>NW_022884529.1:0-506870 GCF_011952205.1 Bombus bifarius
TTTACGATATATGGTTAGACGAGAAAACTCAACGTGAAAGACGTCAACGAAGATTTATACACTACATACACGTACGAGAGCAAAACAACTGACAAATAATTCGCCTCAATTAAATGTGATATCTTTGTCACTTAAATCTTCTTCAAAGATGCTTATTGCCCAATATACTTACAATTAATTAGTGCATTAAAACAATGATACCAAATTAAAGTAACAATATTTACTATGATAATAACATTGAAGGAGTTTGTGGAAGGTAAATTGTACGTTTGTACTTTTATACGTATAATGTGTAACGTTCGACTTAGATTACGTAACTATTGTAAGAAAGGCGTTATTATAATTCTCTATTTGATTTTGTGCCAGCTTCAGATATGTGTCACTACAAATCATCAAAAGATTAAATAATATACATAAGTATGTACTGCTCGATTGACAAATTCGAGATCAGAATAAGATATCTTTGGATTTAGCAGAATTTTCAAATGTAATTTAGATCGAAACGTAGTTAAAGACTGTTGAAGTGATCACCACTTCTAAGAAAACTCTACATCTGGTCTTTTTAGTTTTCTCAAGCACTGAAGCCATTGACAGCGTATAGACAAAAGACTGCGACGAAGGCAGACCATAAACAGTAGACAGGCGACGTTGGCTTCGGGGTTTTCGGTTATAGGGTAACACTGCTAGCGTGCGGATCTGGACCAGCTCAAATTGTATTCTTACTTATAATTACACTTCTGTATTAAAATATATTTGCTACCTTACAATTTATCCACGAGTTTCTTTGTTTATACATCAAATAAGACTAAGCAACACCGTCGCAGAGATTTTCAAATCAGCTAATCGATATGGTATTACTTCTGTAAAATCGCTATTTTTTATATACGTCTGTGAATTTCATAAATCTGTTACACAATACATAGTAATAGATTTATATATATATATAGATTTTATAGACACTAAAATTCAATGTATTTTAGGATACTTTATTAATTTTTAGTAATCCTCAATGTATTGTACATAATTTCATGTTGTAATTATCTATAATTGAGTATTTCGAATTCTATAAATTTTAATACATATAGAATTCAATCTATCTCCAACAATATTAATGCCGTCGATAGAACGTCCTATCGTACGGAAATTAGTGGTATTCCCGTTTCCAAGTGGTCTCATCTTGGCGTGGCCAGTATTGAATTCATGGTATTGACCCGTCGGTATCTGATCCCACGACTCCTTCATTACCATATCCAAGAGTTGGGTCTGCCGATATCGGCTCCAATGACACCAATAGCATCGGTATCGTCGTATAGGCGGATGTCATCACGGTCGACACGAATATAACTGGTTGATGATCTTGGTCTCAGGCTGTGGTGATTGCTTCTATAAATCTGCTGTTTTCGATATATGTACATAATCTGCTGACATCAACGACCTTCAAGCGTTAGACTAATCTTTATCGATTGAAAAGACCTTCGAATGAACGATGTGACATTTAATACCCGGTTACGTGATATTAAAACTGACAATATTATAGCTGACAATATTCTTTCTCCTTACTAAAAATCGGTAACCAAGTATTCTTTATTTTAATTATTTCATAAATATGTCTTTCTCTCTTCGAGTTCTATCGCGAATGAACTGTATGAAATGGCGATTCAAGGAGAAGACGAACAGTTTCTGAAACATGCATAAAAATTTAATTAACAGGGCTTACGACACGGCGGTCTCGCTCCCCAACGACAAGTTCAGTCTGTATAATCGCGAGAAATTCTAATCCTCGTGACGGCACTGAGCGCAGCAGAAGCTGAACTTCGCATATTCAAACTTCGGTAACGAAATTGACGGGGTGTGAGTGACAAATGCATTATCCGAGCTAACGCCGTGAGGTACGTCGACCGGTTTATCGTCAAAATATTTCGATAGTCCATGTGAACCCCGGAAAGATAGACGTCTATTTTAATTCGGGAAGTCGAGCTCTTATATACTTTTGGCACTTGTGTATTTTTGCCGTTTTTATTTTAGTCAAATTTATAGTACGACGCCTATTTGCGTTTATCTTTTGGATTGCGTGCATGAATTTGTAATAAATATATTTTCATTATGTTCATTGTAAAATTATCATATTTAATAAAATTTTTATTCTAGCCGACAATATTCTGTTTATGATATTGAACATCATTCTGTAATTTAGTACGTAACAGATCGATCACTGTTCTTAGTAAAATTTTCATTTAAAAAAATTTTTCATACTATTAATCATTTTATATCAGGCTACTACATTCTATACTATATTATAATCATATTTATAGGTGTAATTTATTATCTGCAAGATTTTTACTTTGTGTTTCTCTTTCGTTCGATCATTAATTTTGATTAACAGCAAACAATGCATCATGATTCGATCAGTCCAATGATTATTCAAGTTCATAAATGAATGCAACAGTGTCTGTTGGAATTACGTTCTGATCGTAGACATGGATGATTGATTCTGTGTATAGCGTTATCAATAGGAAGCACAATTACCTCGTATGACATTATTGTAATGTTCACGTGAATATGATCCTTTGCTTTTATCTAATCTCAAATCATAATTTGTCAGCGGTATAATCCTCAGAATCATAAACTGCAAGAGAAATATCACGCGAATGCAACGTTAATCCTTAATTGGTTAATGAACTTTCTTATTAGAATTTATACTTTTCCATCTTACCAAACAAATGAAAAAGTATATTAAAAGTGGTCCTAATTCGATGGTCAAGGACATTGTGCGTTAGTAGAAATATTAAAAGGTGTAATTATTTATTCAGAAATAAAACATTTAAGAATTGCTATCCTTATGATATCCTTGCAATTTATTGAAAATCTGTAATGAGAATAATGAATAAGATAATGATGCTCAAATGAAAACCGTTGATGCTCAAATCAGCTTCCCTTCACTTTTCCGGGTCTCTTCGAACTCTCTAGCTCCCTATCACTCGCGTTTCCCTCGAAGCCAAGCTCCGTGGAGTAGCTGAAACGCTCCAAGAAGTAAAATTACATTGCTTTATCGTTCTAGGTCAGTAGTTTTATTTCAAACGATAAAGCACGGCGGCGTTCGGGGAGCAAGGCAAGATGTAATTTTTCTTGTACAAGAGAAAACCCATGATTTCGTCGAGAGGTTTAATTTTTGATTCCATGGAGAAACGGCAGGAAACGTGCCCTCTTTTCCAGTCTCTGTTGAAATAGCAGAACAAAGCTTTGATTTCGTAGAGTCAATAATAAGAGATGATACGCTTTCTTCGTTTCGAGTAGTGATCGATCGCAGGTAAACCCCGATTAGATTCCGTGATGTTCCAATTGTACGTATACGACATTCAAGAACTTTGAAACTTTATTCACACTAAACAATAGAAAAATTCCTCCTTTCCTTTAAAATTTCTTTTCATCTTTCATGTACACTTGAAAGGTATGTATATTATTGAAAATAATTTACGCAACTTAGTGCTGCCATTGCTGACGCAAATTTGCAATGGTACTTCTTAAAATTCAATTAGAATGAAATTGTAAAAATAACCACGAGCTATGAGATTTATTCACGCTTCCCTCTAAAGTCTTGGACTACCTATTTACATCGGTTTTCTCGAAATTATTCCCCGCCGGGACAATCGAATTAGGCTCGTAATTAGGAAAGAGCCAGTGTCGCATGATTATTCGATATACGTCCGATTTAGTTAATGCACCTCGATTTTGCTTTGCTTTCTATTTCGGTTCCCTTAACTGCTACTTCAGGTTATCGTTTTTGGGAAAAAGCCTGACATTTTTAGAAGGATTCGCCTCAATTTCGATAACATTCAAATGCAAAATTGTGCAGAACCTGTAACAATTAACACAACCGCAACTCTTTCATAATCGTTAGACCGCGAATATTTATGCAGCTTCATATTTTTACAAACAGTAAAATGCTATACAAGGTACTATACTTTGGATAGTTTATATACCTTAGCGAAACTGAACGAACTTTTAAACGGGGCGGATTCCAAGTTCTAGGAACTGAGAAGAAAGGAGATCCAACAACAGAAACGGTTACCGCGAATCGAATCTGAAAACCGCCTCAGCGCAACAATTTCGATTGCGAAACGAGCAGCGACTCCTGAGTAAAAAGAGCCGGATCGACTGATCGTTTGCGCCATTTAGCTTGTCGATTTCGCGCGATCGTTTAAAATATTACTGACGCACTCGTTACCGTTTTCTATTTATCGCGTAACAAATGGCATCGAACATTTCAGCCAGTGGTCTTTCCATGTCCTCTCTTGCCCGTTCTGTTTTCGTCGTGGTTACATAAATTTCCAGGTTTATTCGAATCCATTTTTCGAACGGACAATCAAATCACGGGTGCAATTAGCGAAATGAAGTTCCCGTTGGTTGCTGGAGATCGTTATAAACATGTGTAATCGCGCGATTCAATTTCTGTTTTAAAACAGCGAATTGAATAATGTCGTTGTGTGCGTGTGTGTAAATTTGATGGGCATCTCTGAACGGAATTTATTCCTCTGGGAGGCAACGAAATATACAGTGGTGGATTATCGTAAGATAATACTTAAAATGAAGAATATAACAAATATTTAAAATTGGTGCTTATATAGATCGCATTAAGAAGAGAGAATGATACTTGTAAGCTATGATTCTGGATATAAAATCATGAAAAGAAGATCATGCTTCGAACTATTTACTCGTCATTAATTTGCACACTATGGTCAAATTCGAACAGTGTTATTACTAGACTACGGATATTTATGCAAATTTATATTTTTATGAATACAACTGAAAGAGTAGAACCTAGTTAGGGATTTGTTTTATTTACTAAATATTATAACAACTACTATATTTTGTATACTCTGTATATTTTGTATATTTGTACATATTACGTACATTTAGTGAATATTTGCAGTCATAAATACATAAAAATTATGAATGTTAGTGTACAAAATGTATCAAATAAGCAAATTGAAAATATTACATAATGTTCGATATAATTTATAATATAAAGTATACTTTGTGTTATACTAATAGCGGTTAAGAAAGAAACGAAATAAAAGCAGGAAATTAGAAAGACGAAGAGTAAAGGTAACGATGTATTCGCGGTTGTTTTTGCACAGAAAATTCGTTCTACGAATTGGACGAATCTAGTTACGGCTTAATTCGCCTGCGTGTATTACGGGTTTCACGATGTGATTGAAAATCACCGGGATCTGCTGGCATTTTTTTGTTATCTTTCTTTTTCAACGTTCATACCGCTTCCGTTGAAAGCCCACAACGGTGTTTTCCAATTGCGACCAACTTCGATCGTGATTGAATTTAAATGGAGTCTCAAGGGTGAAGGTAATGGTAATCCTGATGTTTTCGATTGAAATGCAGTTCGATTAATATCTTGCGACAAAATCATTTTATATTCTTCCGCTTCGATATCATTCTATTGAAGTTAATCTTGGATCTTTTCAGAAACTTCAAATGCACACAAATTTCATATCGTTTAGTAACTAACAATTCACATAAATTTTTCTCATAAACTAGCTCTTTGATAGATATCCAAGCAGCATCTTGCTTGTTGCATAACCAAGTTATGCCAATTTATTGAAATATCCATTTCTGAATTTGCGTCTATATTACAGTAATCCTATTAATTAAATAATTAATTTTATGCAACCTAAAATTTCTATAAAAATATAGAAAATATTCAAAATATACTCGTCCTAATATTTAGTATGTAAATCGATTTTCTGCTTAGGTTACATTTCTTAAATTAATAATCATAGAGATATAAATTTACACTAATATCCACGGTCTAATTTAAAAATCAAAATATTTAAGTACCACTTACTATATCGTGATTCTACAATCGAGAACTATCGTTTTAAAAGATTCGAGTTCAGTTAGAAATAAATATTGTATTAAAAATGCCTATTTAGTACTCCATTCGCTCTTATAGTTAGAAAAATAATTTCGTAAAATTGAATAGAAAATTGCAATTTCCAAGATTCCATTTGTCGGGAAAACGAATATGTCTGAGATCTCGGAACAGAGAATAAAAAATAAAAATATCCTCGATCGTTCCTGATGAACGTTCCTCGCTCTTGTGATCGCGTTTGCTGGCCGAGTAATTGTTCGACATGACGAGGAAATAGCATTATAGGTGCGTTGCACTTCACCTCGTTAAATCGAGAAACCACTTCAGATTGCTCGGCCTCGATTCGCGTTTTCTAGCAGCGTTCAAGGCAAGTGGATGCTTTAATCCCAGGAGCTACGCCTCGTTCTTCCCTGAATTTATTTTTGCCAAGATGATTGAATCACCGATATGATTAGCGAGTTGAAACTTCGACGTCGCGTCGCCTTAATTCAGCTATGAAGGATGGTTAATTGGATAGTTGATCGCTTGATCTTTTTCGCTTTCGTAATTTACTGTTTATCCTTGTTAATAGTAATACTTAACGCACTTGTTGTTTTTATTAACCTAATATTTTTAGAGGAACATTAGAATACAGGTATATGGGAATTATTATAGTTTTTAGACGTATTTCAAAAATTTCCATAAGTTTCATTGGTATAATACAGTATTTTTTATTGCTCGTTGAAATACTCTAATAAATTGTAGCGAAAACTTGTTGGAAATATATTTTTAATGTACTTTAATGCTTTTAAATGTGAATACAATAGTTAGGATAAATAAAAATCATATTATCATATAGCACATTAAATTTTAGTAAACTGTGAGCTGTTCATACGGGATTTTCATTATGAGAATAATGCACGGTATAATCCATATGAAAGATCATTAATTATTGTTCATTAAATTAGTATCAATGTATTAAGTCGTACTGAATTAATACGGAAATATAATGAAACAAAATAGAAAACTTAATATAGTTGTATTTAATTCTCTAATTACTTGCGATTTAAGTGATTCTATTTGCAATTATTCTTATTTTAATACCCGAGAGAATCTTACATTTTATTCAAGAATATAAAGCAGAAGAAAGTACTGTCTAAGAGACATTACATGCCTTTGCAATACATTTAATATTCTGTGTGCCACCGAAGGATTTATTGCTAGTAGTGTTGGGTTGACTCGAGCATCAACCCGTTTTAATTTATACGGATGTACTTTCTATCTAGATGGCTAGAAGGAGATAGCGACTAATGAATTGCAATTTCAAGGGAGCTCAACCGATGGTAATTCATCGTTATATCGAGAGACGCGACATTTACCTTCCTTTAATCCATCGTTTTGCACGGAATAAGTACACAATAAAATTTATTCAAGGAAGTTTATCCTTTGAAATTCATCGATTGTGATTCATCGACAGCAACCGCATTTTCTTCTTTCTATTAGCGGTAAAAGTACCGCAATATAAATTCGTCCCATTTATGTATGTGGTGCTCGTTTTCAATTTTATCATATTAAAATTCTATTTAATCGTAAACAAAATTAATATTTCAAGTATAAGTATTTGCAATACTCTATATTTCAAATATGATAATAATTCTATCGTCCTTTCGTACATCATTTTTCTTTATTCATTATTCCGAAGTTTACTTTCATAAATAAAATTCAAACAATAGTACGTGCGTAGAGCGCGTATTTAAGCAGAAACTCGACCATAGGAAGGGATCGTAGCTGCAATATTCCGACAGTAGTCAAAGGCAGATATAGTCTGACAGTAGTTATGGTCAGAGGCAGACAGCGCAGCGACCAGACAGAGTTTAAGATTCAGCGAGAATTTCTTATTCGTTTTAAAATTATTGGTCTTTGCTTGAGCATAGTAAAAGCATAAAAGTAGTAAACAAACGTTTTATATTAATCAAATTGTTTAATTAAATCAGTGATTTTAAATTTTATTCCTGTTATCTACTTTGACTTGTATTAGTTATTTCTATATCGAACATCGCAAATATTAAAATGTTGGTTTTGCAGTAATTATGTTCTAATTTTCAGATACATTTCAATATATTAGTTGATATTATTAGCCAAATATCGATTGAATAATAGGTTTAAATGTAAAATTTGGCGCAATAACCTTCTATGGGATAGTAAGAGAATTGAATTTTCCATCCCAACGAAATTAAATTAACTATTCACGAGGCATTAACCTCGCAATAGTAATCTTCTCTTCGCGTGGCACAGGCTGCAATATTGACTTCCATGGATATTAACTCCGATTCCATATAGCGACTGGCAATCGATAATTGGCCGAGGATAAAATATTAACAGAATATTTATGAAGACTCTTGTAACGTACCAGCGAATATGAATAATAAAAATTTGGCGATAACGATTGATGACAATACAAATACCGCGGAAATACAATTTTAACGCGTACTTTAAAAAATGGTTTAGGAATATAAAATATTATATGCGGAGAATTTTAAAAATCGCGAATACCGAGCTATTCGTGTGAGAATTCGCAACACAACACTAATTAGGTATGAAACAAATTCTGCAGAGTAATTCGACCAACTGAAATAGACTTTATTAAATAAATCTTCAAATATTCGAAACTTTTCCCCTTAAAATTACACTAACGAGAATGCGCCTTAACTTTCTGCCACAAAAATTTCCCAACATAAGGAATCATGTCGTTAAGTCGTTGACAATTTAATCTTCTAAATCGAATGGCATTGAAAGTCCTTACCACGAGTAACACATCTAGCGTTTGCCAAATGGCAAGAATGAACGTGCAAATAATATCTTCCTACCGTATACTTCCATCAGGCCAGAGAAATTACGAAGAGTCGATCGATACCTACCTAAACCGATTGACATTCCTACAACCTCGATTCGTCTCCCTGGCACGAATCGGCCATTAAATTGAATTACCAGCAAAATTAAATTTTTCTTCAACGACATTTTCTGGGTCTTCTCCAATTATTCCATCTTAGCGTCTCTGTCTTCGATTTTAATCTCAGATAAGGTCTTAATATTTATAGTCGTAAAATTTTGAAAACGTTAAATAAATGGATTTTCTCAACATGTAAATTTTACACAACATCGACTTTCTGAATAATTTCGAACTTATATTTATATTTGTCATGATAGATTTCAGCGTGGATTATTTTTCATTCATAGTGCATAAATTATAATTCTTCTTTATACACATCGATACTGCCCACTCTATATTCATAAAGTGAACAGATGTAAGATAGAGGCCGATGTTAATTGTTCATAATTACAAGCTGATATTAGACGAAGATTCCATCTTTGAAAGCTTGTTAGAAGAAACTTTGAAGCCTTTTTGCATTACTCGTGTTTTCTTCCATACTTTAATCATACCGCAATATCCGTAGAGCAGAAGTTTAGCTTCTACTGAGATCGAGGCATAAAATCTGATCTATCTGACCGTGTAATTAAAAGTTTTAAAAATCGCCTCACTACCATGATAGCTAGGAACGGATTACTTTATTTTTAATCCCATCTTTCAGTTGTATTATCAAAGGAACAGATTGAAGCTATCTCTTATCATTTCCGAGTTATTAAATTATTTTATAAGTTAGAACCTCGTTGATCTGTAAAATATCGACGAGATACTATTAAATTTCTATATCTCAGAGTCCCTGGAGCTACTATTAAGATCTTTGAAGTTCTAAATCTGAGCTCACAGAATCTTCGAAGTCCCAAAACACTTAGAGCTTACGATACTCGAACTCTAGGTTTCCTAAAGGATTCTAGACCTTTCCTAGGATTTTTCGAAGTCTCCCTCACAGATCAGGCACATGAATTTCCAGATCTTGGATCAATATCTTTCCAGGTTTATCCAACCTGGATTTTTCCCAGTTTTATTACACGTAATAAATCTAAATATAAAGTTATAAATTCATAACTCAACGACATTTGTAGCTCTGATATTAGGTTGACGCATACAAAATGTCGTTTCTTAAAATAAAATGTTTGCTACACGTGATTTCTTCGGAACATTAATCCTGTATTTACATTAATTCTATATGTTAATCAAAGTAATTTTGTTTCTAATTCGTTCTTCTTATGCTAATCCTGCTCTACGATAAACAGTAGCAACTTCATCAGAGTTGACTATACCATCTTTCCATAGAACAAATATCGTAATTCCTTTTCGTGGCTGAACAGCGAAATCGTCAAACTTTCCAAACTGCTGGAGCAGCTGTAAACAATTACGATGGCTGTAAAAACAAACAACAGCAGAGGGGTAGAACAGAAATCGGATCTCGATGGAATTTGTCACGAAGAAATATTCTATCTGCACTTGAAAATTAAAACAATTACTTCGACCAGATACGTGCTTTTTTCTGCGGAAGCAGAAAGTCGTCCAGTATCAAACGCACTCTGCTTAACCGCTTTCTTCGCCATTAAAGCGGCGTTGAATTATATAATTACCGAGATACTGGCAGCTAAGGAGCGTTACACATTGTATGAAATCTCGAGAGAGTTGTAGCGTTGACGATGGCGAAGAGTGGCCGAGTTATTAGGGAGCGTAATTTCCGCTCGTCGCGTTTTGTGCATAACAGAAGCGTTGAATTTTAATAAAGTAAAAATAGATATAGTAATATAATATAAAATAATATCAGTGGTATAGTAATTACAAAAATATTGCAATTCTTATAAGATTGTACGCTACCATGTAAGAATACGTAGACATCTGTTTATTTTTGATAAAATGCAATTTAGTTACAAAATTACAAGATTTGGGGTTATTTTATTCTTTGCTAGAGGTGTCGTTAAAAATGTTATATTTAACACGACGAAATTTACTTTTGAATGATAATAAAAATTTTGCCATTTATAAATATGAAATATTACGAAGCAGTTTTATTTAAGAAGTAATTAAGAAGTTCCTCGGCATATAATGGTGTTATGGTAATTTAAAAAATACAATATTCTCAAGAAAATGAAAATTTTCATTTCAAAATGATAGAATTTATGTGCGATAACTTCAACAGGAAACTTCCTTTCTGCTATGTATAACTTTCTAAACCTGGTCAGCACCAAAATGAGAAACTATAAATCTTATACAATATTTGCCTTTTTCGCCTATCGAAAAGCACAATAATTCTGATTTGTAAGGATTTTTCTGTATCTATGAGTATCAAAATATGAGAACCAGTTTTAAAAGATGATCATATTAACCTATTTTTTAAATTAACGATATATCAATTTTTTAAATAAAAAGATAACTATTTTGTATTATCAAAAAATTATTTAATAACATGAAGACCCCACTGAACAATATATTTATATTATGTATTTGTATAATTTTAAAAAGAAGAATTTTTTGAACATTTTACTTTAAAAAATATACATATTCTTCAATAGGTATTAAAGCTTTGAAGAACTATAAATTGAAGCATTTGAAATATCACTTTTTCCAAAGAAAACTTTAACGCACCAATTTAGTTTAGTTTCTTCAAAACACTATATATTTCACGAAAGTAATTTGCATTTGATCTAATGCACTTTCCCAACGTTTAACTGGTTTCGTTAACCTAGATTTAAAAGAATTATTATCAATCCTAGAATTAAAAGATGCTTGGAATCAAACCGTTGTACTTTCTTTATTTATAATTTCTTTTAAAATAATTCATCTAAAGTTATCTATATGAAATACAGAACGTCTCTAACGTTTCCCAAGTGCTAAATTTATGTTTCCGGTAATAGTCATAACACCTTCCCCGAATCTAAATTCACATAAGAAATTGCTCGAATATTTTAATTATTCATGGCGGTCAATAATGACATTTGAATATTTTTGTTTTAAATAAAAGAAAATTTCGTAACACGATAGACATGATCTGTAGCAAATTTCTTCTTCTTTTTAATACTATTCGTAACTAATGGTAGTCCAATATTTTATGAATAGTATTGACTCATCGAATGCGAACTTTGAAGAAATAATCAAATTATCAAATATTCTGAGAAAATACTATCATTAATACCAAACTACTATACTAGTGTACTGTTAATATATGTCGGAGATGAAAGGACACCGGAACCTTCCCTTTGGAATTTTGGGAAAGTCTCTTAACACTTTAATCTAGATTCTACCATGTCGTCATTCAATCCGATTGTATTTGTTCGAGATTTATGATGGTGAGCTTGGGCTCGAGGCGACAACCAGTCGCCAAACGTAGTCGCGGTCAAGGGATGAACGTTTTTACCTAACAGAGTTATGGAGTAATTCTATAGCTCTCCTTAAAAGAAATAGTTGTAGCGGCACGCGACAGTAAACATTCCAACGGTTTCTGTCCCGTGGCTCGCTACACAAAGACCCTATCCTTCGGATAAGATGATTGCCAGAAGTCGATACATTCTTACAGAATATTTTCAGCTAGCCTAAGGACCCGCTATAAATCTTAGGATTCATTTAGCTAAGATCCTCCAAAGGGATAAATAGTCTTTGTCTTAACAGTCCCTATACTTACCACCCACTACGGGAAGATACTGGAAATCTGCTTTCCTCACGTACGACGCTTCCCGCTAGCAACTTTCTCTCAAGGGCGGTTAGCATCCTTTTCCAACCACCAACACAAAATCAGCTAATTAACAGCGACGTCCATTTCCCTCGCTTTCCGAACCAACGCTTTCCTCAACGAATCCGATGATCTCGTACTCTTAGACACACCCCATCATAGTTTTCCCATGTAGCATCATCGTGACCGAAAGTGAGCCGTTTAACGCCTGTCCGAATTGATAGTTGAGTTGGCAGCAATCACTGATCCGAATTGCTCGACATCTTCAGCAATCATCGTCCGAACTTGTATTGCATATCGAAACGCATCGACCCGAGTTCGAACTTGTAATCGCGAACCGCGAATCGCAAACCGAAATTAGTAACCGCGAGATTTACGTCACATGTACACATAGAATATATTGTTAATAAATATTTATTGTTAAATATATTCGAGTGTTTCCTCAGTACCTATCACGACATATCACCTCATATATAATATATGTAATATATCAATATATATATAATATATAGTATACTACAATATACTGTTACTAAAATTACAGGAAAAGTCAAAAACAGATCCTTAACGAAAATGGAGCTTTTATTCCTTATTTCATGACACAAGTCTTCATCTCGCATAGGAAGAAGTTTTAAATCGATAAATATCTACCAGATATTTCATGACGTTGATTCATTTCTCAATATCCGAGTAAAATTGCATCGATGTTCGTTGACAGATTAAACTGCGTTTCTAAAATATATTTCCACGGTAAAGAGGGGCGTCGTGTTGCATCGTGCTGCGTTGCATCGCGTCGCGCGATATACATATGTATCTTCATCAGATAGCACTGTAAATATTGTACGAGCAAACTTTAACAATTTTATGCAAATAACATCTGCCGTGAGCGTTTCTCAAATGGCGTTTCGTTTCGATCTTCCTTATACTCTGAATCTTTAACGGAGCTTAGCATAATTGCAAGCGATTTTTTATTATTGCCGACGTATAGTCTGTCGCTTATTACAGTGACTCACATTAATATTCAGGCACAGTACTATCTCTATATTTGTTGCTTTGTAGAGATGTTCTAAATATCACGTTGCTTTCTATTCTCTTGGAGAATATGAACCATTTATTGTTACTTGAAAATACGTAAACAATTTCTTAATATCGTTTAATTATATATACAATAGATTTTTAACAAAAACATAGGTTCTCCTTTTTGTTTCATAAATTCGATGTCTTCTTTATATTTTCTAACGGTATCTGTGATAAATGATACTAATAATCGTGCAAGTTCATGATAACTTTTAAACATTAATTAATAAATTACAAGTCGTTTCTTATCTGAACTATAAACAGAACTTACATTATTCTTTCCTTTCGTGTCTTTCTCGTGTATTTTATGATTTTAAAATGATTCAAACAAGATCTCAAGTCGAAAAGCCATTTATCATCTGCGTAATAACCTAATATTATCGTAAAAATATTTCTGATTCTATATACTACTATATATAATTATAAGCTGTTTGAATTAGGCTCTCGATAGAAGTTAATTCAACCAAAATAAAAAAAATTTTTTCGATTAAATCATTCCACGACGAATCGTTTCACGCTGTTTAGTATAAGATCGGAACTACTTCCAAACTAGTTCCTCTTTCAAAAATTTCTAAGTTTTCCACGACTGCAATTAAAAACACCGTTGCAATATGGAAAAATCTTACCGTGTTAATTTTTTATATTAGGGTCTTCTTGTTTTCAGAACAACTTTAGATTCTGCGCGAGGTTCTCGCATCGCCTCGAGAATCGACCCACGTTCAATTTCGTCGACGATTCCATAGCTGCGAAGGATTATGGTCACTGACCGGATAATGGAGCAACAACAACTGGAAATTCCAAGTTTTCAAAATATTGCCGAGGAACGCGTTCTTCTCGCGATAGCGGCGAAGTCAATTTCAAGTTTGATAGGAAGAACGTGTGATAACAGATAAGAGCCGAGGTAGAACTTCGCGAAGAGATGAAAGTTAGCTGTAACGTTAAAAAAGAATAGTTTGTGGGAAAGGTTCCGGTTTGAAAACGCGGGATGAGAGGAAATTCGTATGTAGATGTTGGAAAATGATGAAAAATGTAAGAATGGTGAAAAGTTAATTTTACTGTAACATTTTTGAGGAATTGTTTGTCCCTTTTTAAATTTAGGGACAGTAATAGAAGTTTACTTTTTAGTTCACGTTGCTATTTTCCGTTTGTTGTTATATTAACAAATTTTATTTTCTATTAATCATTCACGCGATCTATTCATCACTGTCGCATAAAGCACAAGGTAAATCTCAAACGTTGATAATTCACAATAGGATTATTATTTAAAAATATATAAACCAATCAAAGGTAAATTAAGATTAATTGGAAATTATTTATATATTAAATTGACCTGCGTTCAAGCTCGCACGTCACGGTAGATCGGTACAATCGACGAATTTCTCTGTCATTATTAAGAAACTAAATCAACAAATTGTAAAAGGAAATAAAACCACGCAAAGAGGAGTAGGAAGCTATTTCCGACTAACGCGGTATACGTTGGAATGTTCGCTTCAACGGAGAACAATACGAGGAAATGCGATGATGGTGAACACGCGGAAGAGGAATAGCAGCGTCCGCTTAGACGACACGATACGAAATTTTAGTTCCACCTCCGTGAACAATACATGCAAATTCACCGAATAATCCGATGGTGAATCGTTGTCGCGGTTTCCTTGCCACATTTGCGGTGGTATACGACATCGACACCCATTGTTCCAGCAGAACCAGAGAAAAGCGATGGTGTACAAAGGATTCTTGCGTAGTAACGCGTACGAGTAGCCGGTCAAATCGGACGGTCGTGTCCGTGTCATCAACAGGTTTATCAACAGGTGAAAATGCCGATACAAACGCGGTCGACGAGTGAGGAAAAGCGTAAGCTTGAATGGTGTCGTTCGCACGTGTAACCTGTGACAGGTGAACTGTGCAGCTTGGGAAATTTTCAGCTACGTCGCGCGGTGAATCGATAAACCCACTTACGCTGGAATGGTCCGCAACGTTGCACTGCCCAGCTGTAATCGCTACCCCAAGTGTGATCTTGACATTTCAGAATTCAGAAAGTGAAAATATTCCAAAAAAAGCCTTAAGGGATATATATTTAAAATCTTCCATCAGAACGGTGAAATCACTAATTGAGTGTTATGCTGTTATAATCGATTTGAGCGTTTCACTCATAAGCGTTAATTACATAGTTTGGTCCATTCATGAGGGTTAATTACATACCTTGGTCCACTCACGAAGGTTAATTACACAACTTGGTCCAATTGCGAGAAACATCTTGTATAAATCTGTTGTCCTGTACGAATTCCTGTATAGATAATTGTAAATAGTTTATTTTCAAAGAGCACAAGTCCTTTACCTGGTTCAAGAAAAGTATAAAATATGCGATTGGTTCCGTGTAGCCACCTAGTAGGCAAGAAAAATGTCGTAGTGGCTTGTTTAAATAATTGTACGACAAATTGACCGGCGTGTCCGAGAGAAACGCAACCGAAAAAACAAAACGGAAACATTCAGTGTCGTAGCCCGGAAAAAAGGTTCCACAAGAACGGGCAAGAAGCTAGTACGTTTCTCTGTTAGAAGAGAAATCCAGCGCAAAAACCGTGGCTGGAGAAACGAGGAAAGTCTGACACGCGACGAACAAAGGATAATTTATAAAAGTCGCCCGCAAAAAACACACCATGGCCGAATGACAAAGCTTTGTTGGGAAGTCCTTTGTTTTTTCTTCCCCTTTTGTTCCTTTTTCCTCGAATTTCTTTTTAACCGCTACTAACGGTCTCAGGCTGCTTGAAAACTGTTCGCAAGACAAAGCAATCATATCGTTAATCGAGAAAGTTTCTCATTAATCCTTAAGGCTCCTTTCTGCTCGTGATGATTTTTGGAAATTTTCCTCGAGAAAACATGATTACATATATATATATATATATATATATATATATATATATATATATATATATATGTAATATACATATATATATAATATATATACATATATATATATATGATATTGATATATATATATATATTGATATATATGATATTGATATATATATATATCAATATATATGGTATATATATATATACCAATACTAAGTGATGATACTAACGACGCGCGTCGTTTCAATTATTTGAGTAGTGCATCCTTTTAATCGATTGCTGAGATGGCGCATTAATTGGGCAATACAAAATGATACGGGGAAGCACGCGGCGACAAAAGGGAAGATTGCGCGAAGAGTAATTGAATACGAGTCGTAAACGATGACCGATGCAATTCCGGTAGAGCAATTAAAAGCTGGAGCGAGTCGCGATGGTTACTCCTAAGAGCCGGTGAGTCCTTGAATTAATGGGACTAACACACGTGAATCGCACGAAGAACGGTTCGACCGCGTCGATTTAAAATTACGGCTATTAATATCACTCGTTTCGCGATCGAGAACGGATGATCGAACGCGATGATTTGTCACTGACTAGAACTTGTGCGAGTTTCAAGCGCTTTCTCTACTTTTCTCTTTTCTCTTTTCAGGCGTTTTACGGGTTGAAAAGGGGAAGAATTGTAAATTATACGAAGATTGCAGGAGAAAAGTATGATAATCTCTGCAAAATATACATGCACTCGTACTGAATATCGCGTAATTTCTCTATACCAGAGAATTTTCTTACGAATGAACATATTACGTGGATTAGACGAATGTTTCTGAAATTTCATTAACGTGTCACGATTGTAGCGATTGAAATAGTAAAATTTGAAATTAATTGGAAAATGTGTATAGAAGTTACAAGACATACGTACGTCTTATTGATATTGTGAATAATTAATTTACTGTTCAATTACTTTGATGATCTTTGCAAAATGTATGTTTCCAATAAATATCTTACAACTTGTACAATTTGTACATATTTTCAAATCAGTTTCGAATTTCACCAATATAATTACAATAGTCGAATGTCATCGCAGTGCTAATGAAATTTCGAAATGTTTTGTATAACATGTACATAAAAAGTTTCAGAACATTCGAATACTTTCATGAATCACTGTATATATATTTTCAGACATGTTTTTTTATTTTGTCAATATAGCGGTGACAGTGGATGGACAGTCTCGCTACAGTGCCAAAGAAATTCGAAATTCCAAAATATTTTGTACAAGGCACATAATATGTTCAGATACTTTCGTCAGCTGCTGTATGTATACCAGTAGTCATTAAATTATACATTCATTCATAGTACGAACATTGATACAGAGTGTTGATTAACATCTGACGATGCGTATTTTCGAAATAATCTGAAAAATGAACATTTCTAGAGTTTCATACATGCCAATACCAATTATGAATTAATAAAATTCAAACTATCTGCTATTGATATGTCATCGATATGTGGCGTGTAAATTGCTCTAAATATTATTGTGCTTAAGCCTCATTGTTTTCGAATGAGAATCAAAGGCATGAATTCATACGTATAAACCAATTAACAGGTGAGCGTGCGGTGACACGCTTCCTAATTCTGACAATTATTCTGCTTGCTGCCTGAGCCCACGGATTACACAACTCTCGCCCGGGATGGTGTTAATGGGAAGCTGAGTTATGTAAACAAGCCGTGATCGTGCATCAATCGAGCGTTCAGAATGCGCCTTCGATTATTGTACAGAATGTCTCTAATTTATTAATCGAAATTCTTGTCTTGCGCTATTTACATCGTTTACGATAAATATTGAATTGCACGTTGAATGAAGGTATTAACATTTGATTTTTCTCAATAAAACTCTATTATGATATCTCTCGTCCTTCGTTCTTCGTTCCTCTTCATCCTTCAATTGGAAATCAAGAATAATTAAAAATTATTGTTTCTGCCTGTAAGATATTTTGTCCTCGATAATGGTAGTTTCCAATTGTGTCTTGATTAATGGAAATTTGTAATTTATTGCGATGTCGAAGGAGTTGAGGTCCTTCAAGCTGAGGTCAGACTATTCCAACTGTGGCGAAACATTCGTACAACCTTGAATTTCGATCATTTGGAGACTGAGGAATAGGAGTTTTAATGGCCGTAATTTGGTTAAATGTTTTAGGAAGTACTCTCCATACTTCATGTGTTTACTGCAAACAATTAAACTTTTCAATTAGCATAACTTCTATGGAATTTGAAAAGCGTTATTTAATTAATTACTGCGAACTATAATGAAAGCAGTTATAACACACACTTATAATAAAAATTAATCCTTTATAGTTGAATGTTCCTTCTATATGGTTTGACAATAACAAACGACAGTTTTATTGCTACATATTAATCAAAAATATTTAATTTAATAGCATCATAATGTTATACATAACTATGACGATAGTAGAGAATAAAATCAATGCAAGTTGATTTATCCTTAATTTTATAATTAAATTACATTTTCTCAAAATTACCAAACACTTTTAAACGGTAGAATACATCCATACATATTTATGTTATTATCTTCCTTGTCATTGTTTTATTTAGTATATTCCACATATTTGATCTTCAATGATCGAAATCGTAATTTCTGCTCGTGCCGCGCATAATTGAAATTACTTTACGCGCGAATTACGGTAATTAACGCTATTGCCACTGCAGCGGAACGGCAAGTGTTTGTCACAAACCAAAATGTGCAAAGTTCCTATTTATGGTTTTCAGCAACCGTGACCGAATTAATTAATCGTGAATAATTTCATTTATTTCCATCATCTTTCCCACTTGAGTACGCTTTTTTACTAATTAATCTTGCGTTACAAATAATGCCACGCGATTATATCAATCAAAGACAGAAATAAATATCTTATAATGCTCGTAATGTTTTGTAGGATATTTTAAATAAATGAACTTTGTCTTCTGACACAATCTTTCGTATCAATACATCAAGCAATTCAAGATAAAGAATGCACCTTGTATATCTAATTTTATATCACATACCATATATTTCCTTGAAATGATTGAAACGAGATCAATTCCTAATTGTATCAAACTTCGTAACAAAACGAAAGCTCAATCGATCGTAAGTCCCCACTCGCGAAAAGACCTACGCGCAAAATATTGTTCGAATTAATCTTCCGCAAACATTACAGTAAATTAACCTCATGGCAAATCCACTCGAGAACGCTTAAGTACCCATTACCGATACTAGTCGCCACAAAATTACAACTTACCGTGTTTGGCATAAATCTTCATGATCCATTCGCTCGAATTTTATCTCATAGTCTATTCCAAGTCTCTTCCAATTTCCGTAAGAATTATTTCACGCTCGCGCCCCTGTTGAGACTCCGTGGGGCGTCTATAAATTTTCATCGCAAGGTAAAAAGAGCGAGACACGGAGAGAAGGGACAGTTCATGGTCGTAAAGCACCTGTTTTACCTTCAGATAAATTATAGCGGTATGCCCGTGACCGTGCGTTCAACCGCGCCGGAAGTAGTGCACAACGGGACGCCTCTTGTGGCAGGATATTACCGTCTGCATGTATCTTCGGTATCCGCTCGATTCTCCGGTGTGCCCTTAAGGATGTCCGTGCGAATTTATCCTATCGGCGACTTGCCGCACCTTCCGGAATGATATCTCGCCCCGTTGCTTCGAGAGACCACGATCAACGCCAATTTATACCGCTGGATGTTTGTTGCGCTTCGTTCGATAAGCTCCAAGCGAAACGGGCATTTTCAGTATTTACGATAAGTTTGTGGTCGTTTAAGAGGTTTTACGCTTCATAAACTGTAACATGTTACATACACTGTACACTGACATTGACAGTTGCAAATTGATGTTGCAATAATTCGGATATTTACCATTTAATATGGAAGATTTAAATTTGTAATACTGTACTGGTTAACTTGAATGATTCTAAAAGTATTTATAACGCGTTAGTTTTTTTAGACAGATTGACTTATTCGATTCCACATAAACGAGAGCCACTTAATCTTGCAAATATATAATTAACAATTATGTACTTTTGGTGGTCATTGACGACTTTATTGTTAATGAGAACACTTTAATCAATTAACTGCAGAATTTAGTTCTAGAAATCTCTCATAGGCTGCGTAAATAAAATCAAGCGATGACGAGTGTACACGTCAAACGCAGGGCAAATGCTACTATTATAAATTTTACATCAAAATTAAGGCAGAACAATGATGGCTTACATTTTTATTCGAAAAAATTAACAATTCATTGTTGAAGAAGTTATTGTTATAGAATATTTCAAAATTGCAACGAAATAATAAAATTCATAAACAATACAAATAAAAAAGAAATATAAGAAATTCAGTTAGTCTTTTCAGTGTAATATTTTTCAAAACAAGATACCAAACAAAGTAACATTTCACAAGCGAAGCACCAGTACCGCGACTGCTTACGAATTTTATTTTTTGAACAGACGACGCATCTTCGAAGTGGATTTGCTTTTGATGATATAGCTAATATAGAATTAGGAAAATGTTTTTCGATAAGACGTGTAGGTTTTGCAGTTGAACTCGCAGTTGGGCAACCAGCTATCGAAATTTGTGTTTGCCGAATTGCATATTCCTCAATAATTTGTTCGGCACATTCGACCAAAAAATTTAATCGATTTAGTTTTCCGTTGTTTTTTTTATGATACGTATGAGTTCAAACACATAACAGCTACAAGATGGAGAAATATTTTCTTGTAGTGCTTCTATTGCAATACATAGCAGTTTACTGGCAATGTAAAGTAAACATATCGCTACATGATATTTTTATTTCTTCTTATCAAAATTTGGAGCTTTATAATAAGCGGTAATTTTTTATTCTGTGCGAAGAGTATACACGTCAAACGCTGTTAATTGATTAAAGTAAACTCATCAATAACTAAAATAAATATTGTACTGAATGTACGTAGTACGCAAATGTGTACGAAATACCCGAAATACTTATATTTTTAGATTCACTTCTTTAGTTGTATTCGCAAAAATATGCGTTTGTATAGAAATTCAACCAATAATAGTAGGCTGTAAATTAACTGCAATAGTTCTAAATTAATGTAATAATTTTTGTGCATTTACGGAGAATTTAAATAAGCAAGAGATTTAGGTTACGGTACACGATTTCTTCTACATTTTTTCCTCTAAAGATGAAATTAAGAAATAGAAGGGAAAGGTGAAATATTATTCTTTTCCTCCTCTCCGGTTTCTTTTCTTTCTTTTTGCAAGATTTTTTATTACCGCTAAGCGTAATTAATTTGGCGCCTGTTCGAGCGACAATAGATTTACGCGTCAATGAATACTCTCGTGGCATTCATCTGTGGTCATGCAATTGCTTTAGCTATTACTTCTCTGCTACAGTAAACCACAGATTAAGCTGAAAAGCAGAAGGCATGTTTGGAGCCGTAGATATGTGAAAATGTGAAAGAATTGGGGAATAGTAATTAAAAGTACTATACAAATTGTTATACACTACTGAAATAGTGGGCATCGAAAAAAAGAGAGAAATAATTCCGAAATACGACAATGAATTTTTTAATTAAAGCATTAAAAAATATTATAAACTTCTGTTACTGCAAAACATTACAAATACATCATGATAAAATAAAAAGTCTAATTATTGCTTAAAAGATACAATCAAATCAATTCCAAATTCCTCAAAAGAAATATCCACCAAAGTCATATAAAACTTCGTAGTATTTCGACAAATCCCTTAACCTACCCAGGTTAACATGGTAAAAGCAAACATCAACATTTGCTCCACCACCCTTGAAAACAAAGCAAATAAATCCCGACATTTTAGTTGGTCCAACCTTTAGATCCGTCAAAATGAAGAACGTCATCCTCAAATACTAAACAACACAATCAATAAAATTCTAGCTTCTGACTTCTTCCATCGTTACTTCTACTCTTTTCGTAGAATCTTCTTTAAAAACTCAAGACAAAACAAAAGAGAAAATGGAAATGAATTGCTTCTTCTCCTCCTTTCTCCCACTTGTCGATGACACACTTTAACATCGTCGTAACGACGCGACGTCTCCCCACAGTTTGTAAATATTGACGGAAATTCTAAAGAGAACAAAGATAGAAAAACAAGGTTCGTGAGCAAAAAGTGTTTCATAGACGAAAAAGCACACACAGAAATCCTGCAAAGTGTACTGTTATATTTTCATTACACCGTCGCGTCGCATTGTCGTCTCAACAAACAGACTGAGCTGCACCTTCTGTGCGTTAGCTTTTTGGCGAACGATACAAGTTCATCTGCACTCAGAGTCCACGACGAAACAATTTCTAGGCGTTGGAGTCGCCATGTTAAAGCCGCCCCCGCAGAATTTCTTTTGACTTTGACTTATAGCTGGGAAAACAGGTTGAGTCAAAGATTTCGGTTTCGATTCTTTCGATATGTGTAATTTCTTCTTCTGTATGAAGTATTTCTTCTTCAAATCGTTCATCTCGATGCTCATTCTATCCATGCCTATCCTGTACTCGCCCATTTGAACTTCGTACATGCTCAACTCAGCTAGTAGACACTGAAAAAAGGGAATAGTGTAATAAATAGGACCAGATCGACGATAGGCGAAGAAATCTTGAATCTCGCTTTTCCGATATTTTATGATCGTTAATATAAAATGTAAATTCTGACCAGAAACAGTTTTGTAAAGAAATTTATTTTTATACCTTCACTTTCTTCCCCCTCTCGCGCAATGCTTTCTGAGTTTTATTGAGAGAAACCATGGCCTGAGGTCCAGGATGCTTCGACAGAATTTCACGTAGATTCATATACAGTTTCTCGGTGTCTTTTATTTTCTTCTCCTTCTCAATCATGTCAGCTGCCATTTTTATCACTCGTTTTTGCAGAATTTGTATCTTCTTCAAAAGTTCGTAGGTACTTGGATCAGAACCCTGTTAAAATTTAGTAGCTATTTCATTGGAAAATAATATCTTTACCTGTGAGGTAAAGAGTGTCGACGATATAGATAGCGAAATCTTGATAATGTATTCTGTTATTTTCGAGAATCGGAACTACGTATCTTTTTAAAATCGTTTCTAACGATCCCTTCAAGAAAATTTTAAGCATTCCCACAATATTTCGTCATAAATAAAAACTGTTGTATTTTAAGATAAGAACTTCTTGAATCTATATTTATGTAAAAATTGACGGAACGTTAAAAATTTTTGACTGTACGTGACAAGTGCAACAAAAGTAGATCGCACGTGGCAGATACAAGGAAAGTAGGTTACACGTGTTAAGTGATAGACAAAACTTTTTCAGATAACGAGATCTATATGGCTGTCATTCCATGACACTATCTAAAAGGTGTAGATATATACGATAGATACGATTCGGACTTTTGGGCGCGAAGATTACTTGTGGGAAAAATATGAAAAATAAATCAGTTCACGTTTTCGATAATGTTATATGTCAAAGATAAGCAAATGTTCGCACACTTTTAAACGATGATTTATAATATTAAAAATAATCGAGACATCAAACCTCAAGCTTCCTCCATCTGTGAATGTTCAACGGCGTTTGCACTTCCTCCTCTAATGCCATCACTTTCAATCTCTCTCTTGTCAAGTCGTGATTCAAATGGAACACTTCTTTACGTAGATCACTCATGTTCTGAATATTCTTTATCAGCAGAGTCTTCTCTGTCCTCAGCTGCTTCACTTCCAACTTCAACAGCCTAATATCCTCCAGCCTTTGATTATACTGAACCTCTCCTCGTTGAAGGGTTCCATGCAAAACCTTTATTCTGCTATATTGAAGACTCAGCTCGTCGTTTCTTCGGACCAGTTGCGTTCCCAACATGTCCCTCTCGTTCATTATATTGTCGATATCCTTCTTATGTCGTGCAATGTCCGATTCGGCGCGCTGGATCACCTGCCTCAAGCTCTTTTCCTCCTGCTTCATCGACTCGATCTCACGTTTCAGCTCCGACACCTCCTTGCGGCTGGATTGCAGCTCGACTCTCAACCCTTCTCTTTCCTTTTCTACTTTATTGCGTACTGCAAGGCAAATCGTAGCATGAAAACTCGCCGAAATTTTTGTCTTTTCGAAATTTTGTTAAATACTGTTCTTCTTAGCTAAAATCGTGCATTTAGCATTTTTGTTGTTATCTTTGCTTCTCTTTATTCAATCAAAAATATTCAGACATTATTTCAATGATAATCTATATAATACAACTTTGCTTGAAAGGTAAAAAATATGGAGATCTTCGAATATTGGAAAATGTAAATATATCATTCAATGTACGTGTAAAAGGTGAACAAGAAATCGTGAATAGAATACTTTGTTATTTATCAAAAAACTTTCTGATCAGGGAAAGTCCACTTTAACAGCTTAGCCACCTTCCCCAACACAGTTTAACAATTAAAACTTATCCACAGACCCGTATTCACTAGATCCCTTTTCCTGCCTGCAACAAGCAAACCAACTTCCCTAACTTTAGCCAAACATTGGCCCGATACCAAAGAACGAGGCCAACTGTACAACAGAAAACCGCCAAAACTCAATTAACACATTATCACAGGTTAAGTGTTGTTGAAACGCGTATCAAACGGTTGTCAAAAGCGAAGAAGGCGGCTTACTGAACTCCTCTTTGATCAGTTGGCTCTCCTTGGTGACGATGTCCTCTTTCAGCTGCTCGATTTGGTGGCTTAACACCTTCAGTTTGTTCTTCAACTCCTGTATCTCGTCGTGCGCCTCTGTCAGGCTTTTGCCACATGCGTTTCTCTCAGCCCGAACAGTCTCGAACATATTCTGCTGCTGACGGTACTTAGCCTCGGCTTCAGCTAGCCGCTTCTTGTAGTTCGAGATCTCGACTTGCTTCAGTTTCACCTCGCTTATGTATTCCTCCACCTATTAACGCGACCAAGTTACACGACTCGATTAGTGACGTATGCAAATCGACGTGTTCGTTTCTATACGCTGGTGGTGGAGACGTTGCATGAACATGAGCAAGTTTTAACATTTACGTTGGCAACCAAGTTCAAATTATTATTAAAATTTAATAAATTCTATATTGTTATACGGTTATACTGCACAACGTCTTATTATATTCAGTTAAATTAGAAAATTTATTTTAATATTAGTATAGAATTTTATTGTATAGATTCTATCAAAAATTGTTTTGCAAGTTTAGTCGAAGTTAAAAATAATAAGTTAAGAAAAATTGTATACATATAGGAAACTTAATAAAATTCAAAATCTATGTAAAATTGTAGTGTGTTGAACATAGATCCCACCAAAAATGATAATTTTAATTTACCATACAAATGAAGTTTAATAAGTTTTATATTATACTAACAATTGTATATTACAATTAAATTGGAAGCTTTTAATATTTGAAACTTTTGCATACATTTCAACGTAGAATACCCAAAGGATTAAATTAAATTACATTAAATTAAATAATAATAAATAAATATAATAATAATAAATTAAATTAAATTAATTAAAGAAATTGTTGAAAGAAATATAAAATCAGATTCTCGATTACTCGGTTGACCCATGAATATTAAATACTATCTCTACGTTAAGCAATTCATATAATGTCACAAACTTTGTAACTTGATATTGTTGCAAGAAGGAAATACTGCCACTTCTAGTAACGAGATGTTCCTGAAAACTAAAATTTACGAAAATGAATCATCTAAAAGGACATAACCGTTTCAGTACTTGACGATGAGTGTAACGAAAACCTTGTGTGTCTTGTTACACCAGAATAGTTAGTAGTTATATAATTCACACCTTAGTCGAGTAGCACTGTGTATGAATAATGGATACTCCGAAGGGCGCGTAGAAAGTTTGTTTGACAAGCGTTTTAGTAGCTGAGTGTCAAGTACGAAACGTTAGAATTTAGAACAACAGAATTTAGAACGGTGTTACGGAGTGGAAATTTAACGATTAGCGCGAGAAATAACGCATTTGTTCACTGCAAATAAAAGAAAAATTTCCAACTATATTTTCACTAAATTTTTCCACGAGTATAAATACATTTTATAGAGAAAAACCATTGATTCACTGGAAATATTTCGTAACATTACGTACGTGCTATAAAAGACTAAAATTTTTTGGAAATTTAACATACGTTTCATCCGTAGATATTCGCACAAAGCTATTGAAAAGGGTACTAGAAGAGGATCATAGTACCATTAGGTGTAATCGCTATTTGTAAAGCGCTTGGATCAAATTCTACCCTTGCGTACAGTGTAGATCCTATCTTTGGTAGTAGTTACTAATCTGGTATTAATTACAATTTCATGTACAATCATGAAATGAGCAGGTTATATACATCGGATTGTACTGGCCATATACGCCTATCTATATGATGCGGTTACACACGATGCGTTCAACCACTATTAAGACGCTATTTCCTCGAATACAGTAAATTCAATTTATTACATATCTGCTTATCAATATATACTCATCACACATGTACGTTTGTACGAGTTGTATCAGTAAATCTAATGAAATATTATTTAGAGAGTTTATGACAATAGTTAGTTAATGATTGACGTAGATCAAAAATACAACTAAATAATGCATCATATTCTGTAATGAAATTTCTGGTATATAGCCAGTACATTAAAAAGAAAAAATTCTATATAGTGAATTTAAAAAATATCAAGGTTTACGTACAAATGTATATATACATATACCCACTATATTAAACAATAAAGGTGACAAATATAGTAACGAATTATTTTACATTACCTAGTTTTATAACTACAGGTAGAAAATCTCCACAAGTCTACCTTTACTCAACCAATATTCAATCTTTGCTATATCAATAAAAGTTGTAAAGTGATGCAAAGGTAACAAATTGATCAATTTCCTCGAAAGGGGGAACGTTAGGAAAACACAGTTACTTTGCTGTACCAAATCTTCGTGATGAATTGCCAAATCATACAGGATTACACCAAAAAAGCCCATTAATAAGAAGATTATAAACAATTTACCGGAGTCACCCCTGGAATGATGGCCTTGTCTGGTCGCAAATCTTTCGGACGGATCTCACGACTAATCCTGAGCAAACCTAAAATGAACGACCGACCTATGTCTACCTTTACCTCCCGCTGGCCGGCAAACCGTATATCCGTCAGTGCAATTCGCTTGATGTCTGTGCACACAGCAACCGTACCCGCTTGCCGATCGCTCGGCTGCACGTCTACCATACAACTTGGCTGACAGCTCACGCTATATCAACACCTATTATTAGATAGATGTTTAACAGCATGTCTACCTCTACTACTTCCATTATACCCGATTACGCAGTACACCTGAATAATTCCGCTTATCCTATCGCATACGCGCCATTTTCGATTTGCATGAGCAGCGGGAAGCTTGATCGATCGCGATCGCGTGTGATAAATGAACTTTATCGAATTCCTGAGGGTTTTTGATAGGAAAGAAGATTTATCGGTCAGACGGTAACATTATAAATAGCAAATCCACCACGACATCTAATAACGAGTTCCAAATTTTTGTTTCCGCCAATTGCTAAATATATGCAAGTTTCTTTAACGGTAAAATTAATTTTAATTTCTATTACGTGGTTATATATATATATATATCGTACATATCGCGTCGAAACAGCAACTGGAGATATTAATCTGATGCTAGAGGTGGGACTTTTTTAAACGAATTAGCCAAATCGAGAACGAAATTTTATAGTTACATACACGTCGTAGATGTGGATAAATATAAATACAAGATATTAGTAGCATATTAATAGAAAAAACGCTCAAGCGACCACATTGAAGAAAGACTCAAATCTCTCGCTTATTAAAGTTATTGCTCTATTAATTTTGAAAAACGATGCAATAAAAATGTCAAATTATCATCTGGAATATTAAATTTTACTACTTCCGTAGTCTCTATATATTACTCGTAGAATTTAGAATTTTGCTTGGATAACCGTGAATAATGTACAGTTATACATATGTGGCCCTACATTGTTCACTACAGCACTATTCTCCTTGCCCGAACAAATATGGTATCATTTCACTTGTCTGACCACGGATCCACGACCCATTCCACTTCGCTCAAGCGTGAGTCACTCTCAGTTTATCTAACCTAGTCTGGTGTCTTATACTATTCGCTCAGTTGCACACGATCAAATTCTCCACTTTTCGTTCCTCTTACTAGTTATGCCATGTCTTACTTAGAGTTACGTCATATCTTGTTCGCATTCTATTTCTTTTTTCGTTAATTATCCGTAATTCTTCATCTACCTCTTTACTTATCTACTCTTATTCAATTTCTTCGTTCCTGTCTGATAAATTATTGGTTTACTTTACTTATTGTTAACGGTATATGTCGATTTACGTATATTAATTTATACGTATATTGCTTAATTGTTCGTTTCGATATTCGTTTCAGTCGAATACATTTTTTCAGGAACTTGTATGAAATTAAACAATATCAAACGCAAATGAATATTATATTTTTATGAGAATCTTACGAGTTCCTATTTTCCTATTTTACCTTTCTATCGCAATTACTAAAGCTCACCTGTTGTGCCAAATTCTGAGCGGTCAAGCTATGCTTATCCCTTTCTTTCTCCACTGCGCTCAAGAGCGAGTGAACGTCCATAATATCCCGCAATGAAGTGTCAAGCTCGTGTTCGATTTTCCTCCTACTGTACTCGCACACCGTCAGCTCGTGTTGCATTCTCCTAATATAGTCGCCTAAATTCTCCTTGGTACGAGCCAAGACATTTTTCTCGCGTATATGAACCTCCAATTCTTGCTGCTTGTCAACTAGCTGTTTTTGGCATATTATCTTCTGATGCTCTGCGTTCTTTGATTTCACCGATGTGTGCTTCAGCTGTTGTTCCAGGGTTGATCTCTCTATCTCAATCTTCTGCCATCGCTTCGTTATTGATTCTTTCTGAGTCTTGTGCTTCGAGACTTCTTCCCTCATCCTGCGACCCATCCCAAAAATTGTAGATGAAATTTAAGTGTAACGTTGGTAGCAAGATACTAATTCGTAAACTGCGGATTTTTATGCATTTATAGGAAATTCGAAACTGCGAAATTGCGCAGAGTATGCATAATATAAAAATATATAGGAATTATCGTAATATTCAGTGAATGAAGTATATTTTTACTTAGCTTCCATTTATTTAATTAACTTAATAAAAATACGATATTGTATGAAAAACTGTAATCCTCTATTTTCAAAAGGAAACATGGTCAGTCATAAAAGTTCAAATACAGTTATCTAACTTTGTTTATCTGTACCAAAAAAACTAAAACAGCGACTTAGTCACAAAATTATTTGTTCGATACAAATATTACAAAAGGTACAGAAAGCACTGGTACATATTCTTATTCTTTTTATGAAGCAGTTTTTTATCAGGTTCTATGTTTGTGTATTTCGTTTTCATAGTATCATATTTGTATAATCATACAATTGTACTATTTGATGATACGAATATACTTGGACTCAATTAATTATTATGTAAATGTTATAGTAAATATAATGCCAATACTTTTTGCAGCCGCCGTGTTTTTACGCGAAAGTACGAAAATGAAAACACTTTGCTCACAAAAATCCTAGAATAGAGTTACATCAGAAATTACAAGACATTCAGTTTTCCGTGAAACTGGCGATTCATTAGGAAATTATTTAAGAGTTTATATTCGATTTACGTTAGGTTACTTAATTGTTAAGTACTTTAGTTAAACGATATGCATTTACCTGATATATGCGTCAACTACGACCAACGTTAAATGGCAAGTAGAAGGTAACTATACAATAACGAACGGTGTTAAATAATAGCAGATGTACGCATTACAGATTGATGCTTCTACATGCTGGCTACCTCTAAATAAATGAAGTAATTCAACGTAGTATTATGCGCTCGAACGATCATAAATTTCACATGACCATGTCTATACTGTTTTAATGTAGGAACAAATGTATAATTATTTATTAGTGCATCGATGCCGCAGAAATTGCAAAACACTCGTTTAACAAATGTAAAAAATAGCTGTAATATCTATAATTCTCGGTAAATTGTCGCATTACAATAGAATTAAACTGTCTGGTACTTAATAGAGCGTATTATACGACTGAACAAAATTATCGATTAAATGTTACTGTGAAATATCATTATCTGTTTCATTTTATAAAATTCTGTGAGTATGACTACATATATCGTTTAGCTTCCTGTTATTCAAAAATATAATTACAATAAAGGCTAAAATATAACGCAAACAAACGAGTTCAGGAACGCTATTTATTCAATTATTATACTTCTCCATCCTAAAACATCATTTATGTACCTGTTTATGCTCTGCTTCCAATCTTTCAATTGCTTGTCCTTCTCCAACATTTCCTTGTCCAAATTTTCTATTTGGTTATTCGCATTCTCGAGATCCGATTCGAGGTTCAACTTCTTTACCGACAACTTGTTTATTTCCCTTTGCATTTTTTCGCCGGATGTTCTTTGCTCCTTCAGCAAACTCTCCAACTTTATTACGTTAGCAGCTGCTGCTTTTATCGATTCGTTTGCCGTCTAGCAAAGTATACAAAGCTGTTAATCGCAAGAATAAACATCGATAAGAACAAAAAATTTCGTATGAAATTGAATAGGTGAAGACGCGACGAAACTTCGAGTATTGAAAGTGGAAAATGAGCTTGAAGTCAGAGCGCAAAAGAATAAATTGTGACAATTGCAGATTTCAAATAAAACATTAAATGGAACGTCAGCGATATATGATAAGTCACTGCTAAATTATTTAGGTTAGCTATGTGTTATTATGGTGCTAATTTAATTTAATCTTTCACGCGAGTTCATCTCCTCAATTCAATTCTCAGGTGGTAAAACTAAATGTTTGTCCTACTTTATTTAACATCTGTCACTATGATATTTACAGTGTGAAGTATATAAATGAGATAAATTTACATAACAATTTAATTTAACGTATGATTATTATTTGAAATCAGAATCTGAAAATTTGAAGATACAAGAACTTATTCTATACAATATTTTTAAATCCTATTTAGAGAAGAGAAAAAATTCTCATAGTACAGCTGGTCAAAGTTATGAGCAAGCATTTCCCTATTTATATTATCAATGTTCACTTTCTATTCATATTTAGTTGTAAGCAAGGTTTTGTATGAATATGTATCTTATTATATACAATAACTTATTGTATACAATATTTTGAAATCCTATGTCACAGAAACAAATATTAAATAATGATAGAGAATAATAACATAACATTAACATAACAAGGATTTGTATGGATATGCATCTTATTATATACAATATTTTTAAATCCTGTGTCATAGAAAAAAGTAGTAAATAATGATAGTGGAGAGAAAAATTAGCATAACTTCTTATAATATAGTTGGTCAAAGTTATGAATAAGCGTTTCCCTATTTATATTATCAATATTCATTTTTTATTCATATTTAGTTGTAAGGAAAGATTTATATGGATGTATCTTCGGCCGTGACAAGAAATGAGACCAACTTACGCAATAAACTACTCTTTAAATTTCTTCTACCAACGATAAAAAAAGCAAAAGTTGACGAACAGCAAATGCAAACCAAATCACTGATCAAATCCATAACTTAAATTTAATCATACTCTTTCAAAGTAGACGAAATCGCAGCTGCCTATAAATTATTCTACCGGTTTCACGAGACTATCACCATCGTGTATCTCCACAGAACTGCCCAACAAGATTCCCGGCGGAAGTTTTCGATTTGCAGATCAAAGTCACGTCTTACAACCGCTCGGTAATCACCTCGTCGAGATAAGCTTTGTTCTTGAAAGCGAAATTCCATCGAGTGCTTGGAACTTGCTGCTACGATCAAGATTCGCCGTTTCGTTTCGTTTCGTTTCTACTGTAGTCCGCTAGAAACTTGTTGAACTTTCGCGTGCATTTGCTTGGTAAGAAGCATTAACGGGGAAGGAAAAGACGATTCGTTTGATTTTTCGGTCGAGAAAGAAGCTTGAAAGAAGTTCACAAACTTTTTAAGCGCGAATCTTGCGACTTTCTCGCCGGCGCAAATCGAGAGATTTTAGACGATCGACGTTAAAGTCGATGTTTAAACTGGCGGATTGAAAATTGTTACGTGCACCGGTATTCAGCTTGATAAGCAAATTCACATTTTTATGAACATAAACTTAACAGCTGAAACTTAAGTAGAAAATTGTTTTATATCTTAAATATTGTAAAAATATTCTAAATATTGCAACAGGAGTAACAAAATTTCAGATGTTATTCTCGAGGCTAAAATGAGATGAAAATTAAGAATCAAAAGATTACGTTTTAGGTTTTGTTTTTCAATTATTAACAATTAAAAATTAGTCGAAATGTATAATAATATTATACTTTGGACATTTTATATATTTTTGCATACTATGAGCTTCATATGCATTTCCCTTTTATCTACTACATACTGCAATCGGTATTATGCTTTGAATACTAATATGTTTTTCTATATTATGAACTTTCTATGCATTTTTACATCTTTTCAATTTTCCTCCAATGCATAAAAATTCGCAGTTTACCCATAACATACGCCAAAATTACAGCGTTTAAAGATCCATCACCTCGAGATCGCTCGTCTTTATCGCAAGTCCTTCTTGCAACTGCAAGGCCTCTTCCTCTGCCCTCTGTCTGCCTCGTCGCTCTCTTGAGATTTCGTTCAGTTGTATATCCAGATTTTCTTGCATCTCGGCTATTTGATGGCCGGCAGAGCTACTTCTATCCTCCAGCTCCTCTATGTACAAAGCCATGTTCTTCAGTCGCTGCTTTAATGTGTTTATCTCGCTCACCAACTTCTCCTTTTCTTGTGCAAGACTCTCTTTTTGTTTCGCGATGCTCGTGCTGCAACCATTGAATCGAGGAACACTGTTAAATTTCTTTATTATTGCTTAATATAAAGAATACAAAACGTATATTAAAATAGGAGTCTTCGTAGCTAATGTTTTTGACGATAAAAGAAAGCTCATTATATATAGAACGAATATACTAACAGTTTTAGTTGCTGTTTAGCAAATTTCAAACTCTGAAACATATAATATTCGTAAAACAAGTGTAAAGCAATTAAGAAAGCTATCGACGGAATTTAATTGAGATTTTCATGAAAATGTCTTCTCATGTTAAAAACTTGAGTGGTTCATTTGCGACCACATTTATGACGTTTATGCATTGCTGTTATTCTCTTGTGGTCGCGTCGTCGGTGATTGGTCAGAATACAGAGAGCTTGAGAGACCTGATATACGAGCTAAAGCTCGAGAGACACTGTAGAGACGATGTTACTGGTAAGAGACATGGTCTCTGAACTCGTGGGACACGTTGAAAATTTTAAATTCATGCGATTCGATATGATAAGGTAATCAGGATATGAAGTTTTTACCAGCTTAACGATCTCCGACAATGGTATAGCTTATCGTTAGCAATAAATTTTAAAAACCGGCTACTTCGTGCTAATTACTTACTTGCTAACGTCTTCATTATTGATGATGCCGCGATATCCCAGTTGTCGCATATCCTTAAAGTTATCGTTAAAACCTTTCTTTTAATAGAACCAGAAAAGGCAAACAATAAAATAAGAAAATAACAAATGAACATATTTGCGGTTCTTTGGATTTTCTTGGTATTTAGAAACCGTATTAGTATCTTATTAAGATCTTATTAGTATTCACGTTGTACTCTGTTCTGATATTTCACCAACGTTCCAGTTCGCTTCTTCAGGGCAGACCTGAAAATGAAATGTCGGAACAAAGCGCAACGTAGATACTAACATGAGCAGAATCGAAACCCGAAGAACTACAAACATGTCATCTAATTTATCGCGAGAGTTTAAAATCCAAAAAGCGAAATAAACAGTGATACAAGAATATATTATTATATTAATAGCAATATACAGGGTGGTTGGTAACTGGTGGTACAAGCGGAAAGGGGGTGATTCTACGCGAAAAAAGAAATCGAAGATATAGTATAAACATTTTTTTTTAATTTTTTTTTTTAATTTTTCCATCGAGACAACGATCTACAGTGAGATCCGTTATAACATACCGCAGCCGTACCGAGCGAAAATTCAAAATCGATTTTCTCGAAAACAAAGCCTCAAACGAAAAATTTTTATTCTATATTTTCGACTTTCTTTTTCGCGTAGAATCACCCCCTTTCCGTTTGTACCACCAGTTATCAACCACCCTGTATATATAAAAATAATATAATTACTAATAATGGTATATTTTGTTATGTATACATAATTATGTATACATGTATAACAAAAAAGTTAAAAATACAAAGCGACGAAAAAGAGAAATATAAGAAGATACAAATATCGAGGACAGCACATAACAAATATAAAGGAAACGGGAGAGTACAGAGACAGGTACGAGAGAAATTCAGGCTGCTCCTAGCTATTAAGCAACTACGAAGCTGTCGCGAGACCAGTGATATCGATCCAATGCGTTATCTCTTTGTAAGGCAGTTGGCCAGAAGTTAAAGACAGCCCTCGCCTAATCCTTTGTCGAGATACGAACCAGAGAAACGAAACACAACATATTTACGAACTACTGTGCTACGAACTATGGTCCCGTTGGAGCGGAATTGCATTGTAGCCATGTTGACTGAACGGAGACGATCCACTATCGAACACGGTGGTATCTTCCTCGGGGATTAGACTCTGGACATCCGTGTGGCTTCGATGTGATCACAATGTATGTACATACAGCGGATCGATGTCTTGATGACAATACCGTTTACTATAAACATGTGAAATTTGCCAGGTAAACTGACGCGATTTAAACGAAGGTTGTCATTGATTAATCGTCATTGATTGATTATCATTGATTTAAAAGATGATCGTTGGTTGCTCGTAACATAATTTTTCTTCTTTTGTTTTTTTTTATTTCGATAAATTAACGTTAAATATTAATTGCAAATTGGAGAACTGAATAGCTCAACTATGAAAGTTAATAAATTATTGATATGGTATACGCTTCGAACAAATTCACTGATTAACGTTAGCTTTTCTATGCTAGAAAATTATCAGAAAGCGTGAATAACGGGAAGATACTATTACTTGGAAAATCTAGAACGACTGAAAAATAAAAATAAATGGAAAATTCGCTATCCATTAAACATGGTATATGATATATACCATATTTTCTATTTTGAAAAGTATAGCTAACACGATTATATCGAGAAAATTTGATAATTCTAGCGCTTCATGCATAAATTACATCCTTTAAATATTCAAAGGTAATAAGCAGGAACCGTACTACATATTCCCTAAGGTTGATAGGATTTTGTTTGCACCGTCGGCAAACATGCATGCTCACGTCCGGGGGAACATCGATTCGTCAATAACGCTGAATCGAATTAATCTGAAACGATGATGGAAATTAAATCCTCGGGCTATTCAGAAATTCCGTCATGAGTTTCACTACCATCACGCAGAACTGTGGCTGCCAAGGATTTCTAGACCAACCGGAGACTTTAATCCCCTTTTCGACGATCAAGTCATTCTTACGCTAGTCTTTTCTACTCGAGAAAATCCTCGACGTCTTTCTGGCTTGCGATTGTACTTTTCAGACACGTAGGGTCAATGAATTAAAAGGCGGGATATACGGGATGGCACACAAATCCAGAGCCATGATATTTGGATGTTTCTAACAAATGTTCGTCGATATCGAGTGAAGAATTTGCTAATGTAAAAGGTATTTTGATATCAACTTGCGGAACATGTGTCTTATGAGGGATTTTAAAGGATCCTTCCGAGGATTCTCTTCATTAAACTGCGGATTTTTATACGTTTATGAAAAATTAAACGATTAATCATGCTTAAACTGCACATACACAATACACAGAAATACACTAAATATCTAAATCATACTTGATATGTAAAATATATCGCTGCATAGGTCCAACTTTTTAAATTGTTTTCATATTTTTGTGGAAATGATCGATTGCGTGAGTTTGCATAAATATCCACAGTCTAATGTTCGTTAATATATATATAAACTATATATATATGGAAGATTGAAAAATGAGAGGGCAAATCCTATTGGCTTTGAAAAAAAGTCGAAAAATTCAAGAAGAGAGAATATTTAAGAAGCTATTAATTTGTACAAATAAATTACAAATTACAAGACACAATTTCGTGTATCGATAAAAATAACCGATATATATGAAGGAATCCGAAATAAACGAAACACCACGTAGATATAGTAGTAGCTAGTAACGTAGTAGAAGCTATAAAATATTAAGAAGGAACTTACTCTTCAGTAGCGGCTAGCTGTCTGTTCTTCTGCGCAATTTCCTGACTCAATTGCTGTACGTTCACTCTCAAATTTTCAATCGTGTCTTGTGCATTTTGCTCGCGCGTGTGAGCGGCATCCGCTCGCTTTATCGCGTTCAATACGTCTTGCTTCAGCTTCTCGATCTCTTTTTCATTCGTAGAAATCGTATGCGTTAACTCGTACACTTTGTGATCGCTTGTAAACAATTCTTCCTGTGTTGCAGAGTGTATTCCGTTTAGATTTAAAGTAACTATAGTTTATTATTTTATAATAAAACTGATATAACTAATATTAAATTGTTCTATATAATTTACTAAAATTTCGATAAAATTGTTATTACATAGAGAGCTAAGTGACCTAAATACACCTTGTAACTCTGAGACTTTGGAATCGGTTTTTACTTAAGCTTTTGCAGCTACAGCTTAACTAGTCACGAATAACATACATATCGATTATACCCTTAACATATTACATCTCTCCGTCAAATCTTTTTCTGTTCTGTAGGCTTTGTACAGAGACTCGTAAAGTTTAGTGTATTCTGCCATGAAAGGAGCCAGTGCCTCATTGGATTTCATCTCTTGCAATACCTAAAGAATAAAGTAGCTAATATAATTTTGATTTTAATTTCTAATTCGTTTTTAATATTAATCTATTTACAAATTCCAATTATTCCACGATTAAATTTCTCGAATTACTTTCAAATACTGCACAATTTGTTTTTTCTTAGTATCAACTCATAAATTTCACATACTCCGTAACTCAAAATCCTCAACAAGCGGTTGCTATTTTCCTAAGGCAGGCAACTGTACCCCCCCCCCCCCAATAATTTGAATAGATCAGCAAGAAGCAACTCAAAATCAATAAAAATTAAATGACTGTTTAGAAACGCGCTACAAATTCAGTCAGTTAATATTCATATTAATAAACATTTGCACTTTTGAGTACGAAATCTTTGAATCTGAAACTTATATAATAAATTCTTTATTGCTCGCAAATTCGATTCTTAAAGGATTTACTAAACTCCTAATAGTTCATTTAATAATTTAAATTTCATGTAATAAAGGATTTGCCAATTTCTGTCAAATTTATGTTTCCTTAATATCAACTCATAAATTTCCATATTCCATATTCCATGATAAAAAAAAACAAAAGGCAACACGAATTCAATTAAAATTTAATCACTTTCCAGAGAAGTGCAATAAATTTGATCACGCAATATTCGTAGCAATAAACACTCGCATCTTTCAATAGGAAACCTTTGAATATGTACCTTATTAACTTATTATTATTACTGCGATTCTTAAAGGGTTTATTAATTTCCTAATAATTCATCAGGCGCATCTTACTTTCCATAAATGTTAGAGAATTTGCTAATTTCCTGTGACTCTTAAAAAATTTACTGATTTTCTGATAATTCATCAGATGCATCCTATATTCTATAAATGTCAAAGGATTTGCTAATTTCCTTTGATTCCCCAAGAATTTACTAATTTCGCAATAATTCGCTAGGTGCACTGCACCTTTCCATAAACGTTCTAACGTATACCTTTTTTTTAATGTCTATATACAAATCTCGATATGTTCCTCAATTTACTTTCGCTCATCAACCATAGCAATTAAAGCTGATCTCCTGCGAAAAACCATGCCTTACGTACTCGACGTATCATTCCTCTTAATTAAAGACTGTTCGAGGCGAACAAAAACACTCACCTTCGAGTAATCCTTCTCGAGGTCGCAAAACGTGCTGCTGGCCGAGCTGCCCTCTGACGCGGGTTCGCTGCTCTCGCTCCCCTCATCCTGAAACGCGTTATTCCACGCTAACAGGATATCCGTCGCGTCCTCCGTGACTTTTTCACGATCATCGTCACCTAGCCGCGCCACTGACCTCACGATATTAATCACCGCCACGAACCCGATAAGGATCCACGTTAATTTACCACCATGCTATTTTGTTCTCATTATTGTCTTGTTATTATCGAGTTTACGAGAGTTCTAATCAACCATTGATGGTCGAAGCACAAGTTTTCATCTAATTCGAGGTTTCAACGAAGTCAGTTTCAGAGATTCTGTGAGTTTGTGTAGCCTCGTTATTAGCGATTGATCCTACGCCTGAGACCTTGCGTTTATCAAGCTTTAATCGAGACATTATCGCACAGAGTTTTGATTCATGTTGGATTATCTCGATGTTGTTTGCATGTGAGGATGTTATAAAAATGGAGTTCTAATTCAGAGTAGTAAAATTGTATAATAATTCCGAGATTAAAGAAATTTATTGCAAATTTCACCGATTTTTTCTCTCTTTTTTTTTAACCCTTTGCACTCCTATGTCGAGTGTGACTCGACATCGGTTTTTATCTCAGGAACTTCTTTGTCGACTCCCACTCGACATTCTTTCAGTCCCACCTTTTTTTTATGAAACATGCGAAAGAAAACCAGAATTGCATCCTGGAAATTGTTTCAAGATATATCATACACTCAAAAATTACAAAATACAACAATAGTGTGAATAAAATTGGTATTTAAGTGAATTTTGTTTTTTACTTTATTTATTTAAATTATCTTATTTTTTAGTTAAAGTAAATTTCAAATAAAACAATTAAAAGCGTTGAGAGCTGCTGATAACGAAATTGAAATAAAATTCGGAGTGCGAAGGGTTAGGAATCACCTAAATTTTATTCGTTATAGAATTTTTTTAAAATATTTTAGATAAAATTATTTAGAACAGTGAACAATTAAAACTTGCATTAAACATTTAATCGAAATTTTATTTATGTCATTAAGAAGGCAAATCTTGTCTACAATCAACCACGAAAGTCGTCGTACACTTTATCGAAATACCTTTCGTTTAAATCTTTCATTTAAGAAAAATTTTCGATTTAGATTTAGGATTTAGATTCAACTTAAGAAAGATGTTACAACATTGTATAATAACATATTTCTTAACAAGGTGATAATAAAATAACTTCTGAATAAAATTGTCCGTTTTGCATGATATACAGTGACTTTTGTAACAGACTTTAACTTTACTTCTTTTCCGAATATACTATACCTAAGCATTCTAGCTATAAATTGGACAATTTATTAAATAGTGTAATCCTTTTCATTTGAAAAATATTTTTCTGACCTAAGTGAGTCAAAATAATATTATCTATACAATTATAGAAGATTAAAAAAATACTCGATTAATAACTATATCCTACCAATGATTTTTAGAATTCGCGCAATGGTCTCAAACGAATCATCGTCTCCGAATTATTTTGAAGAAATTAAGAAGAAATCTAGGATTCTAATGCAGAATTAAATTAAAAAAACAGTACGTATAGTTAGTGAAATATTTATAATTCTTTCGTTTAAAGAATGTCTTACCGCAGATAGTCGCGCGGTTAGGTTATCGATATTTGAATGAGTTCAATTTTAATAACAACATCGGCTTGTTTATCTGGTCCATTGCTTTTCCCTGGCTTATCGTCGTCCATCATACTTATTAGGTTGTTAAAAAAGTTATTACGCTATCAAATTACATCTAAAAATTGCAACATGCAATTTAATAAACCGTATGTATAAAAGCGAGCAGGAAAAAGAACTTTGTAAAAAGTCGGGCGCAGGCTGTTTAAACATTATTCTATGATCACTTGATCGTGCTCGATTTATAATGACCGAAATGAATGTAGACGAATATACATACACAAAATGAGGTACATAAACTGTGACAAACATTTTCTCCAAAATCGTTGCATATATGTTTTTAGCTTCGATTAAACAGGACAAGGGACTGATCGTTTTAAACGTAATATATTCTGAAAGCGATTCTTCGAGGGGATGAAATTTTCCAACTTCTCGATATTCTAAATAGAATATTCTTGAAAATTTGATATTTAATGTTTTGTTATTTGGATAACTTTTGTCGATTTTTTTATTTCGTATAGTTGAAGAATTATGACGGCAAATGTTGCGTGATTTTGAGAAATAGTGGAATGAAAATTCGAACAATTCAAGTATACCTTACTAAATACACTAGCAAATGTATTATAATATATCAGATGTATTTAAAAATGATCGTTTTAAACATTTTATATTAATTTTTATATTAATATTAAAAGGATATGCTTACGTCTAAGCCAGCGTTCATCTCCATGTCCATCATGATGATAGCAGAAAATATTCCGACTCTTGTTTTAAGCGAGATTTATCCTCTTCACAGAAGGTATTGCACCAAAGTTTAACCAAAATGAATTAAAATCAAATTTAAAATGTATTATTATAAAATGCATGAAATGTAAACTATGTACACGAGGATTGTCTTTTGCTATTAAAAATCGCAAGTATGCTTAAGATGAAAGACGATGATATAAAAAGATAAGGAAAGTTAAGTATACAGGGTATCCTGTATCTGCTAAATCAGGATCACGATTGAACGAAGATTTATGTGTACTACTACTGCACAAATTCCACTGTGTAGTGAACAATGCAAGATGAAAGAATGTCCTATCCAAGGAGTCCAGTATCATAATTTCCTTTGTTGACTAGTATCCATGGTAGCCTTTGGTAGCCTCTAATTCCTTTACAGATACGGCGATAAATCAATATCCAGGTTGTTGCTACGTACAATGTATAATATGATAAAAAAAGGGAATACGTGTGCACAATGAAGGTACAAGTTCATGAATAACCCTTTGAGTGTTCGACTGACAGAATTCTACTTAAATGAGACTGTCGATGATCTTAATAAAAATATGATTGCTATCATTTTATGATAGCTTAAAATTTCGAAAATGAAGTAAACGAGAAAGAATTACAAATCTCTTATATTCTTTTGTAATTATGGAGAAACGATAATTGTGTATATTATTGGATATATGTTTTCATACTAAGAGAATATTTCCATACATATGCATAGAGAGAATATTTTGAAACGTTATGACAAGGAGGCACTATGACAGTGTCACTATGCTAAAGAGCCGAAAATTTGCGAGGATGTCGCGTTTTGCACGAAAATAACAGGGGTGTACGTATATGTATGTGTTATATCAGTGTACCCTGAAAGTGTGGAACATCGGAGTGTCGTGTATAGTGTAGTTTGTGGTGTATTTGTGCATCTGTTTATTCATGCGTTTATTCTGCTTATATCATGTACATTTGTTTCCACAATTATATTTTTTCCAAATCACTATTCCTTCCTTTAATTATCGTTTTATAAGCTTAAGCCTTTTACTAACGAGTCAAGCGTTACTTATAATAGCAATTCTATAGTTTAAAACATTTTAAAAAGTTGTGTACATATTATTATTTATAGTGCATATCGGACATAATCCAGAATTAATCGATCCTTCGACCTTATTCTTTGCCACTCAAAGGATTAAAGCAAGAACCGAGCGCAAGATCGAGATTAGCTAAATAGAAAAACGCATTGAACGAAAATATCATTGTATTAATAAAATTGCCAGCGTTCATATATATATATTAACATTTTACATCGTAACACTTAGTCGTATGTATATATGTATGTATGTATGTATGTATAGTATTTATATATACTAATTCTCCCATACTAAATTGTCTTAAGCTCTATTTTACGGTATTTAATATCTGGAGTCGTTCATAGTACGGAAAAAAAGAGGCCTATACATTCGGCATTGAACAACACCTCTTAAACACCTTGAATAACAAACTTTATTTACATTCACGTTCTTAGTGTGTCCCATTACCGAAATCACCATGTTATACTATATTCGAATATTGGCGAAACACACAATATTACGAATATTCTCCTCCCCTATTACTCGTAATTCGCATACATACTAACTGCGATCCTCGTCACATGATCACGTTCAACTTTTGAATCCTTCGTTATCATGTCTGTTAAAATATCCCCGTTCAACTTCTTCTTTCTTTGATATCGTAATATTTTTTACTGGTCGAAAATAGTCGAATCAAAGTTACGAACTTAGGTTACAAAATTTCGCCGTGGTGGATGGATGTCGTACTTTCGAGTTTCTGAAATTTGAAGATTGGAAAAAAGAAGAAATAAATACATTTAGAAGGGAAAAGATCATAAATCAGAAGGTTCTTTAAATTTTTAACTTTCGTCACAATTGGATGACATGTTTGTGGTTCTTCCGGTTTCAAGCGTGTTTTTATTAATACGTTGCGCTTTATTTCGTTCCCTGAACATTACAGTTCCCCTTTCCCAACATAGCTCGCTTAAGAAAACTTTCTTTCGAGTCTGCCCTAAGGAAATGAACTCTAACGTACACGAAATGCGGGTGCAAAAATGCATAGCACGATTGATCCCGAAAAGTCAAAAGCATGGCGAAATTGTAATTTCCCAAGAGATTTTTATTTGAAAGAAGAAAGTTGTGGAGGAAAATTCGTTTCATAGAATCCAAGTTGAACGCGAGCCACGTGAATGATACACGCATACACGTACGCCTGGGCAAATAATATAAAAATAATTCTGAGGTACTCTCCGCTCCTCGTTAGTCAGAATTTTCTAGCTAATTGGCAGATCACGTTCGTCGCGACTTTTTTCTCGCCGTGGCACCCTAAAATGACGCGTGACTTTGCTGGATACCACCGCGCTATCTTCTTTTTGCTCGTCGGTTTATCCTTTTTCACTCTTCCTCTATCGCGTTTCTTTCTTCTTCTCTCTGCTTCATTTTTACTCTGTTTGGTTTAAATTCGTTTCTCCGTCTAAGCACAGGCTAATATGCGACATTTAGGCACAGGGGAATTCCTGGTTACCAGAACAATACGCGCATGAACGGGGAGAAAGAACAACTGGAGAGATAATTGAATGGAAACCTCGAATAAGGATCCATAACACATTTTGGTCGAAATTCAATTAAAATTAAAGTATAGTTCTACAGTCGCTGTCGATTATTTTAGTACAGTAGAACTCCATTTATCTGAATTCCACTTATTCTAACGGAATTTTAATTGAATTCACTCATCTGAACGCAAGCTCCTATCGTGCGAAGGAAAAATGAAAGGTGGCGATGAGCTTCTATTATATGAACTCCAATTACATAAACTATCTGTCCCCTGACATGTTCAGATAAATGGAATTTTATTGTAACAATGATATAATTTCTATTTTCGATATAACAATATTGACTTCTTTTAGAGAAAACTGAAAAAAAAATAAAAAAAATTGAGCATTGCATGATTAATCATACTTCGTACCTCGTCTTTGTAGTCGTAAGGCATTAACCAACGATTCATAAGCCATGAACGAACCGCAATGTGAAATTCACGCGAAATGCATGCTTTTGTCATAACTTCGTACGCGAAGAATTTAACGACACTGTTAGTTCTATTCGATGATCGTTAAGTATTATTACAGGTCGTAAAATAGATAGCGATGAAAGTCCGATTAGATATGGTGTTTTGAACAATCGCACAGTGTGGCATTTGAATGAGGATTCGGGACAAACATTTTTTTAAATGCATATAACGTGCATATAACGTTTCCTGAAGCTCGATATCAGAGGATCTGCCGCGAGTAAAAATCTACTCATCGCATCTTTGTTAGTATTTCCCCTGTTTCCTGGATCAGCTTAAATACCTTACATATTTACTTCTTACTATCTAAGCACACATGATGACGTTTGAAAAAATAGTGTCGATGCTGAAAACAATCTATTCATTTTTTCTTTTTTTTCTTTTTTAGTAATATCGTGCAGAATTTGTTTAAGATATTCTGTCGAATATAGAACAAAGTTTTTGTACAACTTGAAAAATTTCCTTGCCATAAGCGTGGTCAGAAATCCACTCTTTAACCACGCCACAGTTACGAAAGGATATCACTAAAACAATTAAAAAACACCCAGTGCAGTAGTTTTTGGCAGAAAAAATTATATAGAGACGTAATACGATACTTTCTTGACAAAGAGCAACCGAAATTACAGGATAGTTTGAGCCGTTTTTTTCTGAATTGCTCTTTAAAGATAGGAATGTTCAAGTTGGAAATTAAAGTTATACATATCTTTGCCCAAATTCCCCACATTTAAGGTGTGACGAACGCTATTTGACAATACTGGACAAACAAGAATGTATAACGAACGAGTGAGCTAATTTTTAAGTGACTAGGTATACAAACGATCGTTAGTAATTCTTTATCGATTTTTTGAGGGAATCATCGTTTACATTTATATTACTTACAGACGATGATATCGTGAAATAGTAAGATCAAAATCGAGCAATGATTACTTCGGTTTTCGTCCGCTATTTGCCACACTGTGGATCGATGCGATCGACTAGCTCAGAAAGTGAAATTGGTAGATTGCACGTTTCTAATCGAAAGCAGGGTAACCACTGAATTCATTATGTAAGATCGCGTACACGTCGTTGTTTCAAAATCATTTGCCATTATCTAGTTTTGTACTCTATTTAATGCAGTTTGTCCTCCTTTAGAAATTCGAACTTTCCATTCTAATAATAAGGAATGAATGAAGTTTTATATAAGTTGGTAATAGTAAGAATAATTAATAGTAATTGAAATTAAAAGCTAGATACATTTTGTTTTCTCGTTATACTGATATACTAAAATATACTTAGTAAAGCGCAAAGGACATATCTTTTTTTCATTATTAGGGTTTCCTAATAAATGAAATATTTCTTCTTAGAATTTCATAGAATAATCCAAGTTTCGAGCTAGTATTTTGCCACTTAGATATACCCTGTTTAATCAGGCTGGTACTTTTCAAAGAAATACGTCTAAAACATTAAAATTGGCAAAAGTTTCCTTTGTATCTTGATTCTAATTCTTCTAAAGTAGATAATTTCTCAAACTACTGAATACGATTAAATTGTCCAGAATTGTATATATTTCCTTATTTGGCCAACTTTTGTAAAGATTTACATCTTGAACGTAGAAATTAGAACTTTTAAAATAATCGATGATAATTCAATCCTATTATTGGACTGAGTATACTACGCTATCGAGCGACTAATTAGCCAAGAAATTATTGTTATATGTAATATCGCATATGTAATTAATTAGATAGGAAACATTGGCAGTAATCGTTTTACGGTATATGAACAATAACTCATTCGAATTCAATGATTACCCTAGATAATTGTTATTTTCGTTGCATTTCATTATATCCTAATACGTCTTAAATAATTCTCCTTTAATAATTCTAATTCTATAGGATCGAACAAGCTGAGCCATTTTTATATAAAGATCCCTTGCTAAAGTATTTGGACCTTAAAAGGAAAAAACAGATAACAAAAAAAAATGCCAATTAGTTTAATTTAGAAATAATATTAACAGTAATAGTAATAATAATAATTTTGAAATATAAATTCCAAACGAGGAAATTAAATATAAAACATTGTAAATAAATTGCTATTACAAAATACTTGTAAGTATTTCTAAAATATATACAACTAATTTTCGTTCTCAGAAATAAACTTTAATTTAAACAAAAAATTATTTAATAAAAAATGTAGATACAAAAGATACGCTAAAAAACAAAATTGAATTTTGTCTACATACAAATTATTCATAATCTTTTATATCTAATTTCCTCAAACTTTTTGCATTTTTTGTACGCTATAAAAGTGTATTGTCCAACACAATACCTTTGTTTATTAATGTAGCAAATATCAAATATATAGACGAATTTGTACATAAGGTTACACGATGCCTTCACTAATCAGGATAATAAAGAAATAAATTGTTGCTCTAACATTAAACGAAGTCCAAACATATTAGTTGTGCGAGTAATCGAAATTGTAACACGTGGTCTCTGTACCTTTCATATCGCGAATTGAATAAGGTCACGCAATGAAATTGACACACGACACAGAGTAGGGCGCCGTTTCACGAATTTTCGCTCCCATTATTCGTAAATCAGTCGTAAAACAAAATACATCAGTCGTCAAAAAATAAGTTTCTAAAATAAATTCCTCAAATTATTCCAAAATCGCTTACCTAATTCAAATCTCTTTTTTGTCAAATAAAAGAAATACAATTATAAATCAACCATTATCAAATTACCAAAAGTTAAGATAAATTTCAAAATTTGAACAAAAATAAAACACTTATTTTCGCATCTTCTCATTCTCAATTTTTCCAGTAACAAATTGTTCACATAAAATATTCGGTATTAAAACATATTTTATAATCGCATTGGAATAAGTAAATTTAATAATAACCCAAGAATACTGCCCAGCCCTTCCGCAGCTGCGTAAAGCACAATCGCTCAGCTCAGCAACAACTACGGCGAATCATCGAACCTATTATACAATATCTGAACAGCCTACAATCGAAAGCAGTCTTTTAAAATCGAAATCGTACACGGACAGCGGTAGCTGTCTAATTAAAACGGTCTCTGAAATCTACGATTCTCATGTTCGCATTGTAACAAATAAATTGCTGACAAATTCCCTTTCGACATTGTACCTATTCACTGGACCGTGTACCACGTATCATATAAAATGATCAAACGTTCCCGCTCGTACATTAAACTCACTGAATGATGAGCAGACCGCGGATCTTTATGCAATTATATGTTTTTGTTAATATTACAGAAAGAAATGGTACTTAATGATATATAATGGCTTGAAGATATATTTCACCCATTAAATGTTATAACAAGCATGTACTTGCTTTTGAATATTTCTTATATTTTTGCATGTTATGTCCATTTTGCACATTTTTACATCTTTAAATTTTCCATCGATACGTAACGAAAGAAAAAATTGTTCACAATGTAATTGGAATAATTGTAACAAGAATAATTAAGTTTGCAAATTTTTGTTCGGTATTCGCTATTAAATGTAGTTGCATCAAGAATAGTGTAATAGTTCTTACAGTGGGTAATAACTGAAATAATAAATCTGACTATAATTTAAAAAAATGTCGCTTTGGACATTTCTTACATTTCTGCACCTGGAAATTTCCTATAAATGCATAAAAATTCGCAGTCTAATGTGATAAATTTCGGTCCATGTGATAGATATAAATATAAATATATAGATATAATATATATATATATATATAAATATATATATATATATATATATAGAATATATTTTATAGAATATAGTCTGTGTGTTCATTGAAACTCGTATTCATATAAGAGGATGGTGTTTAATCAAAAGACAACTTATTGTCACGTAAATTTGGCACAGAAATTAGCAACAAGCCGCTGCACGTGTACGCTATGCTTCGAAGAATCGTCAGATCGTAGTACACTCAGTGTGATGCTAGTAAATATCGCTATTTAAAGCTTACGTGAAAGTCACAGTGTACGATTAACGGGTTTATAATGTATTATCACGATTCGCCAGCGCGTGTACTTCGAATGCCGGTGAAAAACGGAAAGTTCGTTCTCTCCCTTCGTTCTGTCACGATCATCACACAGTTCGCTTTTCTCTTGTACGCTCGCTCGCAAGTTTTCGCGCTATTTACAACAGTCGTTGATTCTCGAATCGCCGGTTCCGACCCGAGCAACTTTATACTCAATTGTCTTTCTAATAAAGGAAGAAAGTGGAGCAACAACGTTTTTTTCAGAACATATTTCGAGTGGAAGAAATGTAAATTAGTTGACCAAATACGTAATGTTTCGCATATTTCAATATACATTTTAATATTTCAATGGAAATTTGAAAGGGTTGATTAGGTTGAATTACGTTTGTGTGGAATAAAAATATTTCACAATTTCTCTTAATTCGTTTAAAAACTTTCATAGTTTTCTTTTTCCTTTTTTACATATTTCGATAGAAATTCGAAAGAGTCGATTATAGTTTATTAAGATTTTACGTTTTAACAATTTTTCGGAATTTGTATTTATTCCTTATAATTTCTTGTATTTTTGTCCCACATATTTCAATACACATTCCAGCGGAAATTCCAAGAAGTTGATTAGATTGAATGAAAGTTTTGTGTCTTAAAGGTGTTTCGATATTTCTATCAATTCGTTTATTCGAGTATTGAGATTATGAGTATTGACATCGCGTTTGTCGTAGTAATTTCTCCCACTAAGAATACGTATTGATGCAAACGTCTCTCCTTCCAATGAAAGAGTTTCGTCGATAGAATATGATAGTAGTTTAAACAAGATCACGACCCACCTATCGCTAGTCCCATTGTCGCTGGTTTGATATTAAACATTTAGATACCGCTATTTGATCACTATCGCTGAGCGAATATTTGATATAATGCACAGTTAGCCGACTCATATGGGCTATTTAATTTCCTTTTCCTTCTTTTTTTCTTATTCTCAGTCTATGGTATTCGCATTTTCTCGCCGATCTTCATAGGCTTCTCCTTAATGCCTTTAACTATCTAAGAATCTTGCGTTCTCACCTAAAAAGAGTATATTCCAAAATTAAATACATATATATATATATGTATATGTATATACAATATATTAATACAAACATTTATATTTTATAACTCGATACCGAGATATTCTTTAACTCTCACAGCTATAGTGGGTGCGACGATTTGCTTTTAGTTCAAAGAATTGTACGATTTCGATATATAAAAGTAAAACATAATTCTGAAATAAATTCTTTTGTTGGTTCCTTTGCTAAAACTGCTTCTGAAGATCAAATAATATACAAATAAAGGAGCTAAGTGTTAATGTGAAGGTTAAGCGGCCCCTCATTTATACAGCAAGTCTTTAGACTTTTAATGTACAAAATTTTTATATTTGATCGTTTTACATTAGGTTTCCAGTATAAGCAGCGCAAAATTGCACTTCTCGCATGGGCCTTTTATCTTAAACGATGTTTGTGTCGCTTGTAGATTTCAAATAAAGTAGACACACCTCACGTCTTGTAACAAAGTTTATTTCAAAATTTCAACAAATTCTTACACTATGAATCACTCTGTTCTCGCTTGTACCATAAAACTCGTCGCATCCAGTATAGTCTATAGATGACTCTGACAATAATCTTCCCCCTTTTACAAACCGATTTAGTCCGATCTAATCAAGAATACGAATTGCACTATACTTATACAAATGTGTTATAAAATGTAGATATAACTTCTCATAAAGAAATATTTGTGTAGATCATTCATATGCGTTATGAATATTTAAATAATTATTAACAACTATTCTACTACAACTAAATATTTTAAAGGATATTAACTGGCAATGTTTATAAAATATTATTACTCGTTCAATAATACTATATACAGTACATTCACGATAAAATCAATATTTTACAATATAACAGATTTATAAATTTAGTAAAATGTAAAATAATGATATTGTTGGACAATATTTCACATATGTCCTCGCATTTTTTGCTCTCGTGTTTGAAGTTATATCGAACATTCTACAACGAATTCTCTGATAAAATATAAAACTAACGATTCTCGTGCGGGTAAAGTATGACACGATGAAACGAGATGTTCGATTGCGTATTTATATATATTATTCGTTATTATTAAGTGAACACTCGTAGTGGAAGAAGATAAAATTCAAAATGGAACGCGGACGAAGATAAAGGAAAAATAAAAAGGGAACAGAGACGAAATACAGGGAATACTCTGTGTGATATAATCGCACGTGTCCTAAATAAAAAGCAAGAATTGCGAATCTCCTTTCTTATCTTTTCTCCTTTTTTTTTTTTTTTTTTTTTGTTTCTTTCGTTCGTTTCTGAATACTTCCTTATCACCTATACGCGCAAGTAAGATTAAATTATGGTACAACTGCTTTTGGAAATTAGCTCCTTTAGAATCGTTCGATCACATCGTGTAAAAATATTAGCGATGGGCGCCGATATACATATACTCTAACTGTACGGTTTTAAGTGCACGTAAGTATACAAATAGCGCAAAAAACGACCAAGTAGTGTCAACGTTCCTTCGATCTTCATCGATTCTCTCCGATTAACTTTCAACGAAGAACATTTCCGATTTATGTTCGCTTAATTTTTATTCTCAAATAAAAAAAAAAAAAAGAACACAATTATTATCATGAATTTTCTTCACTCTCCAAATATACCAAACCAAATGAAAATCGAAAGTACACACCATCGACCAAAACATTTGTTAACACACTCCGTGTTTGTAACATTTATCCTGAAGGAGGCTCTATACGTTGAAATTTTGAAACGCGTTGCGACGTATATATATGGATATCCACATCTACGTCTCGCGATATATCTTACGATATACATAGATTTGTATTGGCGAATCGGTATCAAAATGAACTTGTATCGATGCAGAAATCAGGATTCCGAACATACTTTTGCAAGAAATAAATTTTCTTCTTTAATTTTTTATTTCTTACGGTCAACGTACTTCTTACTAATGAGAATAATACTGGAGTTGGAAACTAACCAGACACCTTAAACCACATGATTCAACGTATCACGTCGCAAATTGAGAAGATCGCGAAGGTAAACTGAAACTGATAAAAATTTCATGAAAAATTTCATGCATAGCGACATGTTTCAACGTACAGAGCGGGCTTTAGAGAGGCAAACCTCGAAAGATAACTATTTTCGATCGTTATATAATAGTTAGAAGAAAAGGAAACGGATGCAACGATCCGCGGGCGCGCGACAACGGGCCTAACATTTTAAAATACCAAGTAAACGATTCATTTTCTATCATTCACCCTCGTCACACACCTCGTTGTTCCAAAGCTCAGCTCGCTGGCGTCACTGGGGACACCGTGAACGGCGTCACCTGATACAGAAAACACCTGTTGCATACCCTGACAGGCTTCGTGTGCCCATAACGGGGCAGGGGAACGTTGTTACTGCTGCAACGACCGCAGAACACCTTGCCACAATTTCTGCAATGGTGTCTGCGTCTCACCACCGTGAACCCTGCTTGACACGCCATACAACGAGGCGCGTCGTTGTCCGGTATCCAAGCTGGTGCCCTCTCCACACACTCCTCGCCACGCTCGGTTATGGTCGCTACAAGCAAGATTATCTTGTGTTAGTAACTATACGAAATTTTTAATAGATGCATTTATGTACAACCAAAGAAATATTATATTATAACTAAAGATTATATCTATATAAGGCATGTAACAATTTCTGAAATGAGTTCCAATGCTCGTAATTCGTGATCCGAGTTTGCAGCAATAAATAAAAAGTAATATCAATACTATACAGAGTATGTTAGAAATAGGTAGCCAAATTTATATGGTATAACTATGGTACATATATGGTATCGTATCCCACGTACCCTAAAACTTTCCTTTTTGAAATGTAAACTTTTCCCGTTTATAAGGCAGCATCGTAAGAATGCTTAAAAATTGAAGTGGAATGCTTACATTCTGCAACATGTGTTTTGCACTAACATTCTAAACACTGTCAAAAGTAGGTATTCAAAGGCTCCTGCTGTATATTCTGATGGTATTCACTTCATGTAGCAATAAACTGGTCTTTTAGTATTATCAGACTGTCAATAGGATTATTATCGTAAATTATACTTTTTCGATGACCTCGTAGATAGACAAATCGCTCATACCCGAAGTGAATAACTGTGCAGTCGATATTAACCCGGCCATCCAGGTAACTGCCTTATTTATCAGATAATTACGTCTTATTTATCAGTTAAGTAAACTTATTTACTGTGACATAAACTGCCTTCGATAGCACGATAATTTATTCTAAACACTAAATTATTTCTGAGAGAAGAAGTGTTGATAACGCTCGTAATATGGGGACAGTTGATCATGTCAAATTTCAAAGTATATATGCAAATTTGTATCTTGAAAAGAGAAAATTTTGAAAATTTCATGAGGCAATACCTTGTGAAAAAATAAGAAGAAAATATAGAAGAATGTTTATTCATAGGACGTTTTCGAGAAAATCGAGTTTGAAAATTTATTTTAAACTTTATTTTGGAATTTTATTTCAAGCTTATTTTCCTCGAAAACAAAACATTTTTGGAAAAAATTTTATTCCATATATTCGACTTATTTTCACGTGTAGAATAACGTCCTGTCGATCATTTATTTGTCCAGTCTGGAATTAACCATATTCAAGTACGCTTGACAAATCTTCAAATTCGATTTTCTTGAAAACGAGGAGTCATAATACGAACAGGTTTTATTCTGTTTTCTTCTTATTTTTTTATAAAGAATCATCTCATGTCCGCTTAAACATGTTATACGGCCTGATCGGTATGATCCATTTTCATTCCTTATCCGTAAAGTAAATATGGTATTAATGTTTGGTCACCTTTCTCTGAAACACGCTGTATAAAATAATATTCACATCATGGTTTGTTTAGAATTAATTAGCATTTCAAGATCAATTCTCCGAGGGTGAACATAATATCTAATTTATTTTACTATTTTACTAGGTGTTGCTATTGTTTGAAATATTTTCTGGGAAACAGAGCGTGTAACCGTGAACTTTCTCCGATATTAATATCATCAAAAGTAATGATAAAGATACACACTAGATAGAGCAACAGAACTATTCAATTAAAATTAGAAGATTGTATATAATTAAAAATTAACCATCGTATAATCATTACTCGGCTGTATAATTTGCAATTTAATTTTATTATTAGTTCTTTAAAAATTCATATATCACCCGTGTATTAACGAAACGTGTAATGAAATTATATTATAGTGATCACTTATTACCCAGATAATTTCGATACATCCAATTATTCTTTGTTCGTATCTAGACCCCACGCGTGTTTCAATACATACAATTTTCTTAAAGTACAGATATCAGGCTTATGAAAAGTTGGGCATAAATAAAGGAAAGAATACGTACACGTATTATGATCGGTGGTGATGGCAGTCTCTTCCAAATCGTCCTCGTATTCTTGTAATAAATCCTGTCGATCATGATTTGTAACCGTATCATTCAACGGACTTGTCACATGATTTTCAGATACTGAACTTTCATCCTTTATCTCACCGTCTTCTACGGTCTGACTACTGTTCATCAGGAACACACACTTCAAAATATTGCGCAGATCCGATGCGAAATTGGTCTGCAATTGATCTGCCACACCGGCTATACAAACGAATAAACGATGAACGAGATCCTCGGATGACCTACAAAAAGGATTAGCAAGGAATTAATTGCCAAAGAATTTATAATCAAGCGATTGAAACAAAAACAAAAAATTAAGAATCATGAAACGAAGAAAAGCAAAATAAACTTTACCGAAATTTCGCTCGAATCTTGTAATTGTTCGCAATCTCAGCGGCCTGCATAGCCAAGGCTATCTCCTCGTCGTCCTGACAATCGCTCTGAAACTCGCTGGTTTCCGAGCTTGAGTCACAGCAACTCGAGCAGCTCGAACTGGACCCAACATCCGGCTTATGAACCAGGATATGATCCGAACTGACCGACTGCGTCCCTTGAACTGTGGATGCGTTCACCAACCTCACAGCTCGCGTGGCTCTCTGCGTGTTATTGTCTTTTTGTATTCCATACGACACGGTCTGCATCGTGACCGGCGAGATTATCTCGTTTGCCAGGCCGCTTTTATCCGTTCTTGGTCCCAAACCATCGTTCATCAGTTCATTAGGACTTCTATTTCCTAATTTTCTCTTGGTCTGCTCCGACCTGGAATTAGCTCGTTCGTATTTGTCTCTCTTTTCAAAGTCTCTCCTCTTCATTCTGATAATTTGCTCTGACCTAGATCTCCTATGATCAAGAAGCTTTCTATTTTGCGGAGACGAGTTTCTCTGAGCTCTGGAAGCGATACTAGAAGTCCTCTGGCCTGATCCAGGCGTGCTGCGAGTTTCGAAGTGCTGCAATCGCGGACTAGCGTGAGGGCTGCTTCCAAAATTAGGCATCTGCCTGGTGTTCTGGCTGGGATGCAGACTTGCTCCGTAACTGATCAGCCTAGGATTCAAACAACGATCCGTCGAGTTTGATCTGGAGCTCTCCGTGCTCGCTGACGAGCGTACGTTTTGAAAGTTCTGCATCCTGCTCTCCTGTATCCCGTGATGAAGTCTTTGCCCGTTCCGTTCGTGTTTACGTTGATGCCGTCTCTTCTGCTTCTCGTCCTTCATTTTCTTCGACGTTGTCATCTTATCCTGGGTATACTGCTCGATCTTCGAGCCGATCTTCTCAATATTCTGCGACGTGGACGGGCAGTTTTCACACTTCAGGTCGCTCCAGAATTCTTTCCTTGAAGTAGACGCGTCAATGCTTAAATTCAGATTTTCCCAATTTTCTGAATAATTGATCTGAAAGCTAGACTGGTTCGAGTCGCAGACGGAAATCTGCCCGTTGCCGTACGCGACTCCAACGAACTCTTCGTTCGTCCCATCGAAGTTCGACGATATTCGTGGAATGTTTTTCACAGCCTCTGTGTTGGCCGCGTGCAGATTGTGCACCTCGATCGAGTGGTCCAACGACGCGACTGTCTTCACGCTTCTTAGACTACAGACGCACGAGTTATCCGATATCGTGGAGCTCTTTCTCTTCGGTGAATTCAAATTGGAACAAGAATAACTGGTATTCTCTTGCGTGTCTTCGTCATCTAATCCGTGCTCGTCCTCTTGGATCTCGTTGGCGAAAGTCTTCTTCTCTTCGGGACTTTTATCGTACAAACTGGTATTCTCTGACGAAATCACCGTACAAATTCCCGAGTCAGTCTGCTCGGAGATCTCGTTCTGACACTCTCCATCCAGCAACAAATTCGATAACGTTTTATTCGCCTCGGATATCAGCTTCTTCGAATCCAAGTCAGGCAAAGAGTTTTGAATGTGTACCGTCTCACCAGTCACGTTGTTCTCGTGCGACACTTGGTTCAGCAGGTACTGCGTTTGAGGGATTTCGATGTGATGATCAGAGTTGCCTAAAATCTCGGTGATATCCGAGGTGATAAATTCGTCTTGCTGTTTGTGTAATTGTTCGCCGCATCTATTCTCGTTTACGCTTGAAACACTATCTTCTGGAACGACCTGCTCCACCATCGAATCTACCATTGAAACAGGACTCGCGGGACATTCTATTCTTCTGGAGCAAGGACTATCGTCGCAAGATAAGTATCTACTGCTGTTCGAAGAGCTAGCTGGCTTTTTAATATGATACTGCACTTCGTCACCAACACTTTCTCGTTCACTGGATGTCCTCGTGTTACCGTTACACCTCACAGCCTCTTCGTACCCGGTCACGGATATGTTTAAGCGATTAGGCCCGGTTTCTATCATTGTTCCCCGGTCCTCCACCTCCTGATCGCTATTCCCTTCTGTCAAACGGCTTTCTTCCTCTAAGATTTGAACCACGTCGTCCGCCACCTCGTCCATATTGTTCCCCGTGTTTCTCGTCACTGTGTAAAAATCTACGATGAAGTCTTTACAGTTCGGATAACCGGTATAAAAATTGTGGACGAACTCCTCCAGGTCGGGAATGTCCTGGCACGCGGACGACTTTGACGACTGCGTGATGGGACCCGGCGGCTCCTCGTTTGAGCACAGCAGTTTCTCCAGCATGTAGAGCTCGCGGTTGTTTAACGTCCAAAGAAGTTCTCTTATTTTTAGGAGAAGCGACTGTAACGGAAAGAGAAACTACCTTTAATTTTGCAGTGATTTTGGTTTATCTTTCAATTGTTATTACATGTTCATTTGTCTTATTTTAACGAAAATTCTTTAATTGCTTTATTAAATAAATCTATCAAATTAGTAAAATAATAAAATAAATATATTTAAAAAAACGCTTGCTTAAATTTTGCGTTTGCCAGTTTTTGTTACTTAACCGTGTAGATATTTCAAATATCTAAGAATTCATGATAGAAAAAAGTGGACCATGTTTTTGTAGAATTATTTTGAAGTTACATTTTCTAAACGTATCTATGACAGTGGGCACATATCTGAGATACGTTTAATTCAATTGGGATGAAATGTTGGTTATGTAAATAAACATAATGGATTGAAGTTGAAATACGTGATTTAAACGTGCATAAAACGAGTGATATATGATAGCTACAAAATAAAAAGATCGCATACGTTCTGTACTTGAAAATTGATGTCCAACGATGTCTTGATAAGAAATCTTCTGGCGTTAACAAAAATAAGAAGTATATAAATAGTATGGCTTTATAAAGGAAATTAAAAGCCCATTGAAGATAACTCTAATTATTAGTATTATTGTATTTTTATATCTGACTAAATTAAATCTATTTATAATCCGCTAAACTTACTTTGAAGGAAGAAACCGGAATCTTTCATTATCTATGAAAGTTCGTCGAACTTTTAAATTATGCAATCTCTGCGCAAGTCGTAATTTTACATTCAACGCTGAATCACATTAAATTGTCGCGTAATCTATTTTATCTATCCAAAATTGCACGAAACTTGAAATCGAAAGTCGAAGTTACCTCGGAATTTTGAAACTTCCATGCAAAATATAATGATTTTCAATTATCACCACCGCATTTTCATCGATTCCTCTGCTTTCGTTTCTTCCACATCAAAACTATCAAGATTTATTAAAATAACGTGTTCCATATTTTTTACGATCGAAGACTACAGAGAAGACTAAGAGAAGAGAAGAAAAAGATAAATGACATGTTCTATCTTTTTTACAGAAAAAGTTTCAAAATTGTGTAAGTGATGCTTAATTACAGCCGACTGTAATCGGCGATCTCCGCTTACCCTAAAAGGTCTAAACACTTCGCTGATGTTGTCGGGGGAATTGAGGCACAGAGGGCCTCCAGGCGGAGCCAAGAGGCCAGAAACAATCGCCAAACGAGGAATAGTAAACATCAGAGCCGGCTCGTAATTATCTACATCGGCCTGGCTGAGCAATCCACGTTCGAGAGCTCTTTGCAGAGTCTCCGAAAATAAAACGCAAACGAGCTCCTGCTGCTCGTACTCCTTCGTCGATTTCACTGGCACCATGGCGCCCACATAGCACAGCTCGAAATCAGCGAACAACCGGTCGAAGATCTTTAACGACTCGATCAGCTTCTCCAGGGATGGGTCCAACGGGTATTGCGTCTGAAAAAGGTACTAATCAATAGAAAAGTTAGGTGATTAGTATTTCAAATAGAAAGTATCATTTTTTGAAATAGAAAATATTTGATAATAACAGTATAGTTATTATTTTTAATATTATTTATTGTTGTTTAATATTACATTTAAAAGATTCAGAGAGAACAAGACAGGGGCAGAGACAGAAACAAATAGAAAGGCGCAAGTTAGTAACAAAAATGAGACAAAGAATTATCTAAAATATTTTTTGATGAATTTTTAATTCTTTATTTAATTTATTGTTTAATTGATTTAATGTTTGTTATGGTATAGATTTTTCTATTAAAACCTAACTCAACGTCAATAAAATATGTAATTACATAACATATTAAATACATTAGTAATTCTAAAATTAACTTCATATAACCCGTAAAAAAATCTGGGAACTATATTAAAACGGACATAAAACGTTGGACCATTTAATTAAATGCAAATATACAAGATTCAGAAACTGACTGGCCTAATTACTCTGTTGTCTCGCTGGAATGATTCCATGTTCTTAACTCGCGCGAAAGCATGCATAAATTTGATTCACCCACTACATTGTTTTTACTGACAATGAATCATTGTTTTCCTATAACGTTTCAAAGGTTTACTTGCTGCCAAAAACAATATTATGGCTAAACTACGGATGTTTACGCAATTATGGGAGAATTAAATATGCAACAATGTACTGAATGTGTATTATTATATGCAAAAATACACAAATTATGTTTTCATAATAAAATACTTGTTACGATAATATCTAATAATATCTAGAGTGGAGAACAAACTTTTATTCAACCACACTATTCATCTCACCTCTCTTCGTGTTTGTAGCCCTTTAAACGTGTTCTTTTTCAATTTTCAAATACATATTTTATTTGTGAAAAGTATAAAACAGATTAAATATATCACGGCATATAAATATATCGACTATCGAAACTAAACGCTATTTAAACATCTATTATATGCATATATATATGTTCAAAAAGAACATCAGATTTAAGTTTCGTTCCTTTACTTGTGTCTTCATAAAAACATGAATTTGCATAACGTCCGATCGGTTATATTCATACAATCGTGAACTCAATATTAATTACGTTTATTTATTGACACACATTTGTCATTCGGACACATCAACGATATACGATGGATTATTAAATAATGAATGGAACGAGGGAAAAACAGAAAAACAAAATAATACAAATCATAATGCTTCGATTACGAGAACCTTTTTTATTTAAAAAAATGCCGACACACGAATAATTACCGTGTCCTCGAAAGATCGCACGAAAGAGAAAGTTGCATGTACTCAGCAATGCAGAGTATGTGTTGAAAAGCAACTTTAAAGCGTGCTTCTTGCACGACAAATTTCTACAGAAAGTGTATTTCACTTTCGTAAATCAATGGACAGGATATAAATATTCTATAAGCAATATTTAAAGAAAGAGAGAAAAGTTCTGCAAATTTAAAGGTTACCTCACAATAAATAAAGTTTATTTTTTGATAGAAACTAGAGAAATGAAAACAACACAATATAAATAAATACATACAAATTGATGGCTTTCTCCTTTCCGCAAGAGGATTTTTTATTTCAATAAATCTCATCATTTCAATATTTCTAAAGTGTGCTACTAGAACTACTCGTTGATCTTACCATAAAAGTGGGCAAAGTGCAAACGGTTAATATGGCTGTCATATCGAATGCCATAGGCAAGGATTCAAGTCCGGAAGTCCAGAGCCTAATAAAGTACACGTTCCTACGATTAACCTGAATATTTTAGGGTTCAACGTTTGCTCCAAATGCACTTACGTAATTCTCGAGATCGACAGACAGAAAGGGAAGGAATGTAGAAATAGGACACGTCATACTATCATGATAAAACACATATTTTAAAGAAACAACATCTAATCATCCTATCGGCAACGCGAATTTTTCAAGCTCAAAGCATACGAGGAACAGACTAATACGCGGTTGCCATAATTCGCTAAATTCGTGTAAGAAAATCATATAATATTCAAATATTCAATCAATCAAATAATATTCAATTCAACATTCTGATTCTTTCTCCTTGTATCCTCGACTTTTTATGACAGTCGATGATTAGGTTTTGATATTTCTATCTTCTTATATACATTGCATAGTGTGTCCACACGTCCAACGTAAAATCAACTGTTTCTTTCCTGATATGATTAACAATTAACGAAAGGACGAAATTTAATCAACGACATTGACCTATTAACAAAATCGTTTCAAAATAAGCATACGTGCATTATCAACTAACTGTGTAGTACTAATACGTACTAGTCTAGTACTAATCTATAACAAATGTGGAAAAATTAATTTGTCACATAAGTGGACGAGCCATCAAGTTCCGAAAGATATACAGAACCGCAATAATTTTAAAACTATTTATTTCTTGCCAAATACAACATTGCTTAGCCAAACCATTGTGCTAATTAAAAATATTCTTCACTTCTCTCAATGAATATTATAATCTCACAAAATCTTAAGCCGTTCCTTTATAACACCCTGTATAACTAAATCCGAGCCTATCAGCTGATTCGACATAAAACGATTAGGCGACCCATCGTTAGCACTTGGATAAGCACGTATAATAAATACCTTCAGGTTCATGTGACCTTTTAACGCGTGCTCTCTGAGCAAATTCCTGACGATATCCAACGACTTAGTCAAAGCCCTTGCCAGCGGTCTCATGGCTGAACTTTCAGCCTCCCTGTTCATGATCGAGGACCCAGCTGCCAAGCATTCAGCTCCGAACCACAGCTGTCCAGCGAGATTCTCCTGCATCACGTCATCAGGAAATTTCACCCTGAAGTCTCGGTTCGCCCTGCTCTCCGGAATCAGATCGTCCATTATTTGACTGCATATCGTTAACACTTTGTCCTGACAGTGGCGCAGCTGGTTGACCAACGTGGTGCATCTTTCTGGCTCCTGACGACCATCGAACGAGTCCAACTCGCAAGCGACCGCGTTCAAAGACTCGTCCGCGTAGAAAAACTGAGCGAGCAAGCTCGTGTCGTCCCTCTGTAACATAAAGACGCATTTTGTTAGAAAGTCCCGTATTGCAAAGTGTGTTTTAATATCAGATTCATCGGTCGGTCTAAACGACCGAGATCTCAGTTGCTTATTATAAGAAGTTTTATTTTGGATCTCGTTACATGATTTTTCAAAACATTATGAATTTTTTTCGTTATGTACATACGAAAAACAAGAGACAAAAATACGTTCTGTTAGAAGGTTCTATGGATAAAGGTATTTTAACTTCAGATTTATCAATTAGCCAAAATGACTGGTTTCAATTACTTTTTATTTAAAAAGTTTATTTTGGATCTCGTCGCGTGTGTTTTCAAGTAACTACAATATATATATAAGTGATATAATTATATATATGGATTATTTTATCAGATTGTCCGAAAAGTTTCTTTTGTTTTATAAGGAAATAATAGACACACAATGTTTTTTGTTTTCTATTAGTTTATTGAAGTATGCACGAACATAGTAATAGAAATAGAACGAAATGGAGCACACTTAATTCAATAAAATAATATAAAACTAAAATTGTCGTTCATCTACTATCAACTTATGAAACGAAAGAAACTTTCCGGACAACCTAATACAAATTCCTCTTTTTCTGAGGCATATATACACGAGGTATACTTTAATACAGCAGAAGTTACGTTAACTGGTTACGAATGAATTGTATTTGGCTTAGGAAATGTAATTTTTAGAAGCTTACAGCGCTGTGTCACGTCAGTTGTGAATACTATTTCAAATATTTGAATATTACACTAGCTCTTCCAAGTAAGAAAAGTCACTTCCTCCAAAAATTCCATTGACCAAAGTAAATCAGAGTGTAGAAAGGACAAGGTGCTCTGCTTATCAGGGACGCTAAAACTTTAGACTAAGGAATACAAATATACAATCTAAAGTTAATATTTATCAATAACGATAAGCTATACATTTGAATCGTAATAATTATAATATTGTTTTGTAATAGCCAAAGTATGTGGACTCTGTTCAATTAGACTCTGATTTACATTACCTTAAAAATATTAAATTATTATAAAATATTAATATAAAAATTACCTTAAAAATGCTATAAATGTTTAAAGTTTTGTTAAAGATTTGATCATTTCATTTGAAAGAAATAAATGAAGTAAAATTCCAATATTTTGAAATCATCGTGATACAATTAACAATATGGAAGAATCGACATACGTATACCAATATTTATTTTTAACTGAATGCAATCAGAACATTTTGTCACGTAGTGACTCGTCCTTTCAACACGATCACGGAAAAATTTCCAAGATATCTTTATTGCATTCGAATATGACCATGGAAAGATGAATTAACAACGACAAAGATTATAGTTTGCTTGTCTCGTTGTGTTACGTTACATATCTCGAGCTTTATCAGAAGACATGTTTAATTAAGTTCTTCGTGTATTCGCGAGGTCATGAAGGCTACGTGCCTAGCCAATCATTATCACGTAAAAAAATTCGATAAACGCCCTAACACAGAGATAAGCTTCCGTCCTAGCGTACTTCTAAGAACGTATTTAATTATTTCGACGATATCATTTTTCCATTTTTTTTATTCACGCGATCGTGCATAATTTGGAACTATTAATAAACCATAATCTTGCATAGTGAAATAAAATGTTTCTTTGTTCGTTACATTTCTCTCTCTAAAAAGGAAGAAAAGTAGAAACACTAACAATAGAAATTAATCCTATGATTTTTTTTTAATACTACTTACATTTATAAAAAAAACTATTGCTTCGCTATTAAAGGATTAGTTTAGTAAATGAATGTATTACAATCTTAATAATCTATAACAAAATAGTTGTTACAACATGTAACAAAATAGATAATATTTGGTATGTGTTAAATACAGAAGAATTAAAAATCTGTTTGGTAATCGTCATAATATGCAACAAAACATAAGCAACATCGTCCTCGATCACTTAGGTTATCATTTTGATCCGATATTGTTTTCGTTCTGGCCGTGGCTTTCGAATGGAGGCCACATCTAGTGAATAAATTCACCTTGTGCTGTACAGCTTAAGATAAATATGGCACTGTTAAGTATCTTGGCCAAGTCTTGTAATATAAGGAATTTCTCGATAGAGTATTTGCCAACTACTAAACACGAGTTCTAGGAATACAAGCTTGTATTAAACACACAAATTGTCAAGCTAATAACAACGGTAATTAACCTGCGAGTATCTAAAATTCAAAACAGAAAAAAGTTATTGAAAAATTCAAAAGTTCTGTCAAGTAACAAACTGGATATATTTTGTTTTATTCTAGACGTATATATTTTATTTTAGATATTACCAAAGATACTATTATTAACGGTTATATAGTCTTCGCATTGTAAAAATCGATGCAACACAATGATATTAAAAATACAATTTCTACTATGTTTCTTTTAAACCTATCAAACCATTCTTAACGTTTAATAATATTAAAATATTGAAAATAGTAAAATATCGCTCGTCTTAATAGTTACACTCTTGGCTTCTACAGAACTTCGTCAACTATATTCCTGGACTTAAAAGGTTCTTCCTACCTTTCGCTGTTTTACATTAAAATAATCGTTTTTCAATCACAGAGAATATGTTTACCATGTTTTGCGTTTAAAATTCCAACCTTCTCTTCATACGTCGTGAAGCAACCAATATGTACATTCTATCAATTTTAAAAACACGTTTCGTCTCTCCTTTTTTTTTCAAATACGAATCAACAAATACCATTCATCGATATTTTTACATTGGCAAGAAAACCTTTTTATCACGCTGTTCCTTGTGTACAAGAACGTGAGTACTTTACACTAACGATGCAGTTTCCAACAATGAACAACTAAACTTTCGCACGCAGAATTCTATATCTAATAGTAGAACACGATAACAACAGACAAATATACAATCAGTCACATACTTCTACTTACACCCCTTAAATATATAGTATCATAGTAAAACGTTAGCTCGACGTACTTTTATTGACACACTAAGACACATATTGTTCAAATGTAACGCAATTTGCTCACCTCTACTACGAGCAAGGTGTTAAAAGAATGAAAAATACAATGTTATAACAATTGCCTGTTATATCTATGTACACGAAATCATAAAAATGGTAGGTCTAATATTATATGAACATATTATTAATAATTCATAAAACAAATAATACAAAGTTGATAAAGTAAATAAATAATATATAATTAATAAATATATGAATTAATATCTCGTAGGTAACGCAATTTTATCTCAAGATTTTTATGACACGAATCTTTTAATTTTTCTAATTTCTTTTACGTACACATTAATAAGAACAGTGTTAATACATAAATATAAATAATTTCGTGACAATACGCATTTTCAATCTCTTTGATAAGTAAAATACACAAAATTGCATAGGCGTATGTAAACTTTCGTAACTGATTGTACGTAGATACGCTTCAAAAACACAATTCGTGTGCCATGTATTCCATCTCCTCTTTTCCCTTTTCCTGCTTTATATCCTTTCTCCGAAAATTAATCAAATTAATTGGACATTTCCTTTCCGAGTGACGCAACGATCAGTTATTTTCCGTGCCGGTTTGCCGTGAAAAAAGGAAGAGAGAAAGAGAAAAAGAAAGGAAAGCGGCATTCTCCAGAGATATTTATAAATTGATATGAGACCCGTGTTCCTCAGAACAATGACTCTAATTATACCTACGCGATGTAATTAAAAGAGGGAGGGAGGATCCCCTGTGCCATGTTTTATGTTCCGCAAACAGTGATCTTCAATGGAGGCGTACAACTACGATCCACTACTAATTACACATCAAACATCATTTATTTGTTTAACTGCCAAACCATTTTTTTTCTCTCCCTGTTACTCTGTTCGCCTTAACGAACGACTGGAAAATAATCATTTCAAACTTCGTACCATGCACCGTCTACAAAAAAGGTGATTCATTCTTTTTATTCTTGCTTATAAGGAATTAATTAATTTTATTCGTACCTGCAAAAGAATTCATTTACAAACGTGGCCAAAAGGGGTTAAGGTGTGAAAGAATCAATTTCGACTTTTTTATATTTTTTTTATAAGTAAGGATATACTGGAATAAGTATCGGCAACACAATTTACGATAAAAATTATGTATAAGTAACGACAATGAAATCCTACTGTGCTTGATTGCTGGCTGAAAATGGAAAATAACCCTCAGACTTAAAGGACGAAGAGTCGTAGAAGGAGATGATTGGGTCGTTACATATTGACCTATGATTCCGTTTCCTAGATTACATCTGCGTCATTATACTAATGGTCATTATACTAATGGATCTCTAGACAAATTGTGTATAAATAAGTTACGCGCAAAATGTATAATTTAAGAGTTTTGGAAGCGTGGTGCGATAATAATGATGGAAGCGAGCGTGTAATACGTACAATTTATTTAAATTTGATACATAAATTACACTGACGAATTCCATGCAGATATAATGGCAATGATAAATATCATTCACATGATATTTTCGATTGTGTGGCAGAATTCTCAAGAAGAGCGATTACGGGACCACATTGATTCAAGGAAGAAATGATTCGTATTAACGATAACTCGCACAGCCTAAACGACGAGATTAATTTCGTAATTGTCGAAGAGGAGGTCTGTGTAATCGACAAGTGAGTTCCCACAACGTTCGTATCGTCGAACCGTCGACGAATAATTACGAATTATGAAACGTTCGTGACAATCTTCTTCGACGATTGGTTCGATATTAAGGTAGAAAGATTTTTTTAAGTCACAAAGAATATGTTAAGGCGAGGAGGGGTGGGGTGGGGGTCTCGTGCAACAACAATAAAAGCAAAGCAAGCAGTTTTTATGAATTTGTTTAGGTCAACTACTGATTATACGGGACTAGAACTTCTTGGTATGCAAATATTCAGATACAAATGTAATTTTTTAATTTTAGTTCCTATTGTTTATTATCTATTATACAAGCCTTGTGATCATTCTCCATAATGTAACCATTGTTAGACCATGCAGTTACTACCATGCAGTATAGCATTTGTCACGGTCATCAGGGTGCAAAAGTTAGGGAGTTTGCGCTGAGATCGAACATATTTTAGAAAGAAAACCATGAAGAGAGCTGTGGAATGTTCTAGCGTTTAGAAAAATATTAGTTTTTTCGGCAGATAAATTGAGTTTATATTGCTTAAAAAAATATTATAAATAACTGATCCAATAATAATTTCAGGCTCAATCCCTGCAGAAATTTGTAACAAAGTGAATAAGTTTTGTCCGATATTGATTAACCAATTAGTTCTCAGTTATCGTGCACGCCGATTCAGAAAGTTATTAAACGTGACAGTTTAAAAAGTAAAAAAAAATTACATTTATACTTCAAGGTTACATTTACATCCCAAAAAAAATCTAGTTCCGTATAACCAATAGATAGCCCACAAAATATTCATAAAAATTACTTACTTTTATTGTTATTACTTGAGAATCCTCTCTTCCAGTTCGAATCAATTTATATCAAGTTCAATACCGTGACTAATAACCTCCTGTGATGATTTAAATCTACGTTCTACAAGTAAATAGCAATGTTCAAAACAGACTGAAATAAGTGAACTACACGCTTATGTATAAATATTCATAGAGTAGAATTTACATATATATAATAGGTTAAAGTACAATATTGCGTATATGCGACATAGGCTATAAGATGTTTAACTGCTTAATAATTGTTTACAGAAAAATATCGTCCTTTTCTCTCTTGTGTCTTTCCTTCTTTTCTTTTTTTTAACCGAACCATACGAGAAAAATGGGCCTTTCGTAATAAAAAAAGAGGATTAAGGTAGCTTTCTGCGTATTAATAAACAACCACCTGTTATCTTCTTATCTCTTTTTATGAATCATTGAATTTTCTCTTCTAATAACAGCTGATTGTTTGTTTTCGGGTATTAATATACAGTTTCTGAAAATAACATTTTTCATAATCATAAAAGTCTGCTGCTGAGAACGATGTTTAAACGAAAGTGAGACAATACTGCGTATAAAATACTTTCCTCCTATATATCCCTTATCGTCTTATCTTTTTACGAATTGATGACAGTTGTACAGATATTTTTATCGTGAGTATAAAGCCGAATTTACACTTTATCACCTTGGAGGAACGCTATTTTTCTCTGAAAGTCCAAACCGAAACAGCGTGAAGTCTCACAGCGTTTTGCTTTTATCAATCTCGTACTAAGATGAGATTCATAACGGATTTTTGCAGAATAACGAACAACACAGTGAATTAAGTATACTAAATAGAATCTTTAATTACAATCCAAAGAATTATTAATTTTTTTGCTTTGAACGAATCGTACGATATTGATACTGGTTGGTTGAAATTTGAAAGTTTTCGAATAAAATCAAGATTAAAATTATTGGATTGATATTGTGTAATGATGCTTGATTATATTTATTCGCGATTAGTTGATTGTCTAAATTTTAAATATTTACAAAAATATACAAGTGAAGATTAATTAACTTTTTATAGAACTCGGTGGTAAACTGTGTGTTGTGATAATTTTAAAATGTAATTATACAATTTAAAATTCATGAGAATTATAAAATATTTCAAACTATCGAGAACAAACTGCGTCATTCTAATTATAGCTTTATTTCTACAAAGTTCTAACGTTATCGATTACTATTAGAAAACAAAGTGTTACTCTTATCTAAAGATTTGAAGTATTCATTTACAACAGCGAAGAAACGTAGAAAAACACATTTTTTAACGTACAAATATGCAGAGATAGAAATAATGATCATACAATTGCAACAAGTTGAAAATATACATACAAATATAATTGTATATTTAAGTTTGTAGATGTGAAAATTAATTCGGAAATTTTATGACTTGAAGTTTTATACCTCATTAGATATCTTTTTCTCTCTGCCGATTACACGAATAATGTTTACACACATAATCACATAAAAATTATTTAAGACGTATAATTAAATATATGTGTATAAAAGTAAATTACATTAATTATAAAATAATAAAATCTTAAAACACTTTATATATCATATTATTTTATAATTAATGTAATTTACTTTTGATATAATCCTCTAAATAAATATACTAATTTTGTTTATTGCACCAAGAAATACAGTTTCGTCAATGTAAGCTCTACTACCTCAGAAACGAAACTATTAATATCGTAAATGATACAACAGAAACTGAAATTGAAAAACTCACGAAACTACTATTTACCAATTGTGACGTTGAACACGTATTACGCACGATTTTCCGTATTTTTGGCCAGAAATAAACCATATTAAACACGATACAAGAATCGTTCATTAAACACAGAACGTACACAGAAGACGGACCGTAAAAATCAACATCTAAAACAAATTTAGAAAGCGTAACGAAGTTTTCTCCATTTAACGCAGGCTAATTATGGTGTGGCGAGTAGAATTGGGTATCAAAAGTGATGACATAAACGCGACAGAAGGAAAAGAAAATTAAAGTTTGTCCTTTCACTGAAATATTAAAATATACAAGAATGTTATAATAAAAGTTATTTTTCCAGAACGACGATCGGTGTGTCGCTAAACGCACTAAAATAAAGGCAGCGCTAGTTTTCATCAAAAATAAAAAGAGGAGCATAAAAAAGTGCAATTTATATGTGGAGTATTGGTGGATGTTATACGATAATAAATATGGCATTTTTACGATTTTCTAGACAACAGCAGGTGTTAGTCACAGAAAAACGAAACAGAAGATGGTTTTTACGCGGAAAAACACTCTGCAATCTCGTGATACTAGATTTCGTGCTGTTTTGTCCCAGATGTACGAAGTAAATAAGAATTGCTCGCCCGAAAATGACAAATATCACGAACAGAACGAAAACAGACTCCGCTTCGAAACTGTATTTGTAGTTTTATGACATTTGGGTCGTGTTTGTTGCTAACAGAAGAGTCATTCCTAAATAAATATGAGAACATGTGTATCGTATTTATCTAAACAAATACGAGTATACGTATATGTATATCGTATTTACTCGTTCGCATACAGATATTAATAGGAGCGCCATTGAAAGATCAATTTTATTTCGATTAGATAAAACTACTATTAAAAGTATAAGAAGGAAATTAATTTTTGTAAAACTTATATCATTTTAAATTGGTTTTCCTATTTTAGATATGTCAATTTTACAAAAATTAATTTTCCTCCTACACTTTTAATAGTAGTTTTATCTAATTGAAGTAAAATTTACCTTCTAATGACGTTCTTATTGATATCTGTATGCGAACGAGTAAATACGATATTTTATATTACTATAAAATCTTTTATATTATTTTAAATTGGTTTTCCTATTTTAGATTTATCAAAGACGACGAAAATAATAGTTGGAACAGGCTTCAAAAGAATTTTACTTGAAGTCTTATTACTACAAATAGTAGGAACAAAATTAATTTTCCACGTATTGAGCAAACCTTTTGAAAATTCGATGTAATAAGGAAAAGATAAAAGACAATGTATTTTAAATCTCTAAGAAAATTCTAAAATTTTGATAAAAATATTTAACAAAAGTCTTATTATAAATTTCTTATATCTACCATAAACCAACATCTATATATCTTTCTGAAACAAACAAAGGACAAATATGTATGTCAAATAAACTAACAAATATTAAAACAATTTATTACCTGAATACATTATTATTCAAATAAGACTATTCGAGATAAAGCAACGAAGCAAATAATAATTTTATTTGAATAATGATTTAAACGAAGATTTATTTCGGTAATGCATAATCCTGATCTCGATATCGTTTATGTTCGCGTTTAACTTTCGAAAATTTACGCAGCAGAGACCTTCGCGTACCCTTATTCATTTAAAGCGATGCAATGATACGTAATTTAGGATGCGCAACACTAAGTAAGTGCAATTGCACTTGCATAACAATATGTCGATGCACTTTAATCGATACCATCGACTGGTGCGAAACAGGCTCGTATTTGTTACTTGTTTAAACGTTTCCCTTTACAAAGGCAAAGAAAAACAAACTGCATCTCATAACCTTGAATACGTATTGTACTTACGTTCAACGAGAAACTATTAAACGTCTATTCAAAAAAGAATTACATAGATATGAAATGAGATCTATCGAATAGGATAAGATAGATAATCCTTACGTATATATTATGTTTGTTTAACCAGTCAGCTGTTTTTGACGAATATAATCGTCACGAAGAAATTGCAATATTTTGCGTTATGACGAGACCTGTCAGTAATAAAATTCAAAAATAAAACAGTCGTTTCGTTACAATCGCTTACATTTTGCGACACACTCTAGGTACACACTTTTCAAAGAACTCATAACAGTTAACTGATTAAGTATGCGTTTTAATAAAGAATACAGTCTTCTTGGGTAAAGAAAGAAAGCATGATTTATACCAATAATTTGTAATACAATTCATAATTTGATCATAATGTATTGTTATGCGAAATTAACCTAATGTTAGAAATTTGAAGCAAATTGAAATTAAAAGATTCGAAGTTCCAAAATTTGAAGACTTAAAAATTTGCAAAATTTTCAAAATCTGAATTTATTAGTATTACATATACGTATATACAAAAAGATCATATTATTCCTGTACTTGTTGTTTTATACAAATATTATAGAAAGAATTGTACTATGATTTAATTACAAATTGTTGAACTGAATCATTAGTTTATTATATTTTATAATTGAAATAGTGGTTAAACGATTGTTTACGATTGTTAACATATTACACAACCATATTTGAAGCAATGGGAACACATTGGAACCACACTTCTAAGAAATTGTCCAGTTAATCTTTGATATTTGTTTAATTCTCCTTAACTGCATGGAATTATTATATTTCGACTTGCTGTAAACGTTTTATACATATTGATCCTTGATATTTATTCAACTGCCATTTTAGATTTCTTAACAATAAATATAAAAAACTTCCACATGTTTAATATTCCGAAACAAGACGTTTTTTCACACTCGTTCTATACTACTTAAGGGTCAAATATATGATCCAACCAATATAACAGTTTCTTTCGTTTTAAATTCCTGAATCATTCTCCGTTTACGTCAATTGATCTATGAGTTAAGCGAATCGGAATAAATTTCAGAAGTATTATGCAAACCAATTTTTATTTGCATTTCACAAGCATGTAATATTTATTCGTCCTCTTGGCCTGTTGACAAAAACTTCAAGTAGAAGATAAAAAGCTTATAAAAGAGAATAACTGTACGATACTACTATAAATTGTAATTTTAGTGAACGTATCGTCTTAAGTTTTATTGTACAGATGAATTACGAGAACACGAGCTCCAAAGAAAAGACACTAAACGGTAATAACAAGACTAAGCCTATTAAAAAATAATAATGCTTGGTTATTTTTAGTCGATGTATTCGTTTATCCCTTAGAGTTAGAATGGTTAAGTTAAATATTGTAAATTAAAATATTGGAATATTTTACTCGTGGTAAATTAGATTCAATATTGATGGAAAGATAGGAAATTGTTAGGAAATAGATGTATGTACATCTGTATTGTACGAACGAGGAATGAAGGAGAGGAAAACAAAAGGAAAACGTCATGAGACAAACGCATCGCGTATGTGTTGAATGAACGAATGTGCAATAAAACAAATTCATTCCTGTTTGACATGTACAAGAGAATAGAGCGTCGTTCGTTAATATTTCAAGTTATTATGTTATCTATAAAATAGTTATTCTGTTCTAATAAATTTTGTGTTTAATAAAACGTCATATAATATTACTTTAACAAAAACAATGGTAAAAGGTGAAATATTCGATTAAACAATTGATTGTTATTCGAAGTTCAAATGGCTATAAATATTGGAAGTTTCTTTTCAATTTGAAAATCGCATTCGGAATTATTAGCGATTACATTTTGGTCGAATTTTAGTTAAAATCAATATTAGGAGCTCAAATAATATTTCGATTTCTTACTGATGACAAATTGGAATATTTCTTATTGGTGGTAGAAATGGTAGGTGGTAGTAAAAAGAAGGATATTCAAATGACAAATTTCATATATAAAAAAGAGATATGTACAGAAATTAATAATCTTAGAATTATGAGTATCAAGCAGCGTTCGAGATAACGTTCATATTTATGGTATAATGGACGTATATATATAAATATATGTATGTACATGGGGTTGGTTGATGGTCCTCGTTAATCCTCCGTATTTGAGTCCCTCAAATACAATAGTTAATGGCCTTTAGCAACGGAACAAATTGTGACTACGATATAACGCATTTCTAACATAAACATAATGGCGCGTTATTTATTAAATTCATAATATAGACAGAATATTGCAACCGTACTACGATATATTGCAAGAGAACGAGCTATTCGACAAGCTCTCAATATATCACGAGATAAGAGATTTTCCCGAAGAAATAAATTATTAAGTCGAAAATATCGACAACCCTCTTGACAAGTTAATTATAGCTCCTCTGTTATAACAGTATAAGTAATAAATGTATTAGACTATATTAACATTATATATAATAGTATTAAGGAATAAAGTTTTCTAAATTAAAAGAGCTAAAATTATGTTTTTCATATCATAACCGAATTAGAAGTGCGACGATGCAATTTATTTCTATCCACGATTTTTTACCCCCTCGTTACTGCAAGCTGAGAATAAATGCCCTGATTATATGGTATAAGGCTTGTTAAGATGCTAGGAAATCCAGATTTATGGTTTGGACGAACAAAATCCACTGTTTTCTACAGATATTAATAATGAAGAATTATTGGGTTAGTTACGCGATAATATTTTTCCAAACAAAGTTTTAACCGTGATTTACGTGATTTCTTCGATAAATCATGTACTATACTTAATTCGTATAGTTCAAACAGTTTCCCAAGAATCAACCTTAAACTTAGAATGAATCTTATTATATATTTCTAGAAGTTATCGTTTGTAGAATTCAAAAATACGTACAATGGTACTGCTATAATTTCTCTGCTTAAAATTGTTTTTAAAATTGTCTACGCGTTAAAAGCACGTGTCTAACCTTTGCCAGGTGCTAAATTTATGTTTCCAGCAAATTACATGTCATTTCTTCCGACCTTAGTAAACTCGTTCGTTTCTATCTAAGGAGCGAATTACAATTTTGTAATTTAAATTAATGTAATCTTTTTTAATGTGCAGTTTTAATGCGAATAGAAATAATGCAAGATTCATGTTTTTTTTTCGAGTTATGGGATTTCCCGTAGTCAACTTGTTCCACTATTCACGACCGCGATACACGCACGTGAGTTTTAACTCTAGCGTGACACTATCCTACCTAGAAACGCGTCGTAGACGAAGGTCACGTCTGATAAAACAGGCGATTGTCTTAACAGATGATTCAATGATTTGCTTCGAGCCTCTTCTCTGTACACGAATCATTAACAAGTATGAAAAGTAACTGGAAAAACAGCGATATATAGTCGAATGAGAGAAAAATATTAGTACTTAATATTAAATATTAATATTAAGTAGCTGGTGATGTTAGAAACAATTTGCTCGATTTATGGTCGAACGAGTGAGAAATTATATTTCGCGATATATGTGATTAAGCAAAATCAATTTGTTTTTACCATGTGTAAATGAGGATGGCGAATTAGTAAATGAAATAAGTATCTTTTAATACGTACTGTTTGTCTTTTCTTATCTGATATCGATGAGGCAAGTGTGCTGGCTGCAGTGCATTAGTGTTAATAACCTTGTGACCTCCAGTTTTAAGATCAGAACGGTAATGGCCTAATAAATTCAATGTTAGCAAATGATGGCTTTGAATTAACACGTAAGAGCAGCACGAGACAGAGATATGAACGAAGACTTTTATTTGAAAACGATAAGATTGGGAGAGTGAAAAGACAAAACAATTTGATTATCGAAGAAATTTCGATGAAAGACAAGGTAAACTTTCAAACAGTCAATTAGTAAATTAAATGTTGGGAAAATTATGACTTTGCGTTAATATATGAAAAAAGAACGAGATAAAGGTATGAATGAAATCGCGTATGAGAACTGTAATGATTAATTAAATACGACGAGATCAGGATAACAAGAAATAATTTAGATAAAAAACAAAGTGAACTTTTTCAGTACTATAATAATTAACCAATATAGTTATACTATTTAACAAAAACAAAGTGAAGCTGCTATCTTACATAGAACTCAGCAACTGTAAAATAGGATAACTTAGAAGAATAAGAAACTACATCGAATCTTCAAAGTTATCGTATAATACGTACAATAGTACTCCAGTACATGGTTTTCTCATGTCTATAAGTCAGGTGTTTAATGACTCATAGAGTACATTACGCGCAATTATGTTTCCTTGTTCTTGAGAAACTATTCTCGCGTAACAGTATTCCCTTTCTCTGTTCAAACTGATATAATTTTTGAAATGTAATACATCATAAGCGAGTGTGTTTACAACATATTGGACATATAGTCGACAGAAACAAAATAACGTTATCAGTTATCGCAGATTCGATCAAGCATAAGAAAGCATACGTCAAACCATATGCCAAAATAGTAACTTGAGACGATGTTAGAGATGTAACGGAGCTTGTCAAATGGATCTCAGTTCGATCAATTAGTATCGACATCGTCGACATAAACGTGATAATTTACAAGCACCATTCTCGTCGCGAATTATTTCGACATACGAAACACATGTTTTTTATGCTCCGCTTCCGCCGATAACGTTATTTGATTTCTCATAAAGCGAGAATATTACGAGTCTTATAAATTCGTAAGGTGTGTTTTAATTACGAAATTAAGTACTTAGATTAGTTATTATGTACTTTTCTTCCATGTTGAAATGGTAGAGTGCAAGAACAAAGAACTCAAGCTGTATTTTATATCGCTGATGGACAGGAACAATATAGTACAATTCAACTGATACTGTTTTTATTTTTCCTACCTTTACGCCTGTATTTTTGACATATATTATAATATTAAAATATCAACTAAAAGAGCGGGGAAGAAATGAAATTAGCTTGTACTATTAGAATCACAAGCAAAGGACAGCGATATAGAATACATATTATTATATATGTACAAGATATACATACTTAAACAGTAATGAGACAGATTTTGATTCTCGGAAATCCTCGACATTATACCAATGCTGCAATATTATTTCAGACGTATGTCTCTATCGTCATTAATTTCAACTCGATTTAGCTAACGCGAGCGATTTCGCGGCTACTTTTATAAAAGTGTGTTTCAGTAACGCGTTATGTAAAAGCAGCGTCTTACACTGTTCTCTCTAAACGAGTTTTTGACCAGCAAACGTATTCTTACGGTTGCAAGTGTCATTCGTTTGAGTCTCTGTCGCTTTTCCCTTTTCTCAAAAATCAAAAGCCACCTTAAGAGACATCTTTTTGCAGCCGTAAACAACATCGAAAGGGCTGTAACCGACCAACTAAAAGCAGTTTCGATGGAAGAATTCCATCACTGCTTTCAGGAGAAAGAACAGCCGCCTGCGGCGGTGTATAATTTCTCAAGAGAACTATTTCGAAGGGAACGCTATACATTTTTCATTAAATGAAATGTAAACATTTTTATAGAAACAGACCAATTACCTTTTAAATACACCTCGAATATATTTATGTATATCAGCGTAATTATCCAAATACTTTGACAAAAATTTGATTCACGCTGTGTTGCCCGCCCACCAAATACCATCTACGATAAAATCTAATTTATTTGAGTCCATCAGAGGACAAACAGTCCGTAGAACTGAAATTATGGATTCTTATTTCAATTATATTAAATATATATCAATTTACATACATGTGTAAGAGTTCATGTTCAGGTAAGTGGAATCAGTTGTCGATGTTTATTTAATCGAGCATCAGTTAAAATTTCGTTCCACTAAATGGAGCTGCATTGTATAGTAGGATAAATCGATTTGTACATATCTTAGGCTAGTAAAAACGTGATTCTACCTATTTGATACAATCTGTATCGTATTCTGCCTACATATGTTAAATCGTCTGTGTAGTGCTTTACTGCTTTTTAATCGTCAATATCGCATCTCATGCACTTTGAGGTCGTTTGTATTATGTTCTACGAATCCGAGATAATCTGAACCGTGATCTATACTATGTTGCAGATCGTGTTTATTGGGTTTCTCGGATCTGATGTCATCTGTATTTGATCCCCTGTTACTGGTATGACGCGTAACATGTCCAACTAATCTCGCAATGCAATTCTCCGGGACTATTAAGCTCTAAATAATTGACGACTACATATTTACCTCTTTGTACGACGTTACAATGTCTACTGCGATGCAATGAAATTACACGTTCCTCTAATTCCCCATTCAATAATAAAGACATTTTTGAAAACAAATTCTTGATTGATGTGGCAAGAATTATTTAACTAGTTTCTAACTAACTTTTCTTCTACTCTTTGAAAGCTTTTAATTCATCGAATATTAAGCTATATGATATTTATATTTTTATAAGATACACGAAAAAATTCCCAATATCTTCCAAAAAAATTTAAGTCCATTCTTATCCTTTTTGTTTATGAAACTTCATTGCATGCATTTTCTATTCTATTTTCAATATACTCTTGTTTATTTGTCATAAGAAATTCTTAAGTAGGAAGAGAAATGGTAAAGTAAGATCAGAACGGTAAAGATCAGAATGGTAAAGTAAAATCTCACATTCTGCTTGTTATTTTATAATACGTAAACAATCTCGCTTATCGATTGATCTTCTTATTGAAAGCATAAATTTCAGTGTAAAAATATCTCGCAATGATTCGTACTTTAATATCACTGATAGCAAAAAAAGACATCGATCTGTAACTAAAACTGCCACCAACTCGTTTCCTCTTGGATTAATGCCAAATTTAAAAAAAGAAAAACGATTGACCTAGAAATTAACATCCTTCGATTCAATATTGTTTAACAATCGAACTCAATACAGGCTAGGTACAAAAAAAACATCAGAATTATGTAATTAATACAAACAGGTCAGAATTTATGGCACACTGATATTTGATACATTTAATAAGTATCATACAAAAATATAATATCATGGGTCTAAGTTCTTGGTAAACCAGTATACCAGTTCAAAATAATACAAAAATCAAGCGTAACATTTCATTTTCGAGGAAGTCGAGTTTCAAAACTTGTCAAGCTACATCGCCATTCGAATTACATATTTTAATTCGATGAAAACTAGCTCGAAGAAATCTACCTACTAAATCAACCAATACCTGCATAAATCATTATCTTTTTTTACATCATTAAGTTACTAGATTTCCTTTATACACCAATGTATAGCGTACTTGATTCTCTAAAATCGCAGCTCATTAAATGCGAATGTCGACTTCTAAATTAACGTTTCTCGGTTCGAAATTGTTTAAAATAATTAACCTTCTCTTTCCACTATCCTCGATTCTCGAAAATTGCTATGCAAATATGAAATACACCAGTCATATGTTACCATGTAAGTGGCTGCGATATGGCGATAGAAAGAGAACGTTGCATAGAGACCCTTTTGTCCATGTCTAATCATGCATGCACACCGATGTCGCTCGTTGATTGCTGTTGCATTTGCATATTTACTAGAAGAGTTCGAGTCGGGAATTTTACAGTAGCGAACAAAAAAAGTTTGAAGTTTACTAAATAATTTGTATGTGTATATCCACACATTAGTAATTTTTGTGTAAGATATTTCTCAAGAGTATATAACATATATCGTACTATATTTGTGCTCTTATCAAATACAATCTGTTTTGTAAGATTATGGTATTTATTGTACCACTTATACTTAAACTACTTTTTGTCCGCTACTTTATATCGCTTTTTCGATACGCTCACGCGCTATCTTCATATCTGTGCGAGAATCGCAAAACAACTCGTCGAACGCGAATCTGCTCGCCAAACATTCTCCCAAATACGACACGTGCGGCTTTTTTCAGCGCTAGTTTATCAGCAGTCACAGTTCAAGTTTAAAACCTGGTGCAGACGGAAGCACATGAAACCGTAATATACGAGCAACGATCGCAGCCATTGCACACGAACCTGAACACTGAATCTCGTTGAAAATTATTCATCTATTGGCATGCGATCGCGCGACCGTGATCGACTTGAAAGTTTATGAAAGTATGCGTGAAACCCATGAGAGTGTACACCGTTCGTCAAATCTGAAACGTTGCAGACTCGTTCGAGGTCCGATATTTGCAATATTGCGCATCGAATTCGAATCTCGATATACTAGTACGTAAATCGAATTTTCATAGTTCATACGTGTTCATACGTTCATTTCTATGTTCTAGTATTTCATCGAAAAAATTGTACGATTTGTGCACGTGTAAACGTACAAATTCGTCATCATTTTTTGCTATGAAATTCAGCAACTGAGTATAAAATTCTAAAGAAAAGTATTACTCCACAAATCGTACCGTTATACGATCTCGTTCGTGTTTCACGTTAATATATTGGGTTGTCGGATAAATTCGCGAATCTTTCTGAGGTCATGCCTTTATTCAGAAACAACAACGATTCTACACGATTGGAATAACGGCACTACCCAACTGATAGCGGAAACTATTTATTTGGCTTAATTTGGCATATTTATTTGGCTTAATTATATTATTGCAAAATATCGGAATAAAGGATAAACTTCGATTTGAGGCACCACATTTAAAAAAAATTTTTTTTGCATAATCTTATGGCAGCATTCGACAACAAATACCGCCACTCGACACTAACTTCTACAGGACGACGGCAGCGCACTGGTTAGCGCCTTAGGTTACGAACGTTCGGAACCCGGGTTCCAAATCTCGGCGACCGGAGTCCGATGTTTCTTCCACGCATCTAAATTAGAAGAAAAATTAGCAGTAACCCATCAGCGACATCTACAGTCAGCATCATCTACAATCATCACGGACAACACTTTTACACCTCAATCTGAAAGTAATTGACGAATAGAAGCAAATCCATTGGTTCAAAAGTCATGGCGTTGTTGAAGTCTGGTAAATTTAGTCTACTATCTACGTGTATGGCTTACTCTATCTTATACATCGTTACTTTCTGTCAACACCTTGCCCAACCCTTGCTCAAATTGATATTTACCAAATCGATTCATCTATCGGCTATAACTTCTAAACCAACGGATTGCTGGACTCGAAACTGTTACACTTCGTCTTTATTCATCGAGTGCTACCAGAAGCTGCAAACAAAGTTTTAAAAGAAAACGGTGCTCCAGAACGAAGTTTAACCGAATAAAATTTATGATTCATGGTAGAACAGGTTTTAGACATATCCGGCAACTCAATACGTACTAGTACGCAGACTAGCTCAATGTTTCAATAAAAGAGCAAACGAGAGTGGCATACTTTCTATACAAATTTCTCGTCACACGTTCGTATTTATAAATAACATCCGGTGGAACAATGATTGTCGTACGATCACACACACCGGGATTAATTTCTAGCTATACAAGTTTACGCCCTCTTCCACGGCTTACAACTATGTAGGTCGGTAACCGCTATTGTTACAAGAGATTCGTCGGTACCTTAGAGATCATTATCGTTGACAGCTTGATTGTCGCTGCAATATATCAAGAATTGAATTATTTTGCGACAAATTAACTTGTTTCGAGAAAGTGACATAAGACACTGGAACTGTCAAACTCCGTTCTTTTCATGACTTTTAGATTTATCGTTCTCATAATTGCTAAAAATACGTATATGATTTTCGCAAAACTCTTGTTGACTTTTATTTAAATAGAAACGTGATTGCACGTATACGTATTTCTTTTCGGTTTATCAATATAATTATAATCATCTATGCATATTCAGGTACACGTTACAAATCGTTGTGTTAAAATACGAAAACATTTCAATTCAGGTTAATTAAATATTTATGCTCTGGAAAACAGTTTTATTAATATGGGAAATATATTCGCAAACATCTAAATCGATACTAATTGCATCAAAAACATTCTATTATTATATATAGTAGAGAAATATACTTTATTATTTTCTAATGAAAATGTGGAAAAATTAAGACAGTTCGTAAACTTATTTATTAGGAAAGTACACGAAATAAAAGTTTTCAAGAGAATTGTTCCTCCATTGACACTTTATTTGCCAGCACATAGTTCCTCAAATGTCCAATGTCCACGAGAGACCCGTTTCTACGGCCAACGTTGAATTTTACTATAACAGAGTTCCATAACTTGTCGAGGGTCTGAAAATTTATCGCGTGATTAAAATTTCTAAATGAAAAATTATTGACACTTTGGTAAATGGTGCTGGATAAAAAGGAATAAAGGAATAATATCACATTTTGTATGAGACGTATGTAGATACGTATGTATATTTAAAACGAACCTCTTATTATCTAATTTAACGATGGAATCTTTGAGCGTTTTTTGGGAATATTAGATAATTACCTCATAAGTTTTAACAGCGAATTAGTTTCCCGCCGCATAGCTTAAAGCTTAAACTTATATATTGCTAAAACTGAAGATAAGATGCTCATTCATGCATATTTTAAAAACAAAACATCAATATCATTAATATCGCGTACAATTGAATTGCAGAGAATGTTCTAATCATTTAAAAATTTATTTCAAATATGATACATAGATGAACTTGAGAAGCAAAATCATTGCTCGCTCTCTCTTTCTCTCTCACTACTGCTCTCTGTTTAAACTAATTTGAAATTTGGAAATTAAAAAAAATTTAAATTCAAACACCCACAACTATGAAAATTAAATAACGACTACCTGTAATTTTTTCAATCAAGACTGCATTATTTATGCAATGAATACATATGATGAATATTTATATAGTAATTAGAAACATATTGTTCATTTCACACAATAATTGGAAACTTAATCTTAACGAAATACTCTTCGATAATAAATATAATTTTCGAAATAATTTTCAATTTAGCAAACACCGACGTATTCCATCTATAATACGGATAATCTGTATAACATAGATAACATTATTACGATAGTGCAAGATACCGTGAAAAAAAATGTAAAAAAAAGGTATAGACAATATGGATGAGAAGAAATAAAAATATTAATCCAGGCGAATGTTTGTATTCGTAGGATCTCTTTCGCGAGTCAATCCGGTATTTACCAATTAAAATCCAGGCGAATGTACCCAGATGCGTCCTTATCGCAATCGATATATGGTAACGCGTACTTCAATCTTATCGCAATAAAACACGGCTGAATTTGTCAGACGCGGCCATCCACGCGAGCTGAAAATTATTATACACGAGCGTTGACGCTGCTTTCGCAATTAATAGCACGTGTATACGCAGACGTTGTTATTTCCGCAAGACGGGCGAGCGAGTGTACGTGAACGACGGCACGCGACCATTTTCTAAAATGAACCTTTAGCTCTATCATGCAGACGGCCATGGAATTATTCAAGAAACCGTTTCACTTTGTGGATCTGAAGAAACGATACAACTACTAAAATATTACCTCGGATTCCACCACAACGCTATAGCGTCTTATTCAATTTTCTTTGTCATTAGATTACGGACTTTTATGCATTTGTGGGAATTTTGAAGATGCAAAAATGCACACAATGCGTATGGTATATAGCTAGCACCACCAGATGCGAATTTTTACAAAGAAGAGGCAGTATTCGTTTGACCACATTTCTGTAACCAAAATTTTCTTCTATCGGCCATTAAAACAAAAAAAAAGTTATCACCAAATGAAAATTTTAAAAAATTTGACACCGCCATTCCATAAATTTTTTATTGATTTTTAAGTGGAATATGATTGTCCACAATTGTTCACTCAGAAATTTCGTTTGTTCACGCTTTAAAAAAAAATGATCGCTGAATAAAAATTTAAAAGCCGATAACTTTTTAACCGGATTAAACAAATTGTGAACATACGAATGCTGTTCCTTTTTTTCTTTTCTTTTTTTTTTTTGTGAAGATTCGTATTTAAGAGTATTAAATTCGCCTAGCTCTATACTGAGGATTTTTATGCATTTATAGAAAATTTGAAAATATAAAATTGCACAGAATGAGCATGATATGGAAACATATGTAAAATATGCAGAGTATAGCGCTTTTTACAATATTTGATAAGTAAAACAATTTTCTACTCAAATTCTACTTTTCCAATTATATCCCCAAAAATATGAATTTGCATGAAAGTTCGCAGTCTAATTATAATCCTATACTTCGTCATTACGTTATTTTGTTGATAAATTGAATAATTTAATTAATATTCGAATTTAGTATAGAAAAACCCGCATCAAAGATGCAAGTAACTTAAAGGAGTCCCAACTCCACCAAGAAATTTAACTAAAGTAGACTGAAGAAGCAAACTTGTCGCTAATGACCTAGACGTGACCAATAATTTTAAAAAATGGGACAAAAAGTTGTACGAATCATTTATAATAATTTTCTCATTAATCTTATTAGTGTATCAACTTAAGAAACGATTTAGATTAGTATATAATGTACCAACATAAATTATTTTTATATATCAATAAATCACATCAAATTTAGATTTGTTTAAGTTAGAAATTAGTTAAGAATTATTCTTATACCCACACAAAGTTCCAATTCTTGGTTTTAGGTCCCGGAATAATAAGAAACATATTAATCATTTTTCGTTATTTTCATTCTCATGACTAATCTTTCTTAGTATCTGTCCTCTTTATTTAAGTCTCTTCACAGTGTTTATAATATATTTCTATATTGACGAATCAAATAAATCCTAATAACAATAAGGAAACTGGTGCGCTATTCTACTTAAAAATCTAGCTCGAATCATACGGTTTATCATGAACAAGGGGATTTCCATTTTTATCGTTAACGAACCGTTCAGGACGAAATGTCATCGTTATTGTGCAACAGCGTACAAAACTATACGCAACGATGGTTTTATTTTCTCCGGAACAAAAGACGAGACAGGGAGAATACTATTGATCCTAAAATATTTTATACTTCGGCTTTAATATTCAAGAGTGATTCCATTTGACCGACGCTTTCTTATATCGTGCCACCTCCCACCATTTTAATTCGGTAAATTCTGATTGACCCTCGTTAACGTGTCAACTCACCAACGGGCGTTGTGTAAAAATACATCGGCGATATTTATAATTGATTGAACCCGTACTGTCTGCCGATTAGAATTGGCGTGTAACAATATCTCTGTCCTAGGTATTATCAGTTTAGTTAGACGCCGCAATTAATCGGACAGATCTGAAAACTGTGCTTCTATTTCTGCTCCTTGTCAGATTAAAACCGTATTAGGATTGTAGAATCTTAGATTGAAAACTCTGTCTCGTGGAAGATGACAAACTGGGTTAAAAATAATTTTGGTGCGACTGAATTTTTCATAATCTCGTGACTTATTCGTTGTATTCTTTACACTGCAGATCTTGTTTCGTTGTATTATTTCATAATTAAAATATCAATTCAGTTATGATAATTCATGCGTTTTTATGTAAAGTTCTTCCAAATGTAAATACTCCATGTATTCTTGTACACGTACTACTCTAAAATACTCCTGTATTCTAATGCTTTTATGTTTGTATTTACGTACATGATTTATATTGACTAACTCGTAAGCTTCTACGTTCCAAACAAAATAAACGCAATGTTTCTTTCTCTCCCCTTTTTTTCATTAATACGATTTTCTCTCGTTTACAGCTCCGACGGAATATTTCTGTTACAAATTAGCCAAAATTCATCGCAAATGTGATTCGTTTGACACGTAACGTTATAGCAAACGGTTATGCAAAAGCTCAAGGGGAGATCATGGGATGGATGAAGACAAAGCGACCACGTACGGAAAACATCTTGCAGTGTGTAAAAATAATACGCTGAGACTAGACAATGATTTCATGGAGTACGTGCGAATCGTGCCATCGCGACCGCCATTCGTAGAATCGCGAACAGTTCGCCGATTCACAGAATCTTGCACAATGAGATGTGCCTCTGGCGAACACATCTAGACGCGTGGATTCGTTTCCCCTGCGAACGTTTACGTTTTTCGTAAATAAGTAACTAGCACGCGCCACATAAAGAAATAAAAATTCTTTTGAGATAAGAATTGCTTTTCCGAGAAAGGAATAATACGAGAAGCTTCGGATCATTTGAATTTTTTTTTCTTTTTTTGTTAGCGCTAATTAATAGACTGCAAATCTTTACGAAAATTCCGACCTTTTAAGAATATAATTTAAAAAAGCACAACTTTGGTAAAAAATTGTTTTACCAAGCATTATAGAAAGCACTATACTTTGGACTTTTTGCGCGGTTTTTCATATCACACGCATTCTGTGCAACTTGACTCTTTCAAATTTCCTATAAATTCGCAGTCTACTAATTAACGATAGTACTTATAAAATCTAATCGATTAACTAAATAAAACATAATGCATAAAATAATACAGATATTCTTAACTCCGTACTACATTTTTAGATCGATATTAACAACGGAATAGAAATTATAAGAATTTTATTAAAAAAAAAAAGAAAATTTATCTATTGTATATCATAAATTTATCTATCTATAGGTTAATACAACTTCCAAAATTGTTAACATTGCATCATCATGATTTTTCGTGGTCCCGTACACGCCCTTTTTATTGATAAGATAGTCTTCTAAATTCTGTGTTTGGTTTCTCCGATACGACACTTTTTTATCATCGAATTCAATTACATTCGGAAAAGAGCGTGTTTACAAAACGGAATGTCTACAAGCATTTTTTGTGTTTACTTCGTTAATGCAATAGTTTGTTAAAACTTATCACACTACAACACAAAAGTTACTACCCTTATATGGTATACATAATAGTTTTATAATATCAATAAGTAACTAGTAAGTAGTAATATAAAATTAACATTAATTAGTAATATAATAATATATTAAAAACAGAGTGTAATTTCTGGTAGGGAAAATTATTGCTCGAAAAATAAGTCGACCTTTTCACTTATTCAACCCTTCTCTCGACCTATGTTTAATAGCACCTAAAAATAAAAAGAGAAAGATGCCTGGTTCTAAAAAAAAAAATGTAACACGCAGAACATTCTACAAAATATCACGACACTTCAGTACAGAATTTTAATGTGAAATTATCTGAATGTAAAATTCCATAGCGAAGATTTTCATAGAAACAGAGAGCGAAGGAGCAATCGATTTCGTATTTTCGATTGACGTATTCGCCGTGGCTACTGTCTACAACGCGCCGCCAATATAACAAAATTAAACGTCGAATTCATTTGAGTTTCCATCAAAAGTAAAACTTTCGATTGATTCGGCCTTTTGAAATTCAAATAAAGGCACCGGACAATTGTATGCTAATAATGTGTGTAAACTAGCGCATAAAAATACCATTTCTTTATCTACGTTGGTTTCATTATCTCGAAAGTTACACATAAAGCTTTCCATCTTATAAAAAACATAAAAAAAAGAAAAGAGAATGAAGAAAAAAAGAAAAATAAAGAAACAAAGAGATTATAAAGTTAAATCCTAAGTTCAACTCGGAATGTTGAATATTTGAAAAAAAATAAATTTCAAAAAAAAAAAATAAATAAAAGAAAAGTAGAGGTGTCAAAGAAACAGAACCAGATAAATCTTGTTCATACACAGTTTCGCACAAAGCGTAGGTAAAAACTTTATTTATCCGAAATCTCTAATAAAAGTTAATAATAAAAAAAAGGCAACCGCGACATTTCCGTTTTATCACGTTCAATTCAACCTTCGCGTGGAACGCGTTTTAGAACTTTCAACGTTGATGACTGTAATACGCTTCATGCTGGACTAACCACAAATTGACTTCCTGACATGCTTCGAGAAGGACTCGATCGCGACATTGTTCCACTAATTTCGAGCGGCTATGCGCGTAACGCGAACGCAATAAACGACCACGTCGAATTTTATTGCCTTCCATCTTCAAAATACTGGCTATCGCTTTGATCGAATATACAGCGATAAATAAACTATGTATTTATTTTTGTGAATTATTTTGATGAAAACGCAATTTAAGCAGAGAATTGTTTTAGCTGCTAAATATTATAAAGAGTGCGTTCTACATTTTAGATATTTGTATATTGTTACCTATAATGCATTTCAATTATATAACGCTTGAAGATATTTTGGTATGATACACGGTGATTAAAAAATTATTTAGATCAGTACTATTGAAAATTTGTATAAACGTATTATGTGTATTATACAAAATTTTGTGAAATTTAATTAGAAATTATGCTATAACGCTATGTAACGCTTGAAGTTTCCCATAAATGGGACTTTATGCAGATTCATAGATTTATAAATACATTTAAAGAAATGGAACTTGGGTAGAAAATGATTTTGCCTATTGTAAAAAGTATATATCACACTGGGTATTTTATACAGTTTTGCATATTGTGCGCATGTTTGACTCTGGAAATTTCTCGTAAAAGCAGGAAAATCCGCAGTCTAGATATAACAATTTCTCAAATTATATCGTATGAATACCAGAACCGTAAAAGCATTAAATGTCAGGAAGAAGTTTACATTCAAAAGCCGCAATGTAGCCGCAGACGCCTCGTTTAGTGGAATACAGGATGATGGAAGGCAGGCTGCACAAGAGGTACAACGCCATCTTATCACAGCAAACTGGTTTAATTCGAAGAAATTCATGAATTGACCGGAAAAAAAGCACAGATGTCCACTCTTCTTTACATTTCGATCGACCTCTTTATTCTTTAATCGACGCAATAATATTAACGGTGACTTAATGACTCACCATGTGTGAGACCGACCGTAACAACGTTGCATCATTCCGAGGCGAAAGAAAATTATTTTTGTTAATGGAAAATTATGATTCACTGGAAACGAGCTGTTTCGTGAGGTTTCTCCGATACTATGAATAACAGAATTGTTTTTTTAAGTAATCGTTTATACTATCATATTATTATATGTTAGTATAATTTACATTATATGAAAATCACAGGAAGAAAATCTGATAAATATACTACATTTATATTATAAGGTGATTCCTTAATGTTAATATCACACTGCGAGTAAAAGAGAATGATATACGGTGATCCAAAAATTATTTAGATCATTGCCATTGAAAATTTGTATAAACGTACTATGTGTATTATAGAAAATTTTGTGAAATTTAATTAGAAAATTATAGTTATACCAGTTCGTAGCTTTCTATAAACTAAATTTATTATATCATTTTCTTCTTCATATGAGATCAGACAAAAGAGTTATGCAGTTACTCAATTCCTTAGCGTCATATGACGTCTATGAAGTACCCGCCTATAATGTGTTTTCCATATAAAAATAGATATGTATATATCTATTCGTTCTTCAACCTCAAAGATTAATATGATAAATAAATTCATAATTAAGAGATACCTTCGTTTCAATCCTCTCATAATATATTCCTTTTTTTATAACGAACACAACAATATAATAATATATGATATAATCCAATCAAATTTGAGAAGGACAGACTAAGTTATTCAGAATAAGATACATGTATATGTAGTCTCATTACGTACTTCTTCGCAATGGATCATATCTGTACACATATGTCGCAATATATACAGAATACAAAAATTGTAATAAGCAGTCTTAATAAAAATTACGTAATGATGTTTTGTCTTGCCGATATTGAAAAGATTAAGATGATATAAATTGTTTGCTTTTTGCCCACTGTGTATATGGAAAACAAAGTTAAATCATATTTATATGGAGGACAAAGAAAGCTATATATCAGTCAAATATATCAACCAAAGATTATCCCTACTCTTCAAATACGACATTAATAAAACAAAATATTTGCAAAAGATTCTTGGCTGAAAATTCACCAGGCTGACTCATCATTTCTTATACTTCTCTTTTAATTCGTTTATAATTGTTTCCATATAGACTTCGTATCGTCATATGATAAAATAAATTACAAACACGCGATAAATGATAATTTACACTTATACGTACATATATCAGATTCCATGACTACACAGAAGCGTTTTAATTCATAATAATTTTCTCTGAAGAGAATTGATCTCCCGTCTTATGTTAATCGAAAAACTTCCAAATATGCTCGTGAAACATAAAGAACTTTAAATATTGTTACTGTTTACTAATTTGGAAAAATCTTTTCTACCGTACACATACCCTGATAACTAAACAAACTGAGAATAATAAACTTCTTAATTAATAAAACTGCTCTATAAATTTCACATTTAAATGCCAATCTTTTTATTTCATCTTAACTTTCACAAATAAATCTTTGTCTTTCTATCTGTAATTTCACAATTAAATTACATTCTATTAATAAGAACTTATATCTTTGACCGGTACGTTCATTATTCTTCCACCTCGTTACATTGTCAACCATTTTTCACGCCAACAGGAAGGTTTTTCGCGTCGCGTCTTTTGCCAGATCGCAATAAAACATAAAAGGAGCCGGCGTGGCACGTGTAATTACGTCGACACCTCAAAGAAAAAGGATTTAACATGCAAATCAACGCGATGAATTAAAGTGAACGGATGTTTTTCACGGCGTTCCGCGCCGACGATATCACCGTAACGACAGACCACGAGAAATGACTCATACGAACCCGTCTCGTTGACCCTCTTTCACCATAGCCAACCCTTGAACGCGACGCACCCGCATTTCGGACACCCTTGCGTTCCACAACCCGTTCATCCGTGGAATCTAAACGTACGCACGTGTGCACGCATTTAAACGTCCACGTAATCTTGTGGTGTTCGTAATACCAGCATCCTGCTTGTGAACGACACTCCCTCCAAGTGCGCCTATTTTAAATATCAAAACTGTTTTTTACAGTCAATCCTGTCTTTTATTATTAACGAATTACTTACACTTGTGGGAGAAATAAAAAGATGATCGTTTATATTATTACGCGTGATTTACTATCTTGACTCTATTCTAATGAGCTGCTTAAAATATATTTCTGCTTGCCAAAAGGATAGTCAGATTGGAATATAAAAATTGGAAAATTATAATGGTGAAGAAGATACAAGGTATCCTGTTTTAATTGTTTATGCATGAACGATGAACAACTGTTTCGCAGCAGTGAAAATGTGAAAATGTGGACAAGAAATAACGTCATGCGTAACACTAAGAGGAGTTAGGAAACATTTAACGGTAACGATTTCATTTCAAGGATATACAAAAATAATTTAGTCTTGCTGTTCTTCTCACTTTTTATAATGATCCATTAAAAAATATGGGATTTTAAAAATCATATAGAATTGCGAATATCAATGTGGCTGATACTGAAACATTAAAAGTTCTCCTCTCGGTTACAACTAAAGCAAGAGATTGACTTCACAAAGAATTCGAGGGAAACAGCAGAATTGAGAAGATTAATAAATGCTATTACGAGGCAAAAATATTCGCAAGTATAACAGACCAACTATTCTCTCTTATCGGGAGACCGTGGATATTTATGCAAATTCATATTTCTACGAAAATAATTAGAAAAATGGAACCTGAGCATGGAACAGTATGTTTATGACCTAATATCAAATGAAATTTACGATTAGATATTAAAAATTGATTCCAATTTATACGCATGTACACATATTGAACTTGATCTCACACCGTTATCTGACATTCTAATTGGGACAACCATGATATCTCATTTCGCAATATGGTACGGCATTGAATTAAATGAAAGTGTCTCGTTGAACACAGCTTGATGTTAAATGCATAGGATTCTGGCATGCTCCGGTTATGGTGAAACGAAAGCACTCTGCGCCGACGTGATCTTCTCTTATTCCATATCATACCCAAATATTTAATTGTTTTCTAAAGAAATTGATATTTCTCTTGGATATTAATATTCTGTCTAGCCTGGATGCGGTGACGTTCGATATGGATTAAACGATTTACGTGTCCTAGTTACTATATTCTAAACGTCTAATATGATATTCTGTTGGAAATGATATAGTGTGTAAATTATAATATAGGATTCTGTTATAAACGATACAGCTTGGTTCATTCAAATCGTTTTAGTCCACTTGATTCGAATGTCGACTTTTTACGAAAAGAAAAAATTTTGGAACATCTGTACAGATATGAAAAACGATTGATCAGAAATAAAGATAGGACAGATAGTTGAGATTGTAGGAAGTGAAATAAAATTGAAAAAAGTTGGGGAATTATAGATATAATATTCTGATAAGTATTACTACCGTGTATAATACAATACTAATACTATGTGCATAATATAAATAATTAATATGCATACTTTTTCGTGGTAAATATACAAACATGTAATAAATTAACATAATTATGTAAATGCAACTATTTTTATATCAACTTCGAAAAGGAAGCAAGATTATCCATATCTATGTTCGACATGTATATTTTTTTTGTGATATTTAATCCTGTATAATAGAAGTTCTGGTTGTTACGCTTATTACTTTGACGTGAATATAAAGAACTCGTAATTGCTGTAAAATGAAACGAAACTTAGAAAGCATAAGTACACAAATACGTAACTTTTAATTGAAAGTCATTTAGTGTAACTAAAGTTTGAAATTAAAAGTGTCTCTATCATTTTTTATTTTTAATCAGAAATAATTTGAGGCCTGTAATATCCATCGAAATAAGAAAGGAAAACCTTAATAAGCACATGTTCTTAAAACCTATTCTTATCGGGATATGAATAGATTTTCTTTGTTACTTTTACAACAGATATTCTGTGTGATTTCCTTTCACTTCGATCCGGGTTTCAACTCCTCGATGCAAAGAAATATGTATGTAGGTCTTCTGAAAATTCCTATTTTCGTTTATATCCCGAGACCACGACAGATCTCCTGAAGTTCTTTTACTAAATCTTGCAACTGATCAGTTGAAATTGGAATCTGTAAACTGCCGTGAACAGAAAAACAAACTTCCACGTTTTATTTACTTTTCACGAACAAAATAATAAATAAAAATGCATCGTCTTCTTGGTAGATGTAGAGATGAAGGAAGAAACGGATAAAATAATCAAAATATTTAAAGGTATATGAAATAACTGAAATTCAAGAAATAATATACGTAGAATGACCAAAGTGAAAAACGATATTGTAAAACTAATATAGAAAACTAATGGACATGAAAGCGTCGTCTCAGGGCAACTAAACGAATAATCAAGTCGAAACTATCTTTTCTCCTAGCAATGGCCGAGGAGACAAGATCGAGTCGGTCGAACCTACAAACTCGAAGGAAAGTTAATATCTATGGACTTGAAGACTGATATAGTTGCGACTGGCGAGTAGCATCGATCTAGCAAGTCTCTTTCACTCGGAGTGCAATAACTCGAAACGTTAATCGAGTTTAACTGGAGTCGACGGGCGAACGAGAAAACGTTTACCTTGGCTGATTCGACGCGTAAGAAAATAAAAAGAGAAAACCAGAAAAAATGTAAAGAAATAAGAAGGAATGGAATGAAAGAAAAAGAAATTGCTTCGTGCTTTTATTTTCGAATTGAGAAGTCCGTTCTCATATACAAATTTTTTCTCGTTTCACGTTTTTACATGTTAATTAAGGAATCTGAAAATAAAGAACTTACCAAATAGGAAAATAATTCTACAAGGTTTAACAATTGCAAACGGCAATTTCGTAATTGCACATTAAATTTGATCTATCGATCTAACAGCATCATAATATATTATTTATCTGCAATTCTGTGATTAAAATACAAAATCATTTGTATACGCGTGTACATACATAAAATATGCAAAAAATATATGATAAATCACATTTCTCATCTTGCATAAAAAAGCAATTTTTAATTCAATACGTTAGCTACTCAATATACGTGTTTGTCAACTTTTTGAACATTTAGAAAGTATTAATAACACTATCAGGCTAATGTAAATGAAAAGAAACTAACATAACTAACATTATTCGTTTCTTATAAAACATCATAGGTTTATCATCTACTTCCAAAATTTAGAGTTCATACCTCCAAGTCCATCAAGTTATTTTTATCTCTCGCTATTTCATATTAATATATGTACTTCTTTATGGTCACCAAATTTAGTAAAAGGCAGAAGATTGAAAAAAGTGGACCTATCGTATTTTTCTATATTATATTCATATATCTTATAAAGAATAAGCACCGAATATTTGTTATTATTAATAGTGTATATATATTATAATCATGCTGTATGTAATCATACTAAAAATTGGTTGTCTCGAGGAAAACTGTGTGAATCAATAAATTAATCAATATCACTAAGTAAATTAAGTTAATTAGTAAAATGAAAAAGATCTGTGATGAATCAGTAAAACACGACCGTCAGACGATAAGTATGACTTATGTTATCTTTTGACACTAGGCTTGCGCATCCTAGGTGCTAATATCTACTCATCATAGAACTGACTCATGAATTTTATCTAATAATGTTTCGAGAAAGCGTTGAACCTGATCGAAACATGGTCAAGGCACCGTAAACTAACTGAAGTCTTTGCTTTCTCAGCGAGGCGTAAACTTGAAAAGTGTGCTGCCCACTTTTCGTCCATGGACGACGAGGCCGAGAGTGCATACGCTAATCTATAAGAAACCGGTACGATTTAGTTGACGTGAGATTAAAGCCATCAACTGTAGGTCGTCATTCCAGATAGGCAAAGAAATGTTAAGTACAGGAAACTCGACTTGTCACATGCCACTATTAAATCTTAATTGCACATGTGCGAATTTTTGACATATTTTAAAAACATTTCAAGCATATTTCAACCCATGGAAGGTAGATTTAACGATATCCTCGATTACTATTTAATATTTTATGTTCCATTTATGAATACTACAAATATCGTATTTAAGGAAAATAATACATTGCTAAGAAATTGTTATGTATTTTTAAAATAAAACTTCAAAATGCTCTGCGAAAGCACTGTATCAAAAGAACTAAAGAAAATGGATCGGTAATGTAATATTATAAAAAGATATAATGTTTCTTAAATTTTTTAAGCTGAGACAGACATAGTTGCAAGGAATAATGATTTATAGTAATGACTATCACATGATTCAGAAAAATTTCAATAATGCTGCCAGACAACGTTACACAACCAAAAGTACATTTTCTAATTTGTTTGTTGCATGTACGACTCGCGAATTCCACGACAATTGTTCTTCGTATTATGTATTAAAATACAATCTTACAATACCTGACTATATGTGTCACACGTTATATTTTATAAAATCCGGTTCTGCTAGAAATATGTCAAAATTAATTTTCTTAATACACAAACCATCCTATAACCTATATTTCTTCTCCCGTACTTAAAAGACTTTATCAGAAATACATACAAATACGTATTACGTAAAAATAAGCTAAACAATATATTAAAGGCGAAATGGCTTCTCGAACGGTAGAAAACTCGGTTGAACGCTAACGGTTAATAGAATTCGTAGAAAAGTTAATTGTAAATTAATACGAAACATGTCGGTCGCCTTATGACAGCTCGAGCAACATGGTCACGTGATGCTATACACATGTGACATGCCGACCATCTACGGATGTACGTTACTACACACATAAGACGTATCATTAGATACTAATCGATGGGAATCAGTTCGGTGGGAAGAACGGAACGACGCGTTTCGTCGTGCTGCATCATTTCCCGACGCGTAAGGAAATGCTCAATGCAATGAGGAAGCATCGAAAGAAATGAAATATGTCCCCCGTTCTGCTGTCGCATTTTCACGTGCGCTGCGATAGCGTCCACGATGCGACTTCGAAAGCTGGCGACAAACGCGCCCGACCGACAGAGACAAAAAATCTTTTCCTCGTACGTGCAACGAATGTACAACACCCACGAATATTTCTACGCGGCAGAAATGCACAATTAATTGAACGAACTGTACATGCTTCTAAAGATTGTAGTTTCTGAGACAAAAGAAATCTAGTAGATTTTCGAAAAATTTCGTGTTGTTCGAGATCTAACAATTCAAGTTATCGAGCTTAAACAGGATAGAGATGCTAGAGTCATGTGATATTAGATGTAGGTTGTTGACAACGAAAGAGAAAGCAACTGGGTAAATAAGAAATACGAAATACGACACAAACATGGAATATCTTTGTAACTGTTGGAAATGTTAATTAGAAAAAGCGGAAACCTATTTCAATTTTAAATTCAAATTCGATCACTAAAAATTCTTACTTTCGATTTTCACAGGTTGTATTATGTATTTGATATAGAATAGCTAAACTGCGATGTTTATTTATATAATTGAAATAAAACCTAAGCAGAGATTTGTGTTATCCATTAAATATTAGGATAAATATTATACTTTTCATGTTTTCTATGTTTTTACATATTATATGCGTTTGTTCATTTTTAAATTTCCCATAAATGTATAAATATCCATACTTCAACATTTACACAGATAACATAACGATGATGCAATTATGAGTTATACATGTATACCGGAAATAAAATGAACTAATTAATTGCGATTTCAGGTAATTCGACTTATGTACTAAATTAATGAGGGCATCCTCTCAATGATACCTAAAGTTGTGGAATATTACCACAGATCCTAATCTTGTCATTCTTCGAATAAAACATCACATTTAAAAATATGAAGAAAATAACACTATCTTTCCTCTGATTAATATTATTTTCCAAAATAACGCGATTTGTCAATCTTCCTTATACATGTATTTGTGTATGTATGTATGTATGTACACCTTATGTATGTATATATTTTCATAAGAATGAAAGGAAAGTATCTCCATGAACTGAGATTAATCGTCGAGGCCATCCTGTACTGAAAGATTAAAAACCACTAGGGTCCTATAACGTATCAGCTGATCAGGCCATATTCCATGATCGTTACTTGCAATTTCGATTAGGAGGGATATCTTGACATACATACTATGCATATACATAGAAATCATGATAATTCGTGACGAAAGAAAACGTCGAACTGTAAACAAGGACGACGTGCACTCGTGTGCGTATCAATGAAGTACGTAAGTACACGTATATCACGCAGGTGTAACACGTCGCCCGAAGCACTTCGGGATGTCGTGCGAATTTTCACGAAACAGGTGGCAACAGCGCGCAGGTCCAACATACAGAAAGACAGGAACGAGGAAAAAAAAAAAAAAAAAAAAAAAGAACGAGCGCACGCGTTCGATCAAATAACCAGTACGATAAGGAACGATACAAAGAAAAAAAAAGAAAAGGCACGTTTAAAAGAGAGAAATAATAAAAGTAGAGATGAGCAAAGAGAACGAAAAGAGAGAAGAAAAGAAACTCACCTTAGGCCTGTAGAACCATTTTCTGATCGACTCCATCGTAGGGCTGTCGAGGATGTCGGCAGGCTCACGGGCGAGTCGTCACTGCGCCTCTTGCGGCCAAAGCACTTGCGTCATAGCGAAACGTGCCACTACAATCTTACCAGAAAGCGTCACACCACGAGACACCAGCCAACCGCATACGAATTCGAGTTCTTTCGTCAAGTACCACCATCAAACATACGACCATCGACGAATTCGGTCGAACTACACATCCGAAACTGAACGTCAAACGTGAATCGCGCGTCCGTAAGACTGACTGACTGATGAGCACAGACTGCAAAGGCGCAGCTTGCTGTTGCGCATGCGCTCGTTGAACATCATGGACGATGTGACGTCATGATTTTCGACAGAATTGCCATCTACGCATTATATTTGAATTCATTGTTTGAATAAAATAAACGACGATTAAAGTTAAACGACTTTTTTAAATTAAAAAGATTAAAATACATATTATTATGATTTCGTGACAGAGTTTAGTATTTTAATTCGTTTATAAACGCAAATATTGATTTACGTTATTACTTAATCATCTATGTTATAAAACTATTCTTAAATTCTATCTTAAATATTGAAATTAATCAAACATTCTTCTGAAAAATTCTCTGAATCAGTTAAAATTGAATTTATTTTAGTGACAAATTTAATATGGGAACTTTGTGTAAAAAGTCAAATATACTAAATATATATAATAGAATTTTTGTATGTTTACCTTAATGTTTAAATCGTATATGATTATATCGTTTAAATATTTCACGAAAAAGATATTTTTTTCTCCTTAGGTTTTAAATTATAAGAATAAAATAATCTGTATATGAGAGAATGTATGTAGATATTTCATATAATAATTGGGTTGTAAAATAAAATTACCAGCGATACACAGAAGGAATTTAATAATATTATCTTGAAATTTAACATATTTTGATCTACGTGACTAGATTATAAAAAAAGCAATTAAAAATGTATGACTTTAACAATGTTAAATATTATGGATCACAAATTATGCACATATACATACGTAAGTTTCACAATTTAAGTATACATTTGGATTTAAAATTACAAATTAAGTTCCAACAAATTTACTTAATACTAAAAAAATGTCTATATATATATGTAAGCCTCGAGTTAATAAAATAATAAAAATATCGCGGGGAGCTCTACTATACAAGTATATGGATTACATAATCTATAACTTAAAACGAATTGCAATATAATGTTATACAAATTCCTTCGATTATGTTAACAAATTAACGTCAATACAGAAAACATAATTCTATCGAAAAAATAATAGAAACTTATGCTATCTTTTTACTTCTTGAGATTCATATACACGTGTAAAGAAGTGGAATGTAGATTTCTACCACGATAAGTAGTAAATTCTTCTTGAACACTTACAAATGAATTTAAATGTAAATAAATTTCAAATACATTCGAACAGATTCTTTTCCCATAAGTTGATAGGCTTAAATCTTACTAGAGTAGAAATAGAACACACCTTGTGCTTATATTCTCAAGAAGTAACATATAGTGTTAATTTCATTAGTTTGCTTAAAACTTTTTGAAAATAATATATCGAAGATATTTAACGCTATATTCTCTACATCCTACAATAACTAAGTTGTAACTAGATTTAAAAGTTTTATTTTCAAACATTTCATAATAGGATTATTAACCAAGATGCGAGTCATTATAACTAACAAAAATATATTATGAATTCTTTTTTTTTCTTTTTTATTACAAGGCAAGAATTTCAATTTTGGGAATAAAAACTTTGAGGTAATTAAATACCACCAAACATCATTGATACACATACATGAAACAGTGCTTTAGCTCAAAAAGTTATAAGCAAAATGCTTCTTGTAAGCATACATACTCTATGTTCGACTTTTGTGCAATAACACTTTTCCCATGACTGCCAAGGCAGCCCTCATAATTTCGATTATACGTTCTGTATATTTTTCTCAAAAACTGTAAGTAAATAATTGTAGTAAATACTGGTTACGTAACTACAGAAACATCTATTGTTCGATACAAGCATCACTTTACATTTGCTTGAAAAAATGCAAGACTTTCTACTACGCGGGTAGTAATATCAACTCTTTTTTCTCTGTTTTAAATGCAATGTACTACCACGTTTCACTTACGATCTATGCAAACTCACTACTTATCTAAGACATCTATATCACTTGAAATGAGAGTAGTTGAGTAACTTCTTGGTGTATTATATTACACAAATTCTTTTTCTTTCTTTTTACTTTGTGTTAAATGTTCGAATCACGTAATTGATGAATTCCATTCGTTATAAACATTCAAGGTCATAATTAATACATCTGTAATTGATTGCCACACAATAGTTAAAATATTTCAAACAGTATGATCTAATATATATCACCTAAAATAAGAAACATCTAAGTGAATTATTCGTATTATTGCACAGTGAAATATATCTGGAAATATTTAAAGCGATAAATGAATATTGATAGGTTTTTTCTTATTAATTACAGATTTCAATAATTATATCATAGTATTTTAGGGATTGTATTTAATTTAAATCTTCTAAAATATAAGATACTGATTTTATCGTTCTTTTAATACTTAAACGATAATATTAAATTTTATAAAATACACAGGCTTTAATTAAAAACTTCATCAATAAAATATTGAACGTATGTATAGATATATTAAACAATTAGAATAAATTTTTTACTAAAATAAGGTTTCTCAAGCTTTTTTAGGCACAAAGTAGATACTTATCATAAATAAAATACCGAATGTATAATAGAGAGTTTCGATATTTGCTTTCATAAATACTCTAAAAGTCAGACTAATTATATCGTATAATTAAGATAAATTGTTTAATCAAACGTGTAATTTCCAAAGTTATAAAAATGTTCAAATGTATTATATTCAAAATCATTTCGTAACGATCGAACATAATATCATTTAACAAGACTTACGGGATATAAAAACATCAACGTGTGAAAATTCTGTGAAATTCCTTATATAAATTCCATTGGCGAAAAGTTTTACAGAGAAAAGTCGTTAAAAATTCTGTAAATCACATACAGTTTTGTTTTGTACCAATATTACTTCTACAATGCAGCTCAATACAGATTAATATAACGATATAGAACCACCAGCGAAAACATTAATGTGATTGAATCGATACTATTGTAATAATAATGCTACTGGAGAAACATAGTAAGTATTTTCTGCATTGTAAGATAAAAACTTGACTTTTTGACGTAACTGTAATACCATCAATTCAATTCCTACTTAACCAGAAAGATCGACCACATCTCCAGTTAGCATTCAATATCAAATTGCTTGAAAAATAATGTTAGCATTAATTAATGTATTCAATATTTAAAATGCGTGGCATGAAAAATAAGGACGTGAGAAAGAAATATCTATTTCCTAATATAAATGCCGGTTATCCGCTGGCATTGTCACAAGAGGGACTATAACAATCAAATTTAGCAACGACTAATTTAAGACTTAAGTTTAAGGCAAAACAGTGCAATAAACTCCATACTATTTATACATAACTTCAGTGACCAATAGACCACAACACCGTGGAAAAACGGTTAAAGAACGGTTGGTTTGTGTGATGATAAACTCGTTGTAAATTCAATAGTGCTAACATACGACAATAAACTGATTTACTAAAAACAAAATTATTTAAACAAGCAGAAAGCTACGTATGTGGCTACACGTATGAAAATAATTCTCTACTGTCATACAATCAACTTCTACCATCTACGATGGTATATACAAATTTTGACAAAAACACATCGATGAAAACAGAATCTCACATCAAAGAGTTTCAATGACGATCTAAAGGTGCGACACAAATGCACAACAAGTTATATAGGTAAATAGATGGCACATATGCTTGTGAAATAAGAAAAAGAAAAGGAAGATAAATTAACAGGCTACTCGCTGTAGCATTAGTAACTGGATAAAAAGCAGGAAAAATGTACTCTCTTACATACGTGCTGTTTTTTTAGCCAACTTAAATGCAAAGGTTGCCGTGAGTCGTGAAAGGATAAATCGTTGGCAAGATGAAAAACTCTTATTTTCGTTGACTTGAATGCGTGTTACTGAGATTGGAGAATCGATTGTCCTTTTCCTAAACACGTTGCTTAACTAAATCCAAACTGCACTTTTCGGCACTGACAGAGCCATTTAATTATTCGAGCGTTACGTTCGACGATGCTCGGTGGATCGTTAACCCTCTGGTTGGAATCGTCGTTACCCATACCGACACTGCAATCATTGTTCTGCCATTGACTACTCTGATTCGTTTGGTTGTTCCCAGCCCACGAGTAAAGACCTAACGCTGAATCAACCGAGCTAACGCTATCAAAAAATACAGGAGACGACGACTTTGAATCTGGTTTCGTGATACGTTGATAATTTTCCGAATCGAGACCTAAACAGTCAAAGAAGTTCTCGAGTTGGGTGATCGACCGAGGAGGCCGTGCAGGTACTTTATTGGATCGACCATTATCCTGACGCCAATAACGATCGCTAATGTCCGATTTCGATCTCAGAATTGGTCGGCCGCGACCTTCTTTCCAGCCGTCGGAAAACCTGAGGCAGAGATACAAACTTTTATTATTATGTACTTTGACTAACAAAAGGGGAATATTAAAAATATCTTGTATGAAAAACACTGAGCACTTAATTCTTTAAATATTTAAATCTTCTCGTATTTCTGTTTTCACACAGGATACCTTTGATATCTTTAATATCCTTTGAGTGCTCGAATTTGTCCAATTTTAAGAACGTACCTTGAGTTACATGTCGGACTATAATCCGTTTGACTGTTGCTGCTCTCAGAATCAGGACTGTATCGCCTTACGACAGATGGTGGGGTACCGTTAGCGTAACTACCTCTTCTTGAACGATCTTTTTCCGTCGAGTGTTGAGTAGATGCACCGCTGTCACGACGTATATGACTCCAGCAATCCTGAAGCAAAATATTTCACTCCATGAATAGCGGTTTCCATTTAACGTTACGAGACATCTTTAACTTTCAACTAAACCTGTATTACTGGCGGAGGTTCGCTACGAGGTGTACAATGTCCGGACGATCCTCCGGAGTCTCTTGCAGTCGCTCCATGACTTAGCTTGCTGGAACCTGATGACTTTTGCGTTCGACCACCGGCAGATAATACGCTACTCGCATCACCACCACCTGAACCTAACGAACGTCTGATGTGTCTAGAACTGGAATAGTAATAACTTACATGAGAGTAATAATTTTATGTTTCACAAATGTGAGGCGCAGTATGCGAAATTTTTTATTACTTACAATTTTTGTTCTCAAGTTTTAAAAATATTTAAAAATTAAATGAAACTAATTCTGATATTATCTTTAATTTTCAGTCGAAAGAAATAAATTGTTCTTATAAAGATATTCAAATTACATAGTATTGTTAAAATAATAGGAACAAAATAATATGTAGTAGCACTATAAATAGCTATATTTTTTTAGAATATTATTAGAGCTTAAAAGTGCAACTAATCAAATCTCATAAATGCTTTTCAAAAGCACTTTGTAGACCCACTTTCGGAAGACCTAAACAACACTGTGCATAAGAAATTAAGTAGAAAAATGTTTCAAACAACCCGTGAATTCTATAATTATATTTATCGGAGTATACATGTGAAAATATTTTGAATACCTGCGATAACAGACTGCATCTCGTTTGAAACTGTGCTCTGAATAATCCGAACTAGTTTCACAATCTGGGCAATTGCTCGAAGATTGATGATGGCCGGATGGCTTAGATGATTTGGTCGATGCACGTGGCGACAGGGACGCCCGTCGTCGCGTGCTAGTATGGAGGTCAGGCAAAGATTTGTGACACACGGTGTTTTCCACCGACTGCGAGCTGGTGGACTTCCTCCCGGTTCTTCCGGATGTATGCGAATGTGAATTGCTGCGGCCAAACTTGAAACGAACATCTTGCGAGCAGTGCTATAAAAATGATAAAAATAGAATTTAATATGGGCTTATGGTATATAATTTCACCGTAAAAAAGTGTATGTACATGTATTTCTGAAACTTTTTGTTGACTGCATTATTTTGTAATTGTTGCTGGACAATTTTGGGTCATTCGATTTAATAGTGCAGATACAGTTCCTCCTGGTGCATGTTCTGTATATCAGATTGTTTCAATTTGGATGCATGATAAAATTCTATATAAATCAATTAAAATTACAATTAATACAAAACATACAGGGATTATCACAAATAATTGGCAAACATCGATTTATTCCTAATTTTTTAGAAGTCGTGTATGTAGTGTGAAATAGAGACATCGATCAAGAAATAAAGTATATCTATATTATTATCTTCTTTTTAACTGCAACTTGTATTCCAAATATCTTAAAAGTATCTCATCTCCTGAAATTACGTGAAAAATTAAAGTCTAAAACTCTAATTATACGTATTGCTTGATCCCAAATTTTTAGAAGTTACATGTGTGGAAAATATTAATCAGAGAATTTAAAACCATAAGAGAAATCAATCAAAATGATCGATAGAAATCCCATACCAGTTTCCCAACAATTTGATCATCCATGCTGTGCACGTGTTTAATAAAACAGTGGAGGAATATGTCTTCCGTGTTAAACTCGCGAACACGCGTATGTACAACGTCCGGTTCCTAACTCCGTTTCCTGTCTCCGACACTTCCATAATTACGATTCATCGCAAGGAAGCGTGCATACGTATTCATGGATAAAACGTACGAAGGACAATAATATCACATATCGACGATGAATTAACAAGTATTGCAAGATATTTAAGACAGTTACACTATCGTGAAAAATTATATCGCTTATCGTATATCTTTCTACTATCTTGTAAAGTAGCATAATTTTACGTCAGCAACAACGAATATGTTCATAAATTCAAAATCTTTCAACGATAGTGTACACGTGTACGTAAAACTATAGGATATAAACATACAATAAAATTATTGCAGTGCGTAAAATATTCGGAATAAATCACAGCGAAACATTTCAGACGGAAGTAAAGGTAAAAACTAAATCACGACTCACGTCGATCTTCGCTCGAACACGAACTATATGTATTACACCGAGCTAAAAATATATATGTAGATTATACAACTGCAAATAATCAGTAATTTTGTTTTACAAAAATGAGGACAGCTGAGAAACGAAGCAAATTATAAAAATTAATATACAGCGAGGTATATAACAAGGAACGCGTCTGCAACGAACTGATGCTACAACAAACAAAAATCTAGAATCAATTACGTGTGTAGTTCGTTTTGAGATACCTCACTGTATTTTCAAGATTTACTCAAAAGTACGAAGATTTTACCTTTATGCGGTCTTCCTCGCGAAGATTAGGTGACAGACTGCCAGGAGAATATCGGAATTTCTCCTCCTGTGGGATACCATTCGCCTGGATGATCGTCTGCGTTGGACTGTCAGGAAAGAATACGTTCTCCTTGCTATCGGTATTTAACAACCGACGTAATTTCGTCTGCAGCTGATCTCCGCCGGTGCTGCTCGGCGGCCCTGAAATCGTGCGCCGCTGCGGAACAGGAACCAGACGTGGACTCTTCGGTGGCAGTGCGGGTGGCAGTGTTTGTTGAGGACTCAGAATTCCGTCCGCTATTCGACAGAGACGAAATAAATTTTTACGCCACATAATTAATTTCGTCAACTGTTTCTGGGAAATTTTCAACTTTAAGCGAAAAACAGAAATTCTTTTGTATTTTTTTCTTACTCGTATATGTATAATTGAATGGCTACTGATAAATGTATTTCAATAAACATATTAATTTCAAAATATATCTCAATAAACATATTATGAATAAAAAAGGATAGTATCCCATTTAAAAAAATTAATTCAACCTTCTATTATTCCACTTACAAAAAGAATAATTTCTTTTTAGGCTACATCGTGTTCTCCTTCATTTATAAGAACATCTTTTTTATAATATCACTTTCTTCAGATATTTGATGGTAGTTAGCTAAAACAGACACACATTTTAGCTTGTTGACAATTTTTGTAGATCTGTACACGCTTTTAGAAATATTCACGTCTAAGCATCTTTTAACACGATATTTCCTGCAACTTTCATCACGTGGAAATAATTCACATGAGAATGTGCAATCTTCTTTTTGGAGGGTTTCGCAATGAAATACGCTACCTGGACAGGATTGGTCTGTTGGAAGTAACGAGTTTGGACATAGCGATATCATGTGTCGCGTTGAAAGCAATCTACAAGAGGTAATCACTTAACGGCCAGATACAGAATGTATCCGTTGATTTTAGTAAGAAGAAATACAATGGCTCCACATCCATTTTTATGATTAATGTGCTTAGGATGGTTTTAAAATAGAAGCTGAATTATGAACGTAGGCAATAGAAATAGTTGAAGTTTTATGAAAGTTTCGTTAGTTTCATTGAAAATTCCGTAAACATTTATTTCGTGTTTGCTCCTTGATCGATAATTACAATTTTCTCGTGAGATCGTAATGAGATATATTTTGTAATTTTTTAACTCGACGCAGCGAGCACCTTACTTGTACACCTGCATTAAGCAAAACCGTTGACGGCAAACGACTCGTTCATTTTCCGGCGCGCGACCGAAACGGTAAAAGTATGCTGCTAAGAATACCACAGCCTTCGGCCGCAAAGGATAAAGTAAAATCGCACGATTATTTAATCCACGAAAAGTGTCTAATGCCAGGTAATACTCCGGCTGTCGAACGCTAATTTGATGATCTTAAAATTATTTACATTTATAATAGTTACAAATCTCTGTGAATAATTTTCATTTCTGTGAAAAACAAAGTATCTATTATTATCCACTATTATTTATTTCTTAAAAATTATTTTTATCGCCTATCTTCGAAAGGCTTTGATTATTTCATATTAAAATACGTAATTTCTTTTAGCTACCAGGTAACATAGTCAACACAAATTAAAAAAAAACGAACATATCACACTTTTCTCAATATTATAAGGTAGCTTTCGAATATTTGGTGTCATTATCCAATTTAATTTTTGTAACTTTTGCGTATTCCACGCATTTTATGAATAGTACAAAGGAAGAACATGCCTGGAGACAGACAAACGTGAGGAAAAAGTGAGGTGGAGAGCAAAGTTAAGAACAGAGGATTAAAAGACAACAGGGAATTAGCTGTAAAGGAAATCAGTAGCAACGAAACGAACAAGTAAAAATCTCGAGAAACGATTACGGAAGCATCTACAGGTATCCCCATAAACACGATAGCCAAACTCGTTACCGATTCCCATTCAGCTACAGTATAACATCCATGAGAAAAGATCGAAGAAAGCTTTCGAAAGTGCTCGGACAACCACTTACAGCAATCTCGTCGATGGCAAGTTGCCCGGCAATGAAACGAGGAAGCGTATATGTAATACCGACACATAGGTACACATATATGTGTCTGTAGTTGCGTACAACTGTTAACAGCCATGCGCGTTAAATCGATTACGTGGTCAAAAAGGTGTATACGTATACATCGAAAGGTGTATATAGTATATAGCATCGAACTTTTCCAAGAGACTTACGCCTGTCCTGTTCGTGGCACGATGCCCAGCAACAAGGTGGCGTCATCGGAGCAGGTGGCAGCTGCGACGGCGACGTCGGTTGCATCGAACAGGTCGACGTGTTCCCGCATTTCCTCAGCAGCCTTGGAGGCGCGCTCGGAGCGCTCAGCTGCGAGACCTGAAGATGACCACTGTTCTTCAGCTCTTGCTTCCGGTCCAGCACGGTCTCGCTCTTCACGTAGAACGCCTTCGTCTCCTGGAGCAGTTCCACCGCGCTCTTCCGCTTCCCTGTAGCACGTGACGAGGAAACCAGACGGCTGTAAGTGACACTCGAGTAAAAACGGTAAATAGCTCGCTTCCTGTAAACGGATACCGTCCAACCAGATACCCGCCCGACAGGGTTGAGCCACGTGCGCCGGCACGAGTCTCTTTCTAACTACGCCGGACCTTTGTCCCTGCTTACAATTACAGCAAATCGCTGGTTCCGACAGGGAACAGTGAAGAATCTTTGGTGTTCGAGGGAGTATTTCCAGTGGAAAATTACGTTTCGGTTCTTTAGTATGGGACTTTTTTCGCGATTGGACAGGATGTTGCGGGAAGTTTAATACAACAGGATATATAGGGTTATTGTTAAGGATACATTTGTACTTTTGGAGACTCTGGGCGCAACATCGTCACAAAGTGTAATTATGTTTTGAAGTTATGTTGTAAAACGAGGCTCCATAGAGAACGAAGCCCCAGCTTGCGCATTGATAAATGCAGCCTCCGATTATTTTACGTGTAATACGTAGAATAAAATCTGTTCATTTGAAGCTTCGTTTTCGAGAACATCGAGTTTAAATGTACATATATTTAATAAAAAATTAATTCAGCATACGAACTCGATTTTCCTCGACTTATTTTCGTACGTACAATTGACGAGTTAGATATTTTAATTCTTTTAAGACATTCTGGCTCCTAAATTAGTGACTCAAAGGGAAACTAAAAATTAACATGAAACTGTATCATCGATAAATCAAAGTCTTCGTCAGAAATATGATCCGATGTCATAAAACACCGTGGAAATTCCTGCGTAATGATCTTCTAATGCGATTGAAAATTAATTCTAATAACGAAAGTATTCTAACGATGTCGGAAGCGATTAGTAACGGAATGAGTTCACTTTGCGTGCTACAGAAAAAATTTTATTGGTGGTTCAATAACTGTAAATTCGAATTCTCCATTCCCTTTTCTCGACTCGTCAGGTAAAAATGGCTATTAGTAGTAAGAGGATTAGTGGTTCGGATAATGGTTGGTAATGATGCATGTACTACTTGATACTGCTTAGTAAATTGCCAATCTTTTTTGTATAACGGTCACTATACAGGAAATATTTTTGAGCCTATACGTACATATTAATCTCCATAGTAGAATCTCCATAGTAAACTGAAATATTCAGCAAATTTTCTATCGCAAATAATAATATTCTAAATAAACACGAATAATTCATATACCATTCTATAACTATTTAATAGCTGTTTAATTATTATTTAATGGTTAGTAGTCGTTTAATGATTACATTTAATAATAATATATTTGATGATCAAAACATTGTTATTCGCAGAAACTCGAGAATAAAACTTTTAATAATTAAGCAGACGAGCTAATTATTAATTTTAATCTTTGAATGAATATTATATATTTCAACGTTTAGTAATTTGTTAAATAGTGGACTATTTTCAATAGTTGACAAATTTAGTAATTATAACTGTGTTTATTTTTTCTTAAACCGGTTTCGCAAATATTCGCAATGGAAATAACTCTTGAACAATGTACGATGAGTACACGCAATTCCAGTCTAATTAGCCAGTTTTAGGGGCAATTTATCGTAAGAAAAGCATCATTAGTGAAAATAATGAAGACAAAATCTGAAATACAGAATTAACGCATTAACAGAAATATAACATTAAAGTCCTTCTACTAATTCTATTAATTATTTTAAATTCTGCAAGATTATTTCAACCAAATTATTGACCTGTATCCATATAGTGTTTGTAAAAATTTGCATTTATATAAAATATATTTTATTCCAATCCATGATATCTTTTAGAGAAAGAGTTTTTACAAATTCAATTTTTTTCAAACTTACGAAAATGTCTTCATCTAGAAATTATTATTTGAACCTGCGGTATTCGATTTTTTTGTATCTCAATATCTCTTTAATTTCAACGGAGAAAAGGCTTTTGATATTGTAAGGAGATCATTATCACATAACCGAAACGAAAAATCACGTATATCAATAAAGATTCTATAATATTTTCTTCGAATTTAAGAAATTTTTTTAACGACGTAAAACTACGGTTTGATCGAAAATAACCCAACGGATATAAATAAAAACTTGTATGAAATCATGATTTATGCTCTAGCATATAATTTGTAAATCATATTTTTCTGCAGAAATCATGGTCGCATTCATCCTTCATCAGAACGTATAATATTCAGCTGTACAAGGAAACGCTACACACATTGACCTGCCTATCCATAGACGTCGACTTATATATGTATACATATATATGTATAATATTTTTAATTATTTTCAACGAACCGCATATCCTGAGCTCATAACGTTTTGATATTATACGTTACAGACGAAAAACTTTGCACGCGTCATTGAGAAATTTTAAAGATAACACACCTAAGTTATCTTTTTGACGAGGAGTGTACTTATATATATATCTCCACAGATACATAAAGCAAAGAGTATGTTAAATGATTCGTACAATAAAAGTGATATCCAATGATTACATTTAAAATGTCTACTTAAGATGAAAAATTTATAATAGCTAGTAACTAACTTATTCATAAAGAAACGAAAAGTGAATTAGTTATACGATTATTCATATTCTATTTTCCTTTTAAAGGTTTCTCAAGAATGTGAAATATGCATGGAAGCTATCTGTAACCAGGTACACCCGTCTTTTTCACCTGCAATGTGATATTGCAAATATTCCTTCAGCGCTTATGCGTTTTCTCGAAGGTATATCACAACTATGTGAAAAAAAATATACTTGAGGTAAAGTATTGACACATTTTATTAATATTATATAACAACGGTAACCTCGAGTATTATGAAATTACAAGCAGTAAAAAGATATCCTATAATTTAAGGTACTAAATTAATAAACAATTTAAGTTATCGTTTGCCAAGTTATAATTTAAGTTTATCGTTTGCCATGAATAATGTAATAATATTTACACTATATATATTCTCATTGTTATGATATAACAATATTATACAAATAGCGAGAACCTATGTAATAGTACGAGTATATACTAAACTGAAGGTGATGCAACGTGAATTACTAAAGTTAACATTATATAACAAACCACAAGCGTAAATTCAACGTACAAGCGTCGACTGAAATCGTGGAGAGAGGAAGCATTTCACCTGTGAATCGAACTGTAATACCTATTTCAAAAACCTCGCAAAATATTATGAATGCAGGCAGCGTTGTCAATAGTTTCACTTTAATATAATTTCCGAATAGCCACAAGCACATCCTATTGTGGTAACGACCCACCGCAAACAATGAAGAAAAAATACAGTCGAGTCAGTAGTTTGGGAAATGGAACGAATAAAAATCGTGAAATTTATGCTAATCGTTCACCACGTAAAAAATAACGACACGTGACAAGTAAATAACGTGTATATATATGTCGGGTTATCATTAGGATTTGAATCACGTAATGTTTCTTCATTTGAATTAGCCATTGTTTTACAAAACAGAGAATATATTTACACGAATAAACAAGGTTTTACAAAATATTATGAATAATGAATTTTGTAAATGATATGATTAACAAATGATAAATTAAATTATTAATTAGATTAAAGAATAATAAGTTTTATCGAACAATAAAAGAAACGAATAATATATCTTACGATTTACTAATTTAACGAATAATGAAAATTAACGATTGATAAATTTACAAATATTGAATTTAATTTACGCTATAAACAATGATCCGGGGTTCAAACGAATCCACGGTCAACGGGAAAACTTTAAACAATTTTATAACACAAAAAAATACGTTTGCTGAATCACTCGGTAAATTACTCGATGTATCACTTTCCAAGGCGATCACACGAATGAAAATCTGATTAAAATCTTTTTCGTTATACGACTGCATTTGTTTGTTATATTCTCGCTGGAAACATCGAGAAGGTTCCAATCGTTGTTGCTAGGCAATATCTGTCAAAAGTTTGTTGTATACTCTTTGGAAACATCGAGAAAGATCCAAACGCCGATACTAGGCAATTTCTGTCTTCATCAAGCAAAACGTTTATCCCGTGACCGTGGCTACGTTCAGCGACCAGTTGTCACCTCGAACCCACTTTCGCTTTTCACAAATGTCAAACAATTACAAATGACAATTACTTAATTACAGTTATGATAAAATCTAGGCTAAAGCATTAAAAGGCTTCCTCAAAATTGCATAGGGAAGGCTCCGGTTTTCATTTCATCTCCGACATATATATATATAAAAATAAGTACACTTTTTTTAGCATAAAATGGTAATACTGTTTACAGAACAATTGTAGTTTTTATTTTATTTGCACTTTATTTTATTCTGAAAATATATTGAAAAAATATTCATACAGAATTAATACAAAATACTGATTTTTCGATATTTTATTTTTGAAACACTACCTCCGAGGAAATGACAAAAATCGTATATTTCTATTCGAAGAAATTTTTATTTCTATGTTTGCATGCATACAAGGGATTCGGTAGGAAAGGGATACAAGATGGATTTTTTCTAAAGACGAGATAAATAGAGGAAAGGATATATTAAAACGTAGATCCTAGATAAAGTCCTAGAGGACTTTATCTTCAATTTCCACGTCTTTATGAGTGCCTATGAAAACACGTTTTAACGTTGGAAAACAGATTTTTCTATCAGAGTTTAATTTTACCTACACTTTTCCACTTCTCTTTCATATTTTCTAACCCGGCTACGATCTTGAAATTTTGATATCTCAACTTTGTTCTCATTACAGCAAAGGAACAGAAACATTTCTATTTTAATTTTCATTCGAATTTCAGATATTTTTCAAGCTTGGAAAGATACAAAGGGGTAGAGGAATTGACCGAAACAACGCAGCAAGATTAAATTAGTGATTTTATCAGTTATACTACTTTCTTTCTTCACTCTTTAAATAACATACACTGTACAGGCTATACAATGATTTAGCGTTTCACTTAGTATTCCAATTGTTGCGGGTTCCTGATTTTAACATACATACGTAAACAATTTGAGAAGTGATGGCTGCACGCATCGTTGCATTCGTCGATCGATCGTGCCACGAAAGGAAGACGTAAATGAAAGTGACGAAACGGGTCAGCAACGATATAATGGAGAACAGTAAATGGAATGGAGGATGCACTTTTTTCCGAGCAATGGGAAACGGTTTGCAGCGATATGTTCGTGTTGATGAACGATAACGACATGCAACTGAACCGGAAGCCAAGTAGACGCGCAAGCTTTCGTGCTGGTTAACAATATTTTCACCTAACGTGGTGACCACCTGAGAAAAAATGTTTCCACGCTGTGTGAATGAAAGTAACAAGATTAGATAGTCGACAGAAATAAACGAAGGACAAATTACGCATAAGAATCTTCTGCAGCCGCCATCGAAGAAGCTACCGTGTACTGTACCAGGACATTATAAATAATTCACGATGACACTCTAATTACGTTAGGAACTTTTATCAGTGGGAATCCATTTTTCACCTTGAATCATCATAGACTCTGACCACCTTCAACCTTGTAGATACGATGGTTGAGGTACCTTGAATAATTAATTGTTATATCGGGTTGTTTTATGATTTTAATTTTACTACAGTTTTTCAAGGAATCGTCACTCTAATTCTTAGGTGTTCTATCTAGCGGAGGTTACATAGTCCGTAAACTGAGAAAACTGAGTTTAAAGTTTATGGAGTATAATACTATCATAAGGAATCATGAGTTAAAAAAACTGAATATTTGTTGCTTTCTAAGTAGAATTTCTATCATATTACCAATGAATTAGTGTTCTTTACGCCAATAAGAGATATGACGATATGGATAATTACATTTTTTTTTGGAAACGAAGTTAAAGCAGCGAAGGACTAGGGCAACGAATTGTGAATATACGTAGTCCCTCATTTCAATTGTATTAAAATTTCTCTTGAAGCATTAACGATCTTTTTATCCAATTCTGTAAATATACTGAATATTGAATGCTTTGATATTTTCTACGCTCCCCATGGGTTGTACAGATTAACCCTTTTGCATCTATATCTCGCGATGTCGTTTATGCTTCGAGAGGCGTTTCTTTTCATTCACATACCAGACATTTCATCCGCGGATGTGAAAGGGTTAACGATCCTAAACTCATACCAGGACATCTCCTACGTTCAAAAATGTTTTGTTTCATTTTTCTTTAAACGTAGACGCGATATTTATGATGTATTAAGATAAATATAATTGCATTCCATAGAATAGATAACTGTTACTAATACGATAAAAAATGCTTAGTACAGAAGTTACTAAAATTCATAGCGCATCAATTTGAAAAATTCTTTTATTCGCCATATGTACATATAACTGTCATATTTTGACTTTTTCAATATAAGTTTTACATTTTAGTCAGGCCTGTCGTTAAATATTGAAAACCAGATACGCGTGTTATCTCGTCCCTGGAGTCATATGAACGATATTGCGTCGCGAGATACAGTGTCTGTGAATGTGAATAGGTCAAACAGCGAAAGGATTAACAGACCTACTGGCTGGTTCGATGTTTTTGCCGCGTTACGCCAATGCAGAGCGACAGTGGTGCACGTGTACGCACTTTACACGCGCGTTCGGGTTAAAGTGTCTCGTTGAAGAGGACGAGATGGCAAGCTCGAGCATTAAATGACGAGCAGTCCGACATCTGCGGCTTCTCCCGTTTTCGCGTGCCACGCACGCTGATGATTGATGACAAGCGTCTGACACGCCTTAGGGAGCTGATACTCTCGCCTCGAAACAATCAACGATTCGATCACGATAGCCAGGCAGAGTGAAATCGATTGGCCGAATTGTTGGCAATTTAAATTCAATGCACTTTAATGATATGGCACCCCCAATACAGATGCATCGATGGGAATTAATTAGTCGCAATCGAAATATAAATAGACGGCTATGTCTGTGACAAATCTGATTTTCTAATAGAACTCGTTACTTTTTGTTGTAACTTCTGTTTGAAATATATTATTAATCTTGGAAACGGTCTATGTTAATGTAACTCTTCCTTTGTAAAGTAATAAAATGATAAAATTTAATTTTTCTTATGAGTTGTATTCCTTAAATTAAAGCATCAACTGCATAGTTATTAGCGATAGGAAATTATCTACTGTCATATCAATCGTCAACTATTTTGATGTCGTGGTATACATCATCAGAAATATATGATTATTTTGTATTAAAAAAAGTTTTATCGTTTTATCTTACTTATGTAAAAATAGTTCTGCTGTCGGTACTTTACACCGAATGACATCATTTACATTTCTCATTTCTCAAATATTCGTAGCTCCAAGCTCCAAGTAGATTATTACAATATTAGAAAATTGTGAAATTCAGTTCTGACATAACAAAGATGACCGATTGACGACGATCATTTGTCGTCTGTTGCAAACAGGATACTACGTGCTTTCAGTGCAATGCATTTTGTGGATAGAATCTAGCATAGCAACAGCGAGGTAAGAGCTTCATTTGTATCTTTATATGACAGATTACAACAAAACCTTATGCATACTACGTTTAGTTTGCAATGGAAATAACAATAGTTGTGGAACTTTTAAATTTAAATACTGCAATCTGGAATACTAGGAATATCTATCAAAAAATTTATTGGTGAACTAGAAACAGTAATTTTAATGAAATACATATTCAATTATACATTGTATCTTGCGCTATGGTCCATTTTATGTCACAGATAATGTCCCGTATCACACGATATGAAAGTGAATATTACAAAAATTAAAACATTTACATATTTTCAATTTTTGTAATATTCATTATGTCGTATATATGCCTACATTCGTTTAAAACTGAGATCATTCGTCTACCGAAAAATTGTGTAGTCAACTGGATAAATTTCAAAATGCCAGCCCATTAATACCAGCAACCTCTTATGAAACACCATATATAATGGAACTTCCATGCGGAATCAAAAATGGCCCAACGGTCGCTAACCGCGACGAGACCGCATAATCTACCCTTCAAGGGTAAAAACCGTCCTCTCCACCAGTAGAACCCCTTAAACCGCGTTCTCATGCAAACCGCTGCGCCACGCAGAACACTCAACAAAATCGTGCACGCCATTTACGACCGGAATGGCGTTTTCACATTCTAAATACGTGACTTCTGCACATTTCGTCTAATGCCCGCTAACGTCGTCGCAGATTTTCTACATTCATTTGTCTTTTTACCGCACTCAACCCGTTTCGCACAAAGATTTCATTCTTAAATCTGCAACACATGACGAATATTCATTCTATTGCTTCGAAACGACACGGACAGCGTCATTCTGTGCAGAATGCTGGTCCATTGGCGTTTTTACAATGACGGTCCATCAGCCTTTCCTATGCTCGATGACAATTCATCGGTCTTTTCAACGCGCGTCATTTTGGATGAAAATCGTGTTTCCAAGGCTGCGATGTAAAATAAATGCTCGTGTCAGTGCTCTTAACAATGTGTTCATTTTTATGTAAATAACGAGAAGCAACAATTTATCGAGCTTTTCAATACATTCGTCAGCGTTTTATCAGTCTTCTCAATGGGTTCAACAATTTTTCAGTTGAAATTATTTTGGAATATACAGCGGGGACAAAAATAGTTGGATAACGAAAGTTTCGTTAAACAACAGTCTGTTCATATAGAAACGTAAATACGAATTTCAATTATTTACTACATAATCTGTGTATTACGAGAATATACAGGGTGGTTGTTAACTGGTGGTACAAGCGGGAAGGGGGTGATTCTACGCGAAAAAAGAAGTCGAAAATATAGAATAAAAATTTTTCGTTTGAGGTTTTGTTTTCGAGAAAATCGACTTTGAATTTTCGCTCAGTACGCGTGCACTTTATCACGTCTCGTTATGACGGATCTCACTGTAGATCGTTGTTTCGGTAGAAAAATTAAAAAAAAAAATTTTATTCTATATTTTCGACTTCTTTTTTCGCGTAGAATCACCTCCTTTCCGCTTGTACCACCGGTTACCAACCACCCTGTATAATAAATAAAACTTAAGTATACAATATTAGTACTAGTAGCTCGATTAACTTAATTCCACTATATGTCCAGTTATTTTTGTTCCCAATTGTATATATATAATATACGATAAATATCTTTTTTAATGTTTTAAAAAATACGTGCGAAAATTATACGCACGATTGTTCGCATGTAACGATGATACACCATACAAAGAAATGTTTAAATGTTTCTAAGAATTTCAAACGCATTAGCTTATAGCTGTTCATGTGGGAACACGACTTTATGTAGTTTTGTTTCGCTTCGTATGTCGTATTGTGTTTGTATTTGGGCATATGTTATGGATCAACCAACGTCGTGTGCTATGGCAGAGGAAAAGAGTGGGCGAAGCTGCCTCGCTCTGAGAAGCAGCAGTTCTGAACAGCATTGCGTTAAAACAAGCATGTGCTAAAACTTTCTCAGCAAATCCTGTATCTTCCTTGTCATTCTAATTTAAATCATATGTCAATCTAAAAGTCTCTAAATTTTGCTATATTTCTTGACATCATCCCGTATATTTTTAATATAAAAATTTCAATCGACAAATTTTTTATTTCATTTAACTTTGTTTTACTTTACATTTTTTATTTACTTAACTTTAATAACTTTTAATTATTTAATATTTAATTTAAATTTTAATAAATCCCAATACAAAAATTTGTAATTTAACGTCACTGTTTCATAGTCCAAAATAATTAAAACGCATACGAACTGTTTGTCTTATATGAAAATTTGTAATGAAAAATTCCTGAATTACATGTTACATTCTCAATCGTAATTAAAAATTTAAACTGCATATCATTATGATCGAAAATGATTGAACATAAAGACTTTTAATTACTACCTTTGCCGATCAATTTTTTAACAAATTTAAAAATGCACGCTTGCCTTATGTTTCGTTTAAAAATAGCTAGAAATTTATAAAAGAAACGTAGCAGGAAACTATTCCAAACTTCGTTTGAAGTACCTTCTGCTATTTTCAATCTACGTTTTAACAGATCAAAAAATGCATATATACCTTATGTTTCATTTAGAAATAGTTGACAGTCTACAAAAGAAACGTAGAAGAGATCTGTTCGAAGCTCTGTTTGAAGTCCAATCTCTCTATTATTTCCCAATCATTGCAACTCTTTCGTCAAAGGACTTGCATAAAGCGACGAGTTATTCGTGTCATTCGTTCCATTCGAGACTGAAACTGACTTGGAACTTCTTGGTAACATGCTTGTTAGGTTGACGTCAGTCATGGTAGCCGATGACATATGTTTGACATACTGTAACAGATTTTCTTTTGAAACGACCGAAGACTGTGATAATAACGTGGCGGAACACAGATAAGAAAAAGGATGCGCCGACAGAAACTCAAAGCACTCCTGTGGATTCAGCGATGACATGAAAGTGTCCAACTGCAAGGTGCACCCGTTCTCTAAAGAATCTCGAGAAAACGTCACGGAACTGTAGGATTTTTACCATTTTTACACCAAACTTTCAGTGAAACAAAGATGAGAAAAGTTTCGCAAATTACCAGCTTGTCACCGCGATATTATTTTTTCCTACCACGTTTTCACCTTTCGAAACTTTCCAACGCGTAGGTATTTTTTACCGTATACAAATTATTACACTCGTCGCAATTTGCTCGGTGCACGGTAAAAATGTTAACTGAAGTTTTATCTTAACAGAATACCATGTAATGAAAGGGTGTACAGAATCACAGTAATGAAACGAAAAAGCAGCTAGAAACTGAAATAACAAATTGTAAAGAAACAGAACGCGATGAAATTACACGGGTAAAGTAACAAAATTGCAAAGACCAACATGAAATTATAACAGTACAATTATTTATTTTTAATTTTTACACAGGCACAGAATATGAGATTGGTAGAGCGCGACGAAATTTGATTAGGAACATTACGAAATCGAATAATTGGGCATTACTATGTTATTATTACAATTTCGTTTCATGTGTGTGTATAAATTACGGCAATATAAAAAATTGCAAGAATAAAAATAAAAATTGTGACAATGAAATAAAAACATAAAAATGAGAAAGATCATTGGTAATTTGAAAAATATGTCGGAGTAAAATAGTCAAATCGCTGGATGATAAACATAATGTCGTCAGAAAAAATGACAAAGCGCGATAAGATGAAAGTAATAAAATAAAAGATTGCAGAAATTGCCATAGGAGTTACGATAATAAAATAGGAATTTGACAACAATGATTTCCCGTCATTTAAAAATTGCACAAAGTATCTCGATAAAATAAACACGAATTACATAGTAAATAAGTACGATGTCGTTAAAAAAAAAGCGTAATTGTAATATAATTACGCTAATAGAATGAAGAATAATATGAGAATTGCAATAATACTATAGAAATATAACGATGTTGTTAAAGACTATTGGTTAATTCAAGAAATACGTATTTTGGTAAAATAGTGGCGTAATTAAATGGCAAACGTAACTCGTTAGAAAGCGATCTAGAGGCTCGATAAATCATCGTTCCAAATATTAGGTGATATTGTGACGTTTCTGCGAGTACCTGGTAACTTGTCAAAGATCGTTACGAAAGAACGGGCTGTTCGAACGTGCCGTAAAAAGGATAATTAATGACGATAACGGTGAAGGGTGAAGATAAAACGGTCCGCTCGATAGGAAGTTCGTTCAAGGATGTAACGTTGCCCGTAGGAAGGTTGCACAGCACGCAGCGTAAATAACGAAGAGTTATGAATCGCAAAAGTCCGTGTTGCGATCGATTCCCAGTTAAGTAACTTTTAATTAAAACGCTTCTTTCCAGCATCCTTCCTGGTCCTTCCAACCGAAAATTTCCATTATCCTCAACTTCAATACAAACGAAAATTATGATCCGAAAAGCAGATTTAACTTAATGATAACGTCCAAACACAAATTTAATTTAGCTTCTCTAACTTCAAAGAGTCAGAAAACCAAGGGCTCGCGTCGAAAACTGGAAATCAAATTGATGGCGTCCCGGTTCTAAATATAGAAGAAGAGGAAATTCCGTTATTTCTTCTCGGCAATAGAACTTGGTAAATTAATTTGTTAAATTTATATCTAGTTTCGTATTCGCTATCCTTGTTCTCGTTTCGATAAATAGCAAGATTTTTAATATTCAAGCTTCAGCGTAAAATTGAACTTGCGAATTGAAGTTTGTCCAACTTATTGAATATTATAACAGGCGCAACATTTTAAATATTTTACATGTTTTCACTTTCTGATCGGTCCACTGATCGAGAATATACAAAAGAAAATATATTGTTCCTTTCAATATTACACACAATAGGATATATCTTCACTAAGGTTAGACGTCTCAATATAACTCGGAGGAAAAGGCGCCGTCGACGCATATATTCAACAGGAAGGAATTATATCTGATATAAATACTCTGCTCCTTCAAAGCGTCTTTTTATACATCGAGTTTCCCCTGCGTTAAATTATACGTTAAAAGAAAGGAAAGAAGGGAGGGAAAAAAAAGGGTTGATCGTGAAAAGCGACCGCCCCGACCTTCACCCTGGGAGCGCAACACGTGTAGCGAAAGGTACGTTAATAATAAATAACGTATCGACTTACCGGTATGATCAGTGTGTCGTTGATGATTCCTGACGTATGGAGGAGCTGGATGCCTGGTCTGCATGTTCCAGTAAGAGTTTCGACTGTTCCCAAAATTATTGACTCGCGGCTGTTGCGAAGGCGAAGTCTGCTTGCAAGGTAATCTGGCCATGGCAGTCATCATTTTCTTCTACACCCACACTCGCGATCGAATTAATCACTTCATCGGTGCTCTGCTTTGTTGCGTCGTCGTTTCAACCCCATTTTCGAGTGACCGTTTGCTCGCTGAAAAAATTAACAGATTAATTATCAAAAATTGGCACAAGCTCGAGTGGATTCATGCCGTTTCAATTTTGTAACCTTAAACGTCTCGTTTTATTTAATCTTCGTCACCGATTGTACGAAAAAGAGCGACTTTATTACGATACAACCAGATTATTACGTAATTACTGTCAATGATAGTGTGAAGGTATCGGTGTATTCATATGTTGGTAGATTTATATTGAAAAATTGTTATATGAATCCCTATTCAACAAGAAACAATTTATTTTTGTATAATAAATATCGTTTTTCGACGAGATTTCAAAGTCATAAAATATTCAACGATTGTTTCTATTATTTTGTTCACACAACTTTGGTCCATTTATTTTCTTCATTGATTTGATCTTCTTAAAGTAATCATATTCTATTTCTGTAAACATGCATTTTTCTTATGATATGAACTGGATGAAATTATCATGAAACAACAAGAATATCAGACTTTTAGTGATCTACAATCAATAAGCTTATAAGATCAGAAAAGAAGAAATATAGGTATTGATCCAATCTTCATTTTAAAACGAGAAAATAATCCTGAGTAATATTTTATGTATTTTTGCATATTACATACGACATCTTGGCATCTTTAAATTTTCCACAAACGCAGAAACATCTGTAGTCCATGAATCATATGCTGAGATAACAAAATTGGGGAGTTTACAAAAGGTGAAGTCGATTAGTTTTGCTTGCAACATATGAATTTGTGATATCAACAATTTATAAACCAATGTAATATCATGGTATGTGGTGGCGACTGGATAATATTCGAGACGAAATCGTGCGAACCGTGTCGCGATCGTAGCACAATTCAAACAGCGGTTGTAAATCAAATTCAATACCAAGTGAAAGCATGTCGAAGCATCTCCTTAACAGATTACTCAGCTGTGTAACCGTTCTGTTCTAGGAAAATATGACACACGTGGTGAAAGCGATCGGACGGCCGTTCCAAAAGTAAAGCAAAACTAAAATTAGATATCCATAGGAAATAAAATGGTAGGCAGGTTCACTATTTTCCAAAAGCTCTTAGTTCGTGCTTTTCACCATGGATGTAGATAAGACTGTTCTAACGACGTTTTGATAAATCGTTTGACGATACGTTGTGCAAGATAATTGAAGTGGATGTGATAAATCGTAGCGATTTGACGCATGAAAATAGAAAAAATCGATCAAATAAAATTTTAAATTGTATGGGTAGAATAATTCCTTTCATAAACATGAAAAGATAGATACGATTATTATTTTGTCGTTTGTGAAATCGTGACATTTGGTTACTTTAACTGACACTTTCTATCGCGCTTCAAAGTAAAACGAATAGAGGATTAAGGACTGCTATGTCAATAGTGTTCTTTTCTGTAAATATAGAAGGGATAATTAAATATCGATTTTGTCTTTTTTTCTTTAATCTGATTATATTTTTGTGGTAACTAACGTATACACGTTATGACCTTACCTTAAGAACATTCAGATAAAGATATCGAAAAGTAAATACATGGTTTATGGGATGTCGAAAGCAGGACAATCTGTTGATCAGATCGTTGAAATGAGATGTGAGGACGAAACATTAGGTTGTCAGGCGATTGGTCTAACCATCAAACAATCTAAGCCACTGATAAATAAATGATAAAGATTCTAAAATACCTACAATGTACGTTAAATTAGGTTTTTTTTTAGAAAAACAAAGATCGAGTAGCTTTTTATCAATATGTAATCTAAGGCTTATTCCTTTAGAAACAAGAAAATGAAATTTTATAGCTCGCAATAAAACATTGACATTTTGTATAGAATAAAACAAATACTATCGATAGTAAATACTTCAATATATTTCTGAAGCTTTCTTAGTGACCCATAGCAAACAATCTAATCTTTTTTCAATTTATCCCATAAAATTAAGGAGTTTCGCAATTACTATTTAAAAATACTGTAGTTTAACAGTAATCATCGATAATCCACTAATGTTACTTACTACTTATAGTTCACTGATTTTGCTCGTTAATAACAACTTTGTTCCGATAAGTGGATTCAATCAACAGGAGTTCACTTAATGAGACGCTAATTCATTCGAATAAGTGGAGTTCGGATAAATGGAGTGTCACCGTTATTCGAACTCATGAAAAGCAGAAAATATTAGAATATTCGTTATTGCCAGGTGAGTATGTACCGCGGACCATAAATGGCACCCCAAAATCTCAATTCGTCACATCTTGAAAACGCAACAGCATCAGACAGGCGAAAGAAACTGACAATTTGTTTTATCGCCGCCAATTTTTCCATGCCAGTTTGCGACACACACCGTTACAACTGTCTGACTCACGAGTCATTTATTTTCTTTGAGATCCTCGGCTACGCGCAAAAATTCCATCGCAATGATCATTACCGATCGCACTGAAAATTCCCTCTCGTCGCCTTGCCATCGGTTTTGTACGGAAAGACTCCTGGAAGCGACGATTTCTCGGTAGCGGCATGCAATCTCGTAAATGACACGGACGAATAAAGTCATAAGGGACTCGCGAGCACGGAATCAAAGTCGAATGACTCGAACGATGGCCAGCGCGAGCTCGTTTATCATCCAACGAGAAATATTATCATTCCATAGTAAAGCGTGTTATTTCGACGACGGTAATGACAATCGATATAAAAGCAACGGATGTGCAATTTAGAATAAAACCCGTAAAAAAATAGCAATTAGCTTGAAGTAAACTAGTAAAAAGATAATTGAAAAGTGAAGGGATAAAGTAAGGAATTTCACAAAATAGCCTTATTGGAAAAAATTAAATTTCGATACTTTGGTCTGTCTCAAAAGAAAACAAAATTCGATTCAACTGTATTGTTAATAATACGAAACCTATATGTACCTTGATTAAACGTCATAAAACAGAATGATTAATAAAATATCAATTATTTTACATTTAATTATATCCGTGTTTTGTCTGATATTTCCTGCTTCTCACCGGTACACCAAATCTTTAGCGTTATCTTATGGAGATATTTGAGATATTATTATCACTATGATTTGATAGTTCTGCAGTCCCTGTTCTCACAAACAAAATGTCTTATGAAATGGAAAAGCACGAAAAACGAACATTGCTTGCTTTCTCTTCTTCAAAGTACAAGATCCATTCTATCCTAGTTTTTAAAACGAAGTAAATAAATTACGATTTGAAGAAAATTCCAACAACAAAGAATTAGAAAATTAGAAGTAATTAATAGAAAACTCTATATGCTATCAAACATTCAGCCACCATAGATAAACTGAATAGTCCATAGCAAAGCTTAGCTATTAACGATTCAGTTTACCTACGTTAATAATTAAAATCCGTTACTATATTCATTCACAAACGTTTGATAACGATCATACTAAATATACAGGTTTGTTATTATAATGGATAATTGTTGTTATTTCTATACTCAGAGGTAGGATCAGAATAGTTATTATTTTATTGAATGGATAAATCTATCACACCGTTGTGAGCCAAAAAACTATTGCACGCGTTTACAAAAGCTAGGGATAAAAATAAAAAAGCATCTTAAGCCTATCGATTAAATCTATCGATTGTAAATAGGATTATCTTCTAGTTATTATTTCTTATAACTAACGCATCTGCATATGGGTGGCGGGCACGAACTCACGTTGTCATTTTCAACAATAATTAACTGTTTCATTAACCTTGTAATTTCTGAAAATTATTATTTATATCGAATATCTCATAATTCTTATTATTTCGAACTTTACCAACATAATCATGATAGCGTCTCATAACAATGGCAATGACAACCTAATTCCATTTGTTTCCTAAATTCCATTTTTGTTTGAATTATCCTCATGAAAATATCAACTTGCATAAATATTCTTAGTTTAATAAAGAAATTCCGGAACGTTTCTGTGTATGTCTATATAAGATTTTCTTCGAATTTATAGCCAGATAATTCAACAGAATCTAGCTGATAAATAAATACTGAAATACCCTGTACATCGTTTCCTGTATGTTTATCTCTTTTTTCTAAAAAAGAATGCAGTTTACCAGTAAGCCCCTCGCTCGTTAGTAAAATCAAAGTCAAGCAAGTCATCGTGAACCGATAGCGTCAGCTTGGCCGCCTATCTGGCTAGGAGGAACAAGTTATCAATTCGTTGGAAACTCTGTTGTTTCGTGGAATGGCACCAGAGCCACAGATCGAACCGAGTTTACGCCTGCCAAGTAAGTAAGTCTGTCTTTACGGCTTTGCACACTGACAGAGGCCACGGGAAAGAGACATGCAGTCTAGGATAAAGGCTGGAAGATAAACAGCGACCGATGAATCACCCTCGCGACCCGGTCGTTCTACAAAATTGCGTATCGACGAGAGAAGAAGGGGGTACCACATTGTTTAACTGGCGAATATTATCGTACGCTGAGAAATGCCCGGAGGAATATAAATGAGATCGCCTCTGGCACGTCGAACCACCAGTACCAACAACATCTGTTCGTAACAGCGTGTGCTCGCTCGAAAACCGATTTCTCAAACATTAGCGACGCGTTATCTGTCAGCTGTTCTAGGCGAAATGTCCAGGTAGACATTATCTGATAGAGGAAGTACGTGGAGTGACAGTGGAATTGTCTTCGATAAAGTTTCCATCTGATAACACTTTTACGCCAAACCTTTTCTGCCGTCGTCAGGAATTTCAAGACTTCGTTGCATTCGGGATATTTTTATTTGAAATGAAAGTAATTACTTCCAGATATAACTAGACTGTGGTTTTTATACACATGATTAGAAAAGGTACATAAAATGTACAAAGAACGGTACCTATTTTCTAGAATATTTAATATAAAATGTTCAAGGAGATAGAGGATTGAAAAGTGTATTATAGTAATTGTGCAAAGTGGTGATTTGGTATATCCTTTATTTTTCCACATCTGAGTGTACTGTAGTCTGTACTATTATATGTATTAGCGTACTATTGAAAGAAAAATTTGTCTTGAAAAAATTACATCGTGAAGCAAAGATAACTTAAATGAATATTTGGTAGTTTAATTAAATCTTACAAAGTTTGTGTCTGTTGTTGCAATTCGAATCTTTTAACTGCCAAACAACTAATATTTAGATTGAAAATTATTCAAGGAGATTATAAACCCTTTCATATTCAAAGACATATATTCAAAGTACATACTTTAATAAGCCATAATTTTCCTTCTCTGAAGCCTGCTTTACCTTCTCTTATTTTTTAATCTAATTAATTACTTCCCTACCACTGTAGCTAAAGGTTCAGTAACAAAATTTGTTACCAGCATTTCGAAACGAAAAAGGTATGTTAATATAACTCACAAGGTCTTCGATAATTGCGATGCTAAGCAGTGTATTTTTAGACACAGACACGAATTGAAAGTTTACGTGTGTCGGCTTAAAACCAGTTTTTCGAGTTAAATGTCTTCGAAATTGTGAAACCTAGAAATTCGATCAAATATACTCTTTACTCTTCTAAAAAACGAATGGACAGAATGTTTTTTATTGTTTCCATTTCAAATTATATCTATCGATTAAAGTGGGAAAGCAAAAAAAAAACAGAGCAAACACAATTCCCATTAAATTCATGAATATTTGAGATATTAATGACCATTGATGGGATAGTACGCTCTTTCATAGCAAAAGTATCAGTAACAGTTTGTAATTACCATTAAATACCAATTACCAATGACTACTAGGAAAAAAGAACTTCTTACATTTAGTTGAATTAACTATAACAGACTGGGAATATTTATGCATTTACAAGAATGTTAAAGGTAACAAAATATACAGGATATATTAAAATATAGATTTATAATGCACTGCCTCTCATAATTACGAAACTACTCTAAAGTTTTGTATTTTTTCTACTTGGGGATCTCCATAAAATGAAGCTTTCAAGAATATATGTCTCTCTGATCGATGACATTTTAAACACACGTGTAACTCTCGTTTGATATACGTGTACGCATGTAAATATGAGGATCGCTAATTTTGTCCCTCAAAGGCCTCTATCGTGTTCTTGCATCGTGAAAGCTTTTCCTTTGACTCTGACATCGTCATAACATGATAGCGGAGACCTTCGTCGCCAAACATAAATTCCACTTTATCCATGAACGTGAGAAAACTCTGTTTGTAATCGCAGCATCCTTTCCGAGAACTCGGCAGTACAAAAATGAAACGAAGCAAGGAAAATGCAAAACAAATACAGAAAAGAATAACAAACGGATTACTGAATCTAATCGTTTGACAATTCGAACACGGCGATATTCGATAAAATCATAATCATTTTGAAAAGATATATACGAACCATTCTTTTTTTATTTCTCAGATGAAATTTGTATGCTCCTTTTAAGAACGTGTAATTGAACAATTTAATGATTAAATTACACATTAAACAATTTTGTATAGCAAAGAGCTTTTGAAATTTAAATGTATATTCAGATTGACAGTAGAAATACTTTTTAACATTCTGTTATATTCTAGTATTTTAACCTTATGAAGAATTTTGGTAGATATACATCATATACACGTTATATGTATATTTAGATTTCCTTTAATTCAAGCGTAATTTCAAAAGATATAATTAACGTTATTGTGAATAAATGTCATCGACTATAACTCATATGAAAGCTTTTTTATGAATAATTTTAATTTATACGACAGTTTGATAAATTAAATGCAGCGATCTTCTTCATAGATATCAAAAAAGTGAAATTACTTTTTAAAATATATATAAATATATATAAACAATATTCATATATACAAACCATTTCTTTTATTTCTCAGATAAAATGGGAAAATTTGTACGCTCCTCTCAAGAACGTGTAATTGGGCAATTTAATTATTAAACTACATATTAAACAATTTTATATAGTGGAGAGGTCTTTTGAAGCTGAAGTATGTATTTAAGTTAAAAGCACAGGTTCCTTTTAATATCCAGTTATATTTTAGCATTTTAAACTCTTGAAGGATGTTGGTAGGCATACATTATATTCGCACTATATGTATATTTAGCTTTTCTTTAATTCAAGCATAATTTCAAAAGATATAATGAATCTTGTTACGAATAAATGTCACTGAATATATGAAAGCCTTTTATGCATAATTTTAATTCAAGAGAAGAAACATTATTTTTCTCGACGAAACAAGACAAAAGGAATAACAATCGCCCCTTTCTAACCTTAATAAATTCATCCCTCTGTAACAACGTTAATAGCTTGGTAACATTGCAAACATTATTTAATCACTTAATTGTTTACAAAATCAAAAGTATAATACAATAATAAATAAATCTATCTAATTTTGTTGTCTCTATTATTATTACTATGTTTATGTTATATTATTACCTTTTTTTATTATTTAATTTTATTAATTCCAACATATTCCTCAGCATTTATTCTCCTTTTACATTTGCAAAGGTGATAAACGCTGCAAGTCCGCAACGTTCAAATGATAAACGACGTAACTGGCAAAATTAACGCGTTTCTTTGTTTCTATTGGAAAGCTTCAGCTCTGACGCTTAGATCGTTTACCATTTCAATTCCATGATTCGCTTTCTTCCCTCGCTCGACCGAATAAAATCCTTCTGGAAAGAACGTCTTCGATATTCATTGGAAACTCTATATATTGGCCAGCATGAAGAAAGACGAAGCGTGTAGGTACAAGACGCGTTCGTTACGGTAATAGTTTATCGTGAAACGTGCCACGGACTACCGTTTCGTTCCTGAACGGTGAATTTCTCATTGGAAAATGAGCTCGTTCGATTCGACCGAGCAAAAAGACTGCGAAACGGCTCGCGCGACCACGCACGTCGGAGAACAGGAACTAACGAGCACTCGAGTCTCTAACACGCGTCGAGATTTAATGCTCGTTACGATAACTCCGACTATTTGAAGAGTATTCGCGGAAGACGCGTCGAGGTTTAACAAAATTTCACGGACGACGACCTGCGTAAATGGTGACATCATATATATTCGTAACGCAAAAATTGTTATAAACGAGTGTCTTTAATTTGTAGGAGAAATGGCATTCAGATGGAAATTCTGATGAATATTAAAAGAAATTGAAATTTATCGAATGTGAATGGTGTTAATTTTAGCGGAAACTTAACGACATAGCAAGTTAAAATGTTGAATGCTTTTTTATTAAGCACGTAGGATAGTGAAATACCTATCGCTTTATGAAGCAGGTTGGAGCGTTGAAACACCTTTTCATGAATTCGAAACATTTATATATTCTTGGTCGATCGTACACTATCGCTCAAAAGTATCCGGATATTCGCTTATTTCTGCCAAAATATAATTTAAGTATCACAAGTGAAAATTAAAGAGAACGATGACCGTAAATCACATGTAACAAAAGCGAGGAATCATAAGTCATTAAATTTATCTGTACACTCACATTAAATTCAATTGAAAAAAAAAAATAAAAGCGCTGTATATCATTAAGAAAAATCTAGAAGACGAAAAAGGAAAAACATCAGAAAATATCAGGCAATATCAAAAAATTGAAATGAAAGCACGAACTTCAACTTCTACCTCACGGCAACTCACTCATGTCACAATTAGTGCATCTTTCAGAGACGAGATCCTCTAATTATTTGGAGCGGTGTAACGTACCGAATCATCGTAAGCCCACGGCCACGAGCAACTCCAATAACGTCTCGTTTTCGCGCAGACTTATTTGCTTCGGCGAGTCCTCAAGGGCAGAAAGCTTACAAACTGCGACGCTCGAATCCACAAACCGGACAGAAATTCAGGAAACGGCCTATCAGATTGTCGAGAATTTTCCCCAACGTTTCATCGAATTTCCGCTTATTTTAACCGATACCAAATCTGTTAAGAAGATAAAAATGGTCAAATGATGACTCGGCCGAACCTCCTAACGCTCAAAATCGCACGTTTCTAGTACAGAAAACGGGACAACGATAACAAAGCTGCGTTATCTGTCGGCAAAGAAAAGGACCATTACGGAACCTATATCTATTTTTTTTGTAACTGTCGTCAAGCATATACATCGATGAACTGTAAAGCATTGTAGAGAACTGTAAGAAAGTAAAGAAGGTTATTGCGTTTAAGTAATTAAGATAAATTTATCTATAGAAACATTTTGATGACTTCATTAATAGGAGAAGAGTAATGATGTCATACAAAATGGCAATCTTCAGGTCAAAATTCAAAATCGCATGTAAATAGATACCACGGTGAATATGATGTTTAACTTATTGGTATATTTATTTTTTCAGACTAAATGTTCCCGCGCATACGATATTTAATTTTTTCTACCAGTATTATATTTTGTATTATTTATATTTTATCATTTCTTAGCCAAAATTGTTATTTTTATCTTCAACATCTTCAATTTCTCTCATGCAAAATAAATATTTCTCATTAACAATCATTCTACATTAATTTCAAAATTTATAGTAGGACAAAATTTATAGTAGTTATTAATACTGTTTTCAGCTGCTGCTTTATCGTCAAAGAACTTCTCCCTTCGTGAACAGACTTGTTCGTGTTGCTCGATTAAAATGGTCGATTGTGGTTTGTCCAGCGACATGTACGCAGTGCACGCAAACGCGTGCAGGTTCGTGCAAAAAGCAAGATAAAGTCTTGTTTATAATACCAACGGAAGACAACATATATATTTTCCAACAATTATTGTATCAGAAAACGTACAAGACAACGAATTTTTTACTCCTGATATAAGAAGATATATTTATTATCTTTCGCAGAAAATCGTGGAAGGCCTTTAAAAAGCATCGCTATGAATATAAACATCTTTAGAACGGTTGGCAACAGGTACGGTGCAAAAAAAGGAAAAAAGAATAAAAGAGCGAATAGCGAGACATGAAGTCGCACGTAAATGTCGAAGAAATGAGCGTGATCCATCGATCCTTTGTATTCGTTCCTTTTGATTTTCTTCGCCATTTATTTTCATTTCATTCGTCACATTCATGGCATAGGTTAAAAACCAAACATCTGTAACCTTGGTGCATTGAAAGAAAGAAGATATGCTTCTAGCAAGAAAACTTTAATTTCAGAGAATTAACTTGAATTTCAAATTACACAAAACGATGTACATATCGCTAAATGTAAATTGCGTGCAATGTTTCAACTTTTGATGTTTTAATGTCTCAACAATAATGTTTCGTATTTTAGACATGATATTAATGCACTAAATACCAATTTTCAATGTCCATTCTCGCAGCGAAGAACACCATAAGACAGCGAGCTAATGAAAACCTACATAAATTCAAGATATGTTGTAACGAAAATCTATGGATCGGTCGTTTTAACAGATTTATGCAAATGATCTCGCGTTATCACGAAGAAAAACGAGCGTTCTCGGCTCGACCTAAATAAATTGCGATCGAACAAACGAGCACGAGTCGTGTTCCCTTGAGTTTCGTTCGCCAGACGAATTTTCTAACCGTCTAATATATCGGTTAGTAGCGGCTGCGAGAGATTAATTATCTAAGAATTAATTCAGAGAAAAATTCCCACCGAGCTCGTGCGGATCCTCTGACACCGAGGCGCAGGATTCATTTGGTCGCGAACGTTACGAGTTTCCGCCGAACTGATTATTTAGAAGCCTCCTGGGAAAAAAGACGCGATGTGAGATGGGCTTAAGGAGGCGATAATATCAGCGAATATATGTCCGTATATTTCTCCGATGCAGCCGACGAACGGGATCCCAGCTTGTATACGGGCAACTTCTGTATACAGGCTGGAGATGTCCTAAGTACACGTCTACATGTAGGATATGCATCGGTGACCGTGATGCCGCAACATATATGGTGTCCAAGAAGTACAGTTCGACTCTATTTATACAGAGTGTGTCTAAAAATATCAGGGTTAAATTTATCCTACTTTTCAATAAGATCAAGTAGATGAGAAAAGGTCGTGTAAACTTATGTCCAAAGATGCCTTATTATATATATAAAACTGTAAACGTTCAGTGATTTATGAAAAAATTTTCTTTATGTAAGTATTTATGAGAGGAAATATGACAGAAAACTTGCATTCCTACTGGAGGAAGAAATTTACAACGGCCATAAAAATTGATAAAAATCTTTAAACACATAATTTTTCAAGAAAAAAATTTAGGATGTAATTTATAGAATTTTAGTACCTATTCGACCTTACCTCGTTAACAGATGTTATAAGTTTATCCCAAACTTTTTGGATGACTTGTATATATTCGAAGAGTATAGGCGAAGAATTTGATAAATAACATTTTCTATATTTTACAGGGAAGCAATTTTTTAAGTCAGTATGTTGTCAATTAAGTCTATCTAATAAAAACACATAATATAATAAAAATTTGTATAAGAAACAAGTATAAGAGGAGCTTAACTACCCCCAATTATGAACACAAAAAGATTTTAATATATTACGAGGCGAAACGTTTTGTTATATTTTATTCTTGATTAAGATTACAAAAAAGAATGCTGTAATGTATTCTATTGATACAAAATGATATTTGAAAACGCAAGCTATTTACAAATCATTTCCTTGCGGTTCATCTTGCGCATTGTCACCCAACCATTTGCCATTAAATTAAGCAAAATTAGATATATCACCATCTATACATCCTGAAGGATAATCGTAACAGAATTGTCAAAATCTGTTTTTGTCTTACCCGATAAAAATTCAAAACGGTTATTTTATGCCGCCTCACAAGAGATAAGTTATCATACGGGATGAACAACGAATCTTGATCAGCCGATCGCCGAGATCTATAACGCAAGGTCGTTATGATTCAAAATTCATGACTCTATTCGCCTAAGAACATACCTAGAGAAAGATAAACGATGGACAACAAAAAATCTTTGGATAGTTTGAGTTGTAGCTTTAAAAATGTATCAAACGGAAACAAAACAATATTAAAACTTTAAGAGAGAATTTTACGCAAACTACAAACATATTTTACGCGTTCATAAAAATAATAAAAATATTATTTTTACAAGTCTGTAAAATTTAAAATTTGAATACTATAATTAATATCCAAGAATAATACCAAGATTGATGATTCGGGCTTATGCATTCTTTATTTTAATTTATGTAAAAAAACAATTATATTAAATATGTAATAGTTATCTTTTTATCCCATTTACAAGAAACAGTAACATCTCTTCTTCTAGGAGGATAAAACTGTTGAACATAAATCCTTCGACAAACGATGAGAAATTTGTTCAGCTAATATTAATATATGTCTCGGATATAATTATCATAATTCAGTAACGTATGCATATTACCGTATCTTAGAGTTATTTGACACAGCTTCATATTTCTCCTCGCTGAACACTTAAAGCACACGATATTTTTCTCTTCTTTCGTTATTACATCAGAAGCTAGTGCAATACCTCATGATATACAACAAAGTTTATTATTCTACGCGGAGTTCATGACCGAATTACAAAATGTTGATACCTAGACAAACCTTGCCTACTCTACTTTACTAAACTCTCAAAAATTCGAAAATTAAATGTGTCAATTGTCTTGTCCAAATATTTCACTCGTGGGAAATTCAGTTTCACCAATTCATCCAACGGACGCGAATTTTTGAAACTAACGGAACACACTGTATGTATGTGAACGAGCGTGAACGCGAGAATGTAGTGCACCAAGACCGTTGCACGGTAACGTTGCCTTTCACGTATATACGCGATCATGCACACGGTTTCATGGGTTATTTGCATAGTCTGCTCGACTGTCTGGCGGACGGAAGCTGACTACGAATTCCTGCTAGAGCAGTCGCCTGTGTCAAGTGCAGCTAATTCATTTTGCTGACTATACCAGGGCTCTGGCTCGATCCGTCCTTCGGATAATATTAAGACTCATAGCGCAGACCTATGACATCGGGAACCTATGACACAACCGGTCTCCACGCAATTCCTGTGGCCTCGATATCATTATTGATGAGTCGCGAAACGTCACGAGTCTTACAAGCTTACGTCTATCCTAAATAGAAATGGTACCGACAAGAACGTCATTCAAAGTGTAGAAATTAATGCATTAACTCGATAATAATGTTGGGAAGAATGGAACATCCTACCATTTTTTTGTTAAACGCGTTCGATGTTATTAATCTTCGGGACTTTTCTTCGATTCTGTCATTTTCAACAAATATTTGTCGTTGTACAAGTCATTTTAAAACCGTAAAAGCAATTTGTGTTTAATTGTAACTCGGGTAAAGTATCCTCCGAAAAGGAAAGTGGAGAATAATATTATTAGGAAATTTAAATTTTCTATATTTTTCATTAATATATGTTTATTTTAACATTATTAATATAATGTGTGTAATTTGTTTCGAGGTACAATTTTATTCGTTTTCTCGCGGCAGCGAATTAATGGTTCAACTGAATTGTTACGCGTCTATTTACGCTCATTATTAAGGAAGTATGTAATTGTTTCACGTATGTAAGGTGTGTTTTCATGCAGTTAAATGGGGCATGTTAGTGCATTATTGTTGATAACTGTAATTATGTGAATACTGGGTCGATCCGTGAGCTTTTGCGTATACTTTTGACAAACTGAGTGATTTTTACGAAAGAACGTTAGATAGATTAATGTCGAAACGGGAACACGTGTAAGAAAATGTAGATCATGTTTTTCTCAATTGAGTAACTACATTAAAAAGGATGTAAAAATTCGAGAACATATCATGTACTCGAAACATATAGTAGAGCAATTTTTATTAAAATTATAATTAATATTTATATTTGTGATATACTATTAATTATATCTCAATCCTAATGTACAGAAGATTTTCATAAATTTTAAACGAAGAAGAAAAGTAGGAAGCTAAAAATATAATCGCAATTAACGTTGTTTAAATTGAAATATGTATGTAGGTATGTATTACCCATAAATACGACCCATAAATTACGCGTAGAGAATCAACATAAAAGAGGAGTGGTGGATTAAACGCGGAAGTGGTTCCATAACGAGACAGTGATAAATGTTAGCAATTGGAATAGGAAATTCTGGAAAATTTTGTAGAAAGCTGGCATAGAGAGATCCGTTTATACAGACATTTTGGAATAAAATTCATCAAGTTTAATATAACATAACCCAGAAAATCTATAAAATAAAGTTAAAACGAGATCAAACATTTTAAATATTAGATATAAATCTAATAATAGGTATCTCTAAAAAATAATTCCAGTAGAATTGTCAAATATTCCGACACAATTTCTTCGTATTGAATCTGTAATCACAAGATACTGACAAATTTCATAAAAAAGATATGATGACAACGTACTTCCCTTTCTAATAATTTCACTCGTTTCAGCGCAAAATTCCCAATCTCTCTTCTACTGCGAAAAAAAAGAACCTGCTTACTCTTCGACTCGTGGATCACCTTACAATGAAATCTAAAGCCTCATCACCGATAATTCCGTCGAATCAACGTTTCGACTCAACAGAAAACGCTTCGTAATCGAGAGTAAAAAGAATCGTCAGTCTATCTTACTATCTTGTGCAAATAGATAATATCAAATATAGTGAATATCAATCATATATTAACTGTATGAGATTCATGTAAGCCGACTAAGATTTAGTAAATCAATATAGAATAATTTTAACATGGTAGGCAATGTTACTAATATACGCGAGTGCAGCCAATGTGCTATATAATAATAGAATGTTTGAAACGATGCGTATACAAAGACTCGTGAAAATATTCATACACTCCTGGAATTTTTTATGTACAGTATATATTTTACAAAATATTCTTAAATTTCATTAGTACTGTAACGATTATCCTGATTATATTGGTAAAATTTGAAACGGATCTTAAAATGCATGTATATAAAATTTACAAGATATTTATTGCACTTTGTAAAGATCATCAAAGTATTTGGATAGTACATTATTCGCTATATTAAGAAGTCACAACCTGTAGTGAAACTATCTTTAGCACTAACTGCATATTTAAGACTATTATTCATACCGTATACTAACTTTTTACTGGGTGTATGTTCGCAGTTAAATGTCTTGTAACTTCTATATACATTTTCGGATCGGTTTCAAATTTTGCTATTGCAATGACAACAGGCGTGACTCATGACGGTGGTAATGAAATGAAAAAAAATGTCATATATCACACATAATATATTCATAAAATAAATTCTGCGGTAGTTCGAATATTTTCGTGGGGCACTGTAATATATTCATACAAAAGCATAAAAAAATATAAATAAAGATGAGAATTAGGACGACTTTATTAGCGTAGCTAATACCAAGCTGATTAAGACTGAGGACCAAGAAGTCATCAGCAGGAAAAAGCCTTGTTTCGTTTCTTCCTCCTTCCAAGCCTACTAATCGGTAGCGTAAAATGAATTTGCCTAGGCAACAGTTTATGGCACACGCGTCGATTGACCTACATTGTTGTGTCACAGGAAGAGATGCCTGGGACTGAATTACCGGAACACCAGCGAGGGCAACGGACGAGCGTGAGGGTGACTTAATTAGCCAATTATTGTCATCGTGTATGGTACAGACGGTGGGGACAGGAGGCACAGAGCTCTGGCCACCTATACAGGTTCAACCTTTAACGACCGCCCGTTGTTACATTCGGCCCAGCTAAATTCAGGACAAAGCCGCGTAGACGTCAGCTTTATCCTTGAACTGCAACCGTCCGTTCAAATTTTCCACAAAGTGAAGCCTTCGTTAGTCGTATCTCTGCCCTTTGAAACTAGCCAATAAAGTATTTCACGCGTTTCGCGCCATTTCCATGGACGTGCATATTTATACACATTTACGTTAGACGCGGACCAGATGCAGAGATATAACGTGACAGATGTTTGCAACGGAAGGCTTATGGAAATAATTGAATTCTATTTAAGGTAATGTATTTTTTTCACTACAATATTTAAGAATTAAACAGGCGAAGATTATGTTTCTAAGAATTTTTTAAATATTTCTTTTTATCGATTAGAACGTTGAAATGTTGAGTAATTTGTGTTCTCAAAGAAGACTGTTAAAAATTGAATTTATCAAAAGAGGAATAGTATTTTCCTTGATGAATTAAAATTTATCAAATGTAGAATTTATAAATTAATAAGGAATCTAGATTATTAACATATTAAATATTGTTTTGTTTTTAATAATATTTTTCTTCGAGTAATAACTTTGATCCTGAAAATAGAAAATGATAATTTAGATTCTCTTCTCTCTTCTCTCTCTCTCTCTCTCTCTCTCTCTCTCTCTCTCTCTCGTATTTCTTTTTTTACATCATGTCCTCGAATGAGGTCGTTAACGTCATCACAGCGGTCATTGATTTCGCAGCGGTGACATTACGCAATTCGACAATTATATATTTCTAGTGGTACAGTGCACACGTAAAAAATGGAGACATGGTTTATTATGAGTTTCTTCTGTTATCTTCGATCCTTATCAAGTGATATACACACGCGTACGATCTCGTTATTACAAATATAAATCTGCATAGTGTCATCGACGTGACACCACCGCGATGTCGTATCGGTCATCTGCATCCAGGTCTTAAGAGACGCTACACCAGATGGTTGCGTGGAAATTCGAAACAGATGTCGGACGGAAATTGTATTCCGGATTGGTGAGAAAGTTCGAGGAAACTCGATGTCCTTCGAGATCCTTGTTAGGCACCGATATTGACAAACACGTGGTTGCTTGCAATCTCCTGGCCCCGAGACTAATACCTGCCTATCGTGAAACGTTAATGGCTATCATATTCCGGTTGGCAGCGAAAGGCAAATTGTACGCCACCGGTCGAAGATCCACAGGGAAATTACGTTTTTCCAAGCGCAACGTGTATGGATCACTTTGTGTACGGAGATACGGAACATGCCTCGATGAACAGACCTCTTATTACACTTGATTTCCTTTCAGGAAGACTCTATAAATAAACAAGACGCGTTGCAACTATGTTAAGTAACGTTGCACGCTCGAGTTTTAATGAGAATTTAGGTTTCCCGTGATGGTAGAGCGATGATGCAAATGGTGTTACCTCTATTGGAAAGTATCGATGTTTTATCGTTATGCCTGGTGTTAAGAATAGAACGCTTAATTATTATTCTGTTTGCCGTGGAAGGTAGAACAGCATTCAGGGTAGAAATTGTATAAATTTGCAAGTTAAATGAAAGGTAAATATAGGTCTTCTTTCGAAGGTCTTCCTCGACCATAATAAAGAACATCTGAATGTCTATTCGAAATAATCGTATGTATGGTTGTCTGCATAGTCAATTGCATTTATATTACATCATGTTGGTTATTTAATAATATGTTTCTCGCAGTAATTCAGCTACAAAGACTAGGACTATTAGATTATTAGATATAATATTACAGCTACAATAGAAATAACCGATTTGAGTATATTTATTCAACAACATTTTACTCTAACATCTTATTACAAACGTGTAAAATAGAGGTCTAAATATGATAAAACAAGCTATGTTGATTATATCAAGATAACGCGATCTTGTTATTATTATTCTTACTCCTACGCAAATTGGATGGTTTAGAATTTATATTTCGATTTTTCTACGATGCTTTCCCTTGTATTACATTATTTGGATTTTTCATGAGCTTCATATTAAAAAGAAATAATAATAAATCCACCAAAAAATAAAAATGGGGAATATAATAATTACGTTGTATTTTCCATTACTTACATGTTTCTTATAATGCTTCTTAGTATTCGTATTTTATACTACTTGAATATTTTATACAAACTATTCCAAATAAAAATGAAAATAAAAATGGCAAAATAAAAAAGGTGGCAATTACAATCCATTTTACTTTACTCCCACCATCTCATAACGTTTTATTTATAATTTCTATACTATTCAAACGTTTTATAAATGTTTTATCAAATGAAAATGGAAATAAATCGCGGGAAATGAATATTGCAAAGTGTAACAATCACGTTGTATTTCCTTTCCACTATTTTTTCCACTATTCTTCAGGTTTTTGGGCCACTTAGATATTTTGTGTAAAAACGAGTCGTAGGAAACAGAAGTAGCGCAGTGTAACAATTACGCTTTAATTAAGCAATTACACGCCAAATTCGTTTCGAAAGTACACTAGAACGAGGTAAGCAGACGATACTTTTAACAAGCAACGTGCCAGCTGTTTTTAGCTACATGTACATACTTCCTCCTGTGAATTCTGAGATGCATTGTATTCACTCGAGTTGACCTATTTTCGTTCGCATCACCTATTGGCGAAGATACTTTTCTATTGTAATCTTGTTTCGAGAAACGAGAGGGAAACCCGAAGATATTCGCGTTTGTGGAATGATACGAAATAACAGGCAGTCTATTGTATTAACGACATCCACAGACATTCTATTCTATTAAATGCTGTGGACTGTTATAATCATCGTTGACATTTTTTAAGAGATATACAGGGTGGTTGGTAACTAGTTGTACAAGCGGAAAGGGGGTGATTCTACGCGAAAAAAGAAGTCGAAAATATAGAATAAAAATTTTTTTTTTAATTTTTTTTAAAACCTACAGTGAGATCCGTTATAACGAGACGTGATAAAGTGCACGCGTACCGAGCGAAAATTCAAAGTCGATTTTCTCGAAAACAAAGCCTCAAACGAAAAATTTTTATTCTATATTTTCGACTTCTTTTTTCGTGTAGAATCACCCCCTTTCCGCTTGTACCACCAGTTACCAATCACCCTGTATATAATATGAAGAGCAGAGTAAAAAATATGATAAGTACATTTGTTGATTTTTTTACCTTAACGTCATTTTTTGATATTACATTGATTTTAAAACTTGTCAAACTTTTGGCAAAGAAATTTCGAAAAAATCTTTGTCTATCTTTGCGTATAAGAACTGCAAAAATATTTTCTGTTTACTTATATACATTCCTGACTTTGGAGCTTTTACTTTCATCCTACTTTTAAATAGCATTCAAGAAAGATGCTCCATAGTGAATTTCTTCTTAAACAGATTCTTACCAAGTTAATAATATCTACCAATTATCACGCAGTTGATAATGTTATAAAAAGAATCTCTTTAAATTTGCCAAGAATCTCTGTTTAAAACAACGTTTCAAACATGCAATACTCACGTTCCCTATTAAAATTCCAAGCTGAAATGTTCCTTTTTTTTAAGAACAATGAATTCTAAAACAACGACGTTACATCAGGCCACAACAATTAAACTACAAAAGAAACGATAAAGAAAAAAAAGTTTTCATTACATAAAGTCTCTTTACATCCAAGGCAACTTTCTACGATTAGCATTCGTACCTGCGAAAAATCGGCTGTTAACATTCCCTGCAATCTGAAAGAAAAAAAAAACAGACGAAACAAGTCCAGAATTTTTCCTTCTGATATATCGGTCACGGTGAAGTGTAGTGCAATTTATAAATGAAAAGTTTTCCAATACAGCCGCGGTATTGATGGTGTTAGCAATGACCTTGGCGATGAAGAGGAGGAGAAAGGACGTGGATGATGTTCGACATATCGGTTTTGCTGTCACCAATTTCCGGCTTCGTTCGATGAGATATCGGACACGGTGATCGTGGAAAATACAAGTTTTGTTGACGGCATTGCGCTATTGATAGGTATACCAAATCGTTCATTCATTGACAACACATTCATTCTCTCTCCCACGTTTCTCTCTTCCCACACGGCCAGATTTATCTGTCGAGTCTAGTCCTTCTTGATCTTTGTTGCTTAACTGTTATTGATTTACCACACATTCAGAGATTTCTGTTACGTGTACCAACAACTGTACGTGTTGATAGAATAACGACGAGCCTCATAGTTCAACTTATAACTGGTGAGATATGTCGTATCAGATACTACCAATTTTGATTTTTGCCGTAATTTTAAAAAATGCATGTCTGCCATGAGGTATTGTACGTGTGAGTCTGTTATTTAATGTAACTGAATTAAAGTATAAATAAAATTAAGCGATAAGTAGGCTGCGGATTTTTATGCATTTATAGGAAATTTAAAAGTGCAAAAATACATAGAATGCATATAACATGCAAAAACATACAAAATATTCAAAGTAGAATATTTATTATGATATTTAGAGAATGAGAGCGTATTTTGGTTCCATCTTTTCAATCGTATCCATAAAAATATAAAATTGCAGAAACAATCCGTAGTTTAATGATAATATAAACAATAATATACAAGCATGAATGTTATATTTACACGAATATTTTATTTCCCTGTTACGAAAATTTGCTCTCTGAAGCATACTGATCGTTGTTCCATTTCAAATTCATCGATTAATTCACCAGACGGGGCTTAAATAAAAAGCAGAGCAGCCGATATAAGAATGGATCAGCGTTCTCAATCTAGTTCATAACCAAGTATAATAGTAGCCGGTTGCAACATACTGGAAAGCGGTACAAACGGAAATTTCTAAGACGATTCACGTCGATTCGAGGACGCGATCGACAAAGAGGAGAACATAAATTCGAGAGCCACAGTTTCGAAATAACACTTTGCATCTCCACTTGGGATTGTTACTATTCGAACAAAAGATAAATCGTGCTATTCCTTAGGGGGATATAAAACATTGAGAAACCTCTTTGCCAAAGAAAACAATACGTTCTCGTTTTCTTTTCTCCCTTCTTTTTCCTTAGAGGGTGATATAGAAACATAATTGAAATTTACCGTGGTGAATCTTCAGGATTCTCTGTTCTTTTTAGCTAGATTAAATACGAATCGTTTAAAGTAATCCAGATCTCCACGCAGATAGAGAAAAGAATCGTAAAAATGAAACTTTATCTCGGTTAGAAACATTATCAGAACCACCAAATGAAGAACAAAAATATCTTTTTTTTTTCAAGAAACAACCAGGCCATTCTCGAAATTGGAAATTATATTCTAAAGATTTGATCAAATATTTTAAGAAAATATCGTTTAATCTTTTAACGAACTGAATCTCTGAACCGAATCATTCCAAATATAATAATTAGATCACGCTTATTTATAAAAATTTATATTTCGATGAGCATGACGAAAGGAATATTTTACTTTGATTATTTTGTACATTCTGTATATTTTTGCACCATAAAATTTTTCATAAATGCATAAACATCCACAATAATAAAAACGAATACAGTACAAAGATTGTTTTTCATATAAGAATCATAAACACAAAGTATTTTCAACCAATGAATTAGTTTCATCCAATTATTACTGGGTTATTAGCAAGCAATTTTAGTATAAACCCATTTCCTTTAATTGTAAAGCTATTGATTATCTCATTTGGATAGATCTCAAAAGCATCGTGTGTAAATGCATTATCTATGGGTCACATAAATTTCTCAGATCAGTAGGTTAATGGTTATCAGTTGATCATAGAAGAAATTTATACTTCCTCTATCAGAAAACTTCTTGTACCAACAGATAAAATAATACAAAATGAGACCGAGTAACTATTAGAACAGATACATTACTTTCGAATGAAGTTACAATGCTTCGAAGACGATAATGAACATCATTTTATCTAATTAAATACGTTTACAACTGTTCTTAAAAAAATGTCTGTAAATGCACGACCCTGTGTTACAAAAAAAAATGATATATGTATTTGAAAATAAAATTCATCGTGCCGCTCTAACAATAAAGTTTTTTGCTAAAGTAAAATATCTATTAGGTACATTTAGATTTTTTCAAATGATCAAAGGGCGGTTGAAACATCGACAAAAAGAAGATGATAGTGTAATTGTAGCAACCAGCTTCTGTGACACAAATATATATTCATTAAAATATCATAAAAATCTTTCCAGGACGAATCTTTAAAAAAATCGTAAACAATTCTGTCATAACAAAAAGCTAACATAAAATTTGAAAATAAAATTCTTCCCGTACCTCTGACAATATTACAAAGCAAATTTTCATATTCAATATATTTCAATACATTAGTTATTATAATAGACTTTCTTAAATAATTCAAGAACGACAGTAATTAAAAAAGGAAGCAACTATCAAATTGTCTGAATCGCCTAGTATAACACGTTTGCTTTTTTGCCATTGAAACTTTTCCTTTCCTCCGCTGGAAAAGCAACTTTCAATTTTTTGTGCTTCGCGATTTCGCTTTCACAAATTTGCATCATACATACATGTCGATGCGCCTACGTTCAACGAACACGGAAAGATATGGCGATATCGAGCTTTAGGCGTACTAGCAACACTTTACCGCGCGACAGTTTTCTCACTCTCGTTCGCATCAATCAAAAACTCCATTTCTTCTTCTTCTTCTAATAACGAAAATGTCCTGCAGTCGTGTCGTCAATTGCACGCACATCCACATAAACGGATGTCCTTTCTGTAAATGACAAACCGTCCCTAGTGCGTTCATAGCCTAAGGATGCACATTTTGTTTCGGTTTTGCATGTAAATACACAGACCCGTGCTAAACTGTGGATCGATACTCGCCACTTTCTCAGGCCGCTCTGCCGGCCTGTTATTTCCATCTCGCTTTTGACATTGAATTCACGTCATGTACCGTGAGGAACAAAAGACGATAAGACCGGTATCACCGTGCTGGCACAACGTAGGAAACGTGAGTTCCAAATGTAGTTGAATGCAACGAGCTCCGAGGATCAGCACAAGAAATAGAGAGATGCAACAATTGTTCGTGATGCTACGTGTTTGCAAATTGTTGGTCATAGTCGCAAGAAGAAACTGAAATCGGTATTTTAAAACTAATATTTTATGCATTTGAAGATGTTGGGCTTGAATACTAGCATTCGTAAGTGTCTAGACACCTATAGTCGACTAATAATAATATTATATGAATTTAAGTAAAATAAATAGTTCAAGGATGAGATAGTAATTAGAAACAGATGACTACCGTACTATCTTTCAGTTTATTACTACTTTTTACTACTATTTTTTGAGAAATTTCTAATCTTGTAAGAAGAAAGGTAGCGCAAGAATTCTCCGCAACACTTCAAATTTCCAAATTGTTGGTCATAGTTGCAAGAAGAAATTGAAATTGATATTTTGAAACTAATATTTTGTACATCTTTGAAGATATTCCTATTTCTAACGTTTGTAAATTTATAATAATAGTATTTGAATTTGAGTAGTGATAAAATAATTTATACAGACTGACAATTACAAGCTGCAATTTTGTTATTGGCTTAAATAATTTTTATTGTATCATAACAGCTTATTATAAGCCTACTGTAAGTAGGTGTGATAGTTCTGAAGAGTAATATCGAGTTTATAAATTGTTTAAAAGTAAGAAAAATAATAGCTCTTACACGACAAGAAGGAACTGTTGTAAATTGCATTACATATTGCAGGAAAGAAACGCAAGGCGAGAACACTTATTCGAATGCAATGAACTTCAAGGTAGTCTGGACAACCTAGAAATAGGAAAAAGAAACGACACCCAAGACTTCAAATAATGTTAGGGAACTGGTGTGGAAGGATCTACAATTCCAGAAATTTGTTAATCCTTTCTTTAACACTCTCTCGTATTATTTTCATTGCAGATATGACCGATATGATATGGAAATTTTATCTGCGTCCGTGTTATACTTACAGTGTCTTATATTATGCGCTTAGTAATAAAAGAATAGTGCAATTTCTTTATAAAGTCATAATAAAAAGTTAAATAAACGAAGCCAGTTCTCAAAAAATGATACAATTTACGTATGTTGTGTTATAAAAAATACCATACACGGTGTAAATCAAGATTTTGAAAATACTAATTTATTATACACACGTGTACAACCTCTTGAAAGTGTCATTCCTTTGTATATTGAACAAAAAATTGTGAATTTTCCATAAAGTACAGAATACTATTTTATAAGTACTAACAATAAACTGATTTACGTTAATGTGATTTTCAACCAATCATACGATAAGCATATAAACTTAACAGGAGGATTACATTCTACAGTTTGTTTTTCTTTTATCGAATACGAACTGTTTCATCTTCTTATCACAGTTGCGTATATGTAAGCCTTCTTTTCCTTTCACTACATTTACACAGTGATACTAAAATTCTACAAACTCAGCTACCTTAGTATAATTAAATTTCTGCTGTGCCGTTGTTAATTTTTAATATGAGAACCGTACTCTTTCTAAGAAAAATATAAAACATTGAACTCTGAGTTTAATATGAAAAACGCCATGAAATAGTCGTGTCAACATCTCATAGTAGGAAGGAAAGTGAAATCTCGTTTTGGTTTTCCAAACACTTCACGCTGTTAAAATACTGCCTCGACTCGCACTAGTCTACCTGACCGTATCTCCTCTGTTTTCGAAACGCTCGCGTAGATTATAAAAGGCTGGACAGGGAAACAAGCACGGAAAATGTCAGGGCCTTGTCTTCCAGCTTCGAGCGACGAGAACGTGTATATAAATATACAGGGTTAAAAAATGTTCCTCTGCTACTGGCTTTATAGTTTGAACGCGAAATAGCTTCTCATCGTCGATGTAAACGAAATTTCAATTTTCCTGCTTTTCTATATTTTTTATAAAAATATAAACTTATATAGATTCTACGTCGATATTAACTTTTGACATCACTTTTGAACATTTATATTTGTCGACGTTTGTTTCGTGTATTTTCGACTTTGATTTCTTGTGATTGATGACCGTTTATTATTGTTGATTTAACATCGTGGATGATAAAACATGGACGATCGTGTTAGCCTTTTGAATACGCATGTATGGATTTTTGACAATAATTTTTAACGCTTTTATCCACAGAATTTTAGGTATTTTCAGCTGTAATTGCAGAATTGTTAAATACTATATTAATATCAGTTATAAACAACAAACTCAGGCAGAGAATGCAAAAATTATACGGTTGTCCTGAAAGTTCGTTCCGATTTTTAAGGAAAATTCAAACGTGGCACATTTAAACATCAATATACATTTATTGAATTATTTTTTTCCGCACGATCGTTCTCCATCTTTCATGCGTTTTGAATATTTCATCCTTCCAGAACCTCTCAGGTTTCTCGACGAAAAACTTTTCAATATGATTTTTTACGTCGACCAAAGAGTTAAAGCTTTTTCCATAAGGGAATTTTGTAACGACCTAAATAGGTGAAAATCTGAGGGTGCAATGTCTAATGAATACGATGAGATTAGATCCATCCCAAGCAAGCTCCAACAACCTTTGTCAAATGGTCAAAGAATGTGAAGCCGCGTATTGTCCTGATAAAACACGACGCCCTTCCAATTCGCCAGTTCTGGACCTTTTCTGTTGAATTACTGTCTTTAATTCGTCTAATTGTGAGCAATACTTTTCCGAATTTATCGCCTGGTTGTTTGGTAGAAGCTCACAATACAGGATTCCTTTCTAATTCCACCAGAGCATGACTTTCTTCGGATGAAAACCGGCTTTTAGGGCGGCTAAAGGTGATTCATTCTGCTTTCCCCAATTTCTTTTCCGCTCAACATTATTATAAATAATCCATTTTTCATCCCCGTCACTACAAGCTTCCATGCTTGCACATAGTGTCTCCTCGTTGCGTTTATAGAGTCGCAAATAGAAATGCGATCCATCAGATTTTTTTGCGCTAAATGCTGTGGAACACATACATCAAAACGTTTTATATAGCCAAGCTTCGCTAAATGCTCGTGAATGGTAGATTTTGATATTTTGAACATTTCTGCTAATTCACGTGTCGTAACACGTGGGTTATTCTCGATCCGTGTTTTGATCTGATCTTCATCAGTGGTGGCGGCCCTACCCGGGCGTTCTTGATCTTCAAGGTTGAAATCACTAGCCTTAAACTTAGCAAATCACTTCCGCACAGATCTTTCAGCTATAGCACCGTCACCATAAACAGCGCATACCTCGTTTGTTGCTTGTGTAGCATTTTCGCCTTTCCGGTAAAAGAAAGCTATCAAATGCCTATAATGCACTTTGTTTCCTTCCATATTTAAGAGCGTATAAAACTAATAAAAATTAATGTATCCCAACTAAACTTTTTTCTAGAGATGCCTGAGATATCACCTTTTAGAACATGTACGCGTGTCATTTGTTTTCAATCATTCTGATATATTATTTTATGTATATTCATGTTTTGTAAAATTAAAAATTTATGCTTCTAAATGTTCTAAGCATTATTAACAAACACTTTCAATCATCTCTGTTTTTCGATATCAAGTAATTTTATTCGATATATTTATTGTAGTGAAATTAAATAACATCTTTTACCACCACTATAGTCATTCAAAATACAAACAACAACATATTTCAATAGCCACATAATTATCAGACTGTCCAACTTTTCATTGCCGATAAAATGTTTCATTTTCACTTTTGTGTAATACGTACAAACAACAAAAGTACCCAGCCCTTGTTTCGTTATTATCAACAGTATCATTCCCCTACCGTACATTATATCTACAGACGTATCATTCATCGGTAAACATATCTATGTATTGTCTAATTTCACGCGACGACAATTGTATACGTTATAAAAAACCTTTTATCAAAAATCTATCCTGCTCTACCTGACAACTTATCACGCTCCAGATTCATTATACTTTCCGCACAGTTCATCAAACCTACCCTTATCTTACATATCTGAATACCCATAAAACGCCCGCATTCCTCCCATTATCGGGCGAAATATATCGCTTCCGTTCAGCCTATCAGTCACGTTTTAACCGGCTTAATCGCGAATGAATAAATAAGTTGTTCATAAATACGTTACTCATCGAACCAAAGTTAAATAGGAAAAAAAATGAAAGACAAAAAATTTCAAAAGAGAAACAGGAGGAAGAAAGAATAGAAACATCAGTCGAATGCTACTACAGAGCTGCGTTATATCATTGTGATATCGCGCCATGCGGAAGATAAACGACACGAGAGAAGGGAGATAACACGGTCTAACCCGGCAGAAAAGAAATAATTTTTTATCTAACAAGTTCGTGACTATCATCCAGGCTCTAGGCGGAAAAGGAAAGAAGAAAGAAAAGAAGAGAAGGAGAAAGAGGTGATAGGTGGGTTGTGTGCTTAGTTGGAAAGTAAATGCACTTTTTGCTGCGTTAACTGCACTTCGGCGTTCTACCGGCTCGTACGGGCCGCGATAAGCGAAAGAATTTTCTGCACGCGACCATGCGACAGTATTGATTAAAACGAAACTTGAGGTGTACGGTTCGTCGTTGTTATATACCCGCTTCTCCGTTAAAACGCGAGAAAAAATAACGCTTCGACGCGTTGTTCGTCAGCGTTCACGAATTTGGTTATTCAGCAATAAGGGTTAGTTTCTTCTACGTTAGTTTCCTCTGTGTGTGAATTTGGTTGATTGCAGAAAGTTTTTCGTCTTAAAATCAGCCTTTTAAATTGATTATGGTTCGATTGACGATTGAAACAAAAAAGATCTTTCTTTTTAAGAAAAGAGTTGTAATACTAGTTTTTTTATGTAAATTGCAATTGACAATCGTTTAACTTTTAGGTTTTATTACAAGAATTACGATTTGTTTCAGCTTTAAATCGGTTTTCTTTGATAATAAATAATAGAAACAAATAATTTTGTATAATTATACAGTCTTGAATTCACATGATATATATTTAGCAAACCTGCATCGTTTCCTTCTAGACGAAGATATGTTCTCTATCTAGTTTCGATGAAAATCTCACGTATCAGAACTTTGTTCAAACGACATAACTTTGTCCCAAGTTTCAAAACTCCATTCACAAGAATGGTATTCAAAGAGCAAAGTAAAGAACCGTTTGCAAGAAATAAAATTCACAAAATTCATTTCCCTATGAAGTAGCAATATACAAGAAACCTATTCTAATTAATACCTAGATATATTCTACTAAGAAACAAGAATACCTACCTCAAAACCCGTAATATTTACGTTTGGCCCGATCATCGTACTACGGGCTATGTCCGTAGTTGTAGGTTAAGTAGTTAAGGTTCCTGAATTTCATGTTCTCGCCTAGCCCTAATTTCAACAGGCAGAAGAACATAATATTTAGAAAAAAACTTTGACATCAAATTGAAACGCGAAGTTATACATACATATCAACAATGATCCTTTCGTTTTTCCTTCGAACATGAGAAATTTCTCAACAAAAGTACAACATGACTGAATCAAGAATGATCCAAAGAACGCAGTAAAGTTGAAACATACACAAATCAAATAATATCAACTTTTATACGAGCCTTTCAAAGTGGTTAACCCCATATCCTGAATTTTTTGAAATTTTAATGCCAAAGCACTTGATTGATGTTTGCCTTACATAATTTCATCAATTTTCTCTACACTTTGTTTCGTGAAGTTAATCGATCTGGCAAATAAACTGCTCATATATTCATATATCGTACGACATTCGCTCAAGTATGTACTCGATAACTCCTCTAAATCCTCGTAGTCCAAATACGCCAGAAAGCATCTTTCGGCTGGCTCAAAGTCTAGAATCGTGTTCGAACGACATTTTCAAGGCTCCCAAGCGCCTTCGTGGTTGCCCTTGAAATGTACCACGAAAACGACGTCACGGTGGCAGTTCCGGAAACTGGTACACAGTCGCAGTTGTCGAGATGCGACTGCGAATCATTTTCGATCTGAGAGAAGAGAGGAGCGCAAAAAAGAGGAGGAACGAGCGACCGTCTTTTTCAAGGGGAGAAGAAACGAAGCGTTTGTTCGCGCCCAGGCTACAGGATGTCATCTGTTGAACAACTGATATACGGTCAAACACTTACGCGATGGTATATACACAATACACAGTGTGCATGGCGGTTGCCGCCAGTGCGTCTCGAGTCTCGAGTGATCGATCTCACGTGGAAGCGGACTGCCATGTCGGCATCGAGCTGACCGACGCGGCGGCAACGAGGTCGACCAAGAGGACGAAAACATCCCAACCGATCAATTAACCCGAGAGACCGAGTCCAAACGGTCTGCGGACGCTCTCGAACGAGAGAAAACCGACGGTGGCTGCTGGCAAGCCGGATAGCAGTTCGTTTTCACGCACTGAACGGTCGAACGACGTAACGCGCGACGATGCCGTTGCTCCTCTTCTTTTTCTTCTTCTTTCTCCTCCTCCTCTTCGTCTTCCTCTCTCTTGCTTTTCAAGCGACCGAAGAATACGCGCCGGCAATCGGACAGTCGACTTTAAAGATGCAAGAAGTTCCTCGATGGACGTGCGAGTTTAACGATCGTTTGCTCGATCACGATCAAGCATTCTTTCAATGAAAATTTTCGATCGCCTCACTAGAATAAATATGGAGACGATGAAGCAGCTGTTCGAAGATTTGAGTACGTTTAATCGTTGGATGCTAGTCGTAATAAGATCGGAGAATGTAGCGGGTGAGAATTGTACAGTAATCTTCTGATATGATTTTATCATTCAAATTATGATTTATACTGTATCGATGTAAGATATAGTATCATAGTAGATCAGATGTTATAACGGGAAACATTATACGTATGTATAATGCTTTTTCATAGTAGTATATCTTTAAATTTTTCCGTCGTAATTGTGTTTTACTAGACATATAGTGAAATATAGCAGCTGTGATATGTAAATATAGTACGTAGTAATAATCTTCTAGTACAATTTTATCGTTCAAATGAGCATGGTTTATTATGTACATAATGGAGTACTGTGACTGCAATATGTAAATATAGTACGTAGTAAATATAGTAGTAACCTGGTATAGTCATTCAAAGGATTGTTATAGCTTACTATACCGAAGTAAGATATGATTGCATAGTAAATTGAGTGTTACATGATCATTAAAAAACTATCTATACTATAGTATAGTATACCCTTTTCATCTTTTTGTAGTTTTCTATGATTTCTACTGTGTTTTACTATGTGTATAATGAAGCGTAGTAACTGCAATGTGTAAATATAGTATGTACTATACATCAGGCTATATATCACTATAATATAATACTGTAGCAACGCAGTGTTATGTATTATTATAGTATCATAAAAGTTTGCAATGCTAATATATAATCACTTATGTCACAGTCTACAGTTTACCATATTCACTGTAGAATTTACCTACTATAATAACTGTTGTAAGATTAACTCACAAAACACTGTAACAATGTATTTAACTTATTTAATAATATATTTAAACATTCACAACACTGACCAACTCTTTCTTCTACTGTTAAGCAATTACTGAGCAAAAAGTACAACTTTTTTGAACGATTCTACCTAAGATTTCTTATATTCTTGTTTTACTTTCTGTGTTAACGATATTCTGCAATTTTTATTTCCTCTTTTGACACAAAAGACATAAAGACAAAATTCTAAAACTAATGGAAAAGTTTCAGAAATTTTTTCGATGTTCATATCATTCGCGGAAACGCATATTTATATTCTAAAAATAGACCTCTAAGAACGATATAAATAGTATAATACTTTAAACAAATACGGTAATAAATACAGAAATCATAATAAATACGTAATAAGTACAGAAGTTATAATAAATACGCAATAAATACAGAAATCATAACAAATACGTAATAAAGTTACAGAGTGATGTTTACAGAAATGAAACTCTGAAAGTTTTAATGGTTATTCCTTTCATTGTATGTATAATATCACATATTTTTGTATAGAACAGAAGTATATGTATCAAACATTACAGTAACTATTATTAATGCAACAAGTTTTGTGTAATTCGACAATACGCATAAATATCAATTTTCTGTCAGAAAATCTTTGTAAAGTACAAAATAAATATATATATTTACCAATTTTACATTGTACTTGCTTAATTATTTTTGCTCCAAAAGTACGAAATAATTTCCATGAAAGTAAACTTTGCAATATTACATATATACCCACATTACACCACAGTTTTCTTTTCATCGTTTCAAGTTTCAATTAGGCTAAAATCATTCACTTGAAGAAAAGAAACGATAACAAAAAGCGTAATCTTAAAACTAGCAAACTTTGAATCGCGTGAATAAAAAAGCCATGAAAACGCTGGAACTATTAAATCTGACTTTTCGGAGAATCAACAATCAAACACTGCCAAAAACAATATCTTTATTTTTTAATTTTACTTTCACCTAAATCTGGTAACGTGATACGAGTAGTTTTGCCAGAAGAAAAAAAATACACACATCTCGCTGTTTTATCATAATAATACTCAAAGTGCGTGTTGAACTATGAGAGTGTCAATTGAAAGAAAGTAGAAATAATGCGACAAACGATTACTTACAGTTGATGTTGCCGGGTCAGCATGATTTTTTCAAAGAAATAAAAGCAGATACGTGCATTTATACGAAGAGACAATACAAATGCACACGTTTGTGCACGATCATTCAAAATTAATCACTTATTTAACAAAAGTCTATGAGACAAACCAGTCTGGAATTACATCGGCACCACACTTGAATCGTATATGAGCGCGCACTTTGCGACTTTCGTATGCGAGCACAGCGAATCCCGATAATCGTTCACGTTCGTAACACTACTCCGTTTGACATAATTTATCTGGTGACCCCACGGCTGGTTACCCGTCGGCCGACGCAAAGCAACGCAGGAGCTGCTGAGTGGTGGGGATATGACAGCGGTAACGGAAACATATAGATATCCTCGGAGTTTGCTAGTTTTGTGTCATGATTTTGTGGCGCCTCTGTATATCATGGCCAACACGTTCCAACCTTTTGGCGCGTTTGTTCAATTTTACTTCTTGCATGCTTTTGTTTTATATCTTCATTTATTACATTATTACATTACATATACTACATTTCAATTTTCTATTATAAATAAACAGAATTCTTTATAAAAATCTACGTACAAGATTCTTTCATATATAATACTCACCTACGTTCTATCACGAAGTTTGCGTTATATACATATTCAATCCTAAATGCACCATTTTAATATAAAAATCCTATGTTTAATTAAAAAAAATTTTCTTAAATGTGAAAAACATTATATTTTATCGTATTCTATCTAAATAGTATCAATCTTTCAATCTAGAACATTTCTTCACACGATTATATTTCATCGTATACATGATACATTTACAAAATTGAATCGTCATATACATACATCGAAATAATCGAATAGTAGTTAAATTGGTAAATAATTTTGAACATTTTTTAATTGTTTTTTTGTTAGTATTGAGTATGTAGAATCATCGAAAATTTTTTACTCTCATAATGTTGCATGTTTAATAACGAAATTTAATAACATTTATTTCTAGTCTAGTGCCTTCTAGCAGCTTTTAGTTATCACTTATTACTTACTTCACAACCTTCGCTTTTAAATAAGCGCATCTATAGATTTGTTGCATATCGCATATCTCTAGCGTCGTTGCTGCAAGTTTTGTTGACAGATTATATGTTTATGTTACAGCTTTGTTAATAAAACATATTTTTTTAATTTTCTGTAAAATATAAACTTAATTAAAAAATGGAAAATGATAACCCTGTAATATATGGCCTTGAATTCCAAGTATGCAATTCAGAATATGGAAAATCTTAAGTTACAAACATTCACAAATACTTCTCTTAATCATACATTTCTACAGACAATAATAATTTGAAATAAAATATACAGAACATAAATCTTATCATTCATTTTCATAAAGATTTATAATAATTTAATCTAAAGCACTAACCATAATTTCTATTGGTATTCATAATACTTTTTGCTTTATAGACAAGAGCATTGTCGGCTCAAACAGCAGAAACAGATATTGTCAGATTTTTAGTTGGAACACAATCATTGAAATTTAATAACAATCAAGTTCATTTGGTAGAACTTAATGAAGAAACAGGCAGCTTAAAGACTCAAATATTTCATCATCCTGTCGGAGAAATTTGGTCCTTACAAGCTTCTCCTACGGAGCCCAATATATTTATTACTTGTTATAATGCTTTAAATGGTAATTATGAGTAAAACTACTTTTCCTTTTTGGACATTAAAATGATAAATCCTAATTATACTTTAAAAAAATATGTTCTGTTTAGATGATGGTTCTTGTCGGATGAAAGGAGCTCTTTGGAAACTACCAGAACTAAAAGAATATACAAATAATGTTGAAAGTCTTAAAAACTTAGCAGACATTGATACTACGCCATATGGTACAGACCTTAAAACCATTGCTTATCATCCTATGGATTCAACAAAAGCTGTTTCAGTTGTAGATAATAAATTTATATTGTGGGATCTAGCTGAGAATGGCCCACAGGTAAAAATAGATTTCCAAGCTATTTACCAACAGATGTATCTTTTATTTGTTACTTTATTTAGGTTACTACTTCTGGCACTTTAGCTAGTAAAGGTCAACCACGTTTTACAAATGGAAAGTGGAATCCTCATAATGGTTGCAATCAATTTGTTACACTGAATGAAAATAATGTTCGTGGTTGGGACTTTAGAAATCCTGCTGAGGCATCCTGGACGATTTTATCTGCTCATTCTCAAATAATTAGGTATTAAATAAAAATTTGATTATTTATTTTTATTCATAATTTTTATAATTTTATTAAATACAGATTTTAATGTAATGTTACTCTTATATTTAGAGATTTAGATTTTAACGTGAATCGTCAGTATATTTTATCAACATGTGGAGATGATGGATATATGAAATTTTGGGACATTCGGTCACCCACAGAACCTATATTGTCCCGTATGGAACATTCACATTGGGTGTGGAGTGTTCGAATCAACCGTTTTCACGATCAATTAGTTTTAACTTCAAGTAGTGATTCAAGAGTAATATTATGCAGTATTGCATCAATATCTTCAGAACCTTTTGGACATATAGTAACTCCTGAAGATGATAGTACACAAAATGATTACAATTGCAAGAAAAACAAGTAATAATTGATAATTAAAATGTGGTGTAATTAAAATTATCAAAATATATAAAACCAAATTATATATCATTTCTAGGCTTGAAGATGGGGTTGTTGGTAGATATGAAGAACATGAAGATAGCGTTTATGCAGTTGAATGGTCATCTGCTGACCCTTGGACATTTGCATCATTGAGTTATGATGGTAGATTAGTTCTTAATAAAGTCCCCAGAAAATATAAATATCAAATACTTCTTTAAGTGAATTTTAATTTCTGTAAATCTATTAAGATAAATAATTTTACATATATTTCTGTATAAAATTTGTATTGAATTTTATTTAAAGAATCTTATATAAAGTGTACAATTTCCTTCACAAAATTTTTGTAAAGGTTTAATATAAATACAGTAAATATTAATTATTAATTTAATACTAACTTGTAGTATTTATTTTATAACCGATCTGAAACTCTACTTGCTACATTCCTGAGTTGTCCATAAACCTTTGATGGCGGACTACCCAAGATTAAATTACATATAGCTCTTCTTGCTAATTGTATGTTTTGAAAAGAACCGAGTATATGAATTTTACTATCTGCTAATACAATTCTAGTCTTTGTTACATTTTCTATTGTAAACTTTGTTCTTCCACCCTTCCCAGCTAATCTCCCAATTGCTCTAGAAAGGTGGTCACCTTTCAAAGGCTTTACATCTTGAATTTCAAATGTTTCTACAAATAAACCGTCTAAACGTAACAAAGCCAAAGCATCTTCCACATCAAAACCATAAATAAATGCTTTTACAAAATCAGCTCCTTTTTGTAAATTAGCAATATCAGGAGTTTCTGGAGCTGTCCGTAATTCTATATTTCGGGTTTTCAAATTAAATCTTATTTGTAATTGTAAATGTTCAACGATGGGTGTAAATATTTTCATCCAATTTTCTTTTAAAGGGGTATACCTATGAGCAGGTACAGATATCTGAAAATATTTTATTTTGCTTTAATAATAGTACACACAAATTAACTAATAAGGTTCAATTATTAGTAAAATTAAATTTTTCACCTTTCTTTGTTCACCATCTTGAATAATTTTAGCCCTTTTTGAAGTTATATGCGACTTCTCTTTTTCTTCTGCACCATTAATTAGTTCGACCTAACAAAGAACATATAATACAAAAAAAAAGAAATATAAAAATACTAAGTAAAAATAATTAAATATTGCAATAAATAAAAAAATTATATTTCTAGAACTTAACCTTAATACTTACTTCCATACGACTTTCATTCGCCTGTCGCTTTCTTCTCTCTTTCGGTTTAGTGAATTCATTTGTTTCTGAATTATTCTTTATTTTCTCTTTATCTATACTCATTTTTTAAAATTACTTAGTTACCAAAATATAAAATATATGACTATTATTTGCTAGGATACTAGGTGAATATATATCCTATGCCACGTGATCAATTGACATGTATATGTAGTTACAGTTTCGTGGGTCATGTACTGATATATATCATGCATATAAATACATATAGCATATGTCTACGTCAATTTACTTTGCAATCATACACATACATAAATGCACATAAAAGATATTTTAGGTATGTGTTTATAATACTTTCTTCTTTAAAGCGCAACGAGATATTCGTCGAACACAATGCATATTTAAAAAATATGAAAACTTTTATATTGTAAAAACTATTATCGATTATATGTATTTTCGATATTATTCAATTTTTTAATTTTTATGAGTTTTTATGTATTATCCTTTTTGTATATTGTATACATATAAATTAATAATTAATATTATAATTTAATTCTTGTACATTAACGTAAGAGGTCATAGCTGGTCATAGTGATACTCATGACAAAAAGGTTTCTAGAATTAATTAACAAGAATGAAAAAAATAGGTAACATTGAAATATTATATAGTATTCGATAAAAGCAATATGAAGGAAGATTTTGTTTGTTATTGAAAAAGAAAAACTTATTATAACTATCTTTAGAACCAATTTTAAACAATTACATGTAATAAATTTTCAAACTTGATGGAAAGTGAATTTAACTTTTAACTACTTTTATTTTTGTAAATATTAGTTATTACTTCTATAATATTTCACTAATTATAGTATTCCCTTGAAAATATTAATTAGTCTTACTCACAAATACGTCATTGTTTGTATATAAGAGATATGACCCCGTGTAATTATATTAACAAATGTATTTAGAAATTACGACATATCACTGATAAAAAATTTGGTTTTAAAATAAATATATTTATAAAAATTTTAATAAACAAAATTGAAGTTACATGAAACTCACAAATTCTTACTCAATTTGCAACTAGAAATAGTTACAGGTAAATATTTAGCATTATTTACATTAAATTCATAAGTTTACAAAAAATAAAGATTATTTGTTACTTTTATATTTTAAAACTTTCCATAAAAAATATTTCTGAAAAGATTTATATAGTGATTAATATTTTAATGTATACTTCATAAGATAAATATAACAATTATCATAATTCTAAAAGTATGCAAACAAAGTAACTTAAATCTTTTATGATATTTTATTTTTGCAGAAAATATTTGCAAATATTCGTAAAATATTATTTCTTTTTTATCACAAAATAATTATTGTAAAATTAAAACTAGAAATGTTGGTATAACTACAGAATGTATTTCTGTATTATAAATGTTCACAAAATCATTTTGATTTAACAAATGTGTATGTGAGATATCAAAGTAATTCATGAAACTGGGTATGATACAAAATAAGCAATTGCATCTTTTTATAACACATTTTTCATTATCTTTTAAGTTTATGGTAATAATTAATAACAAGAAAAAAACCTTCATCAATGTGTCTACAGTAATTATTAAAAGGTACAATTAGCAAATTACTATATTGTGTATCCACTTTGTGTAATAATAGGTAATAATATAATTGTAATATTTTTTCTCATAATCATAGCGCGATTTTCTTTTCACGTGCTCAATTGTTTTCTACAAATATAGTATTGTATCTAATTTTTTATTTATATATATATTTATATTTATATATCTATATATCCACTTGAATTATTATCAATTTACTTTTACTGCTATTTATATCAATTAACCAAATACTAAAAATACAAACGTTTTGCATAAAGTAGGTTTAAAGTCATCAAGTTTCACCTTAGAGCTGGTGATTTTAAAACGCATATTCATATATATATGATAGAATATTTGTGGCACTGCAAACAAAATTAAGGAGCTTGTAATGCATTCGTTATACATACATACAAATGAGCACACAAAAGTGAACATTTTAATTGGTATAATTATTATAGTCTGCATGAAAATGATGGTACATTATGTGTTTATGAAGCACACTATAAACACCAATTATTTATTGAGCGTTACAAATACACCATCTTTTAAAAATGTGTTGAATATCAACAATTGTTACATATTACAATCAACTTATGATCTTTGGTGTATCAGTATTATTTGTATTATAATACATACATATTATATATGTAATTATATGGCAGACAAACTTTAGAAGCTCCTTAATTATGTAAACATGCGAAAGATTTACTTATTTTTAAAATATTTATATTTACACGCAAAGCTTACTTTCTTTATAATCTATACAATCATATAAATGTAATATTCAATGATAAAATTGTAACATAATAGTTCCTAACTTATTTGCCTAGGTTTCAAGAGAATATTTTACATCGAAATTACAATTTATTTTTTTCCTGCTGGTTCTTAAATTGTATTATTAAATTACTATACTTTACATTTTACATTATACGTGATTCCGTTACAATATAGGACTGAATCAAATTAAAGGCAATTTAAATGTTCATTTCTTTATATGTTTTATATACAGCATAAATTCCCACCATGTAAAATAAGCATGCTATTATTTACAATATATGATTCAAGATCTATTGAAATAAATTTTGTTAAACAAGCAATGTTCTAACTAAATAATTTAACTAAATATTAAAAATAGAAGAAAATTTAACAAAATCATTGTTCAAAGTAGTACGATTTCGTTCATTGAATGCAAGTTTGTTAAAATTTTTCCTATTTAAAATATTATTGAATTCAGTACTCAACATTCATGTCGCAGAAATATTTTTTTAAATATATACTACCCGATAGCCATCAAAGCTTCAATAAGGAATATGAAGAAAATACTTTATTTAAGATTCTTCATGAAACCTAAAAATAATAAAGAGATAAAGAAATTTTGTTGGGGAAAAATAGTTTATCTTTCAAAATCTTTGAATAACTCTAACTCAAATTAGGATTTATTCATTTATGAAACAATACAATTTTGTGGAAAGTTTTATATAAAACAGAAATGTTAAAATAATCATAATATAATATTTTCTTCATTTCTTTATACATAACGGAACGTATGTAGAATTACGGAACAAACGAATATACATTACTAATGTGACATTCTAAATGCAGATTTTCAATATAAAAAATGCTATGATGGCTATCACAGGCTCATTTAAAAATTCTAGCTCTCAACTATATAATTTACATTTATACAATATAAAACTAGATTATCTGTTCACAAAAACAATTGTTCATATACAATAGTTCATATACATCACATACATACATATATAATACAATATATATGTATGCATACACATTTTTGCATATTTTAAGTGAGCCAAAAGGGTGCTTCTAGTGTACTCAGTGCACAATCACAAAAAGTAATTAATAATATGACAATGTTGCACAACTTGAACTATCGCTAATGTAATAAAAATTTAAACAGTTTCTATATGTACAATGAGGGTGCTTTTATATATCTTTACAAGAAGTTATTTACAAAATATATTCATTTATATATTACCTATCAAATTAACATTGTATTATTCGTTTTTCTATCATAATTATTCTTATTATTTCTATATATTTATGCACGATTTATCCCAACGTTTTGTTTGTTTTATAAATAAAATAAATCCGTCTTAATAACTCTACATTTCTGCCCTTTGCAATGTTGTGACTCAAGACAAACTTCCTGCTGAAAGACTATGTTTATTGAGGTGAAGAAAATAGAGATTTTGTAACACTATACATAACATAAGGATTCATTAAATTTATAATAATGCACGTATAGCTTTATCATTAGATAAATTTGTAGGAAAGTATGATTATTCTATAAATATATTATAGACGTTTCTTTTGTTATGAATATAAATTCAAGCAAGTATTCTAAATTCAATATAACTATTTATATAGGAAAATATTTACTATGCAAATATTAAATTTATAATGCAATGGAATACAGGATATAAATTAAATATCCTTAAACAAAGCCTGTCAGTGAAGTTGTCAGAGTTGCGACTCAAGCCCCACCAATCAATGAAATTTGTCCTTGAGAAATGTACATTATTTATGGCAGTACAGTCAGATTTTATTTTAATGCATTAAAAATTTGGACTTTCTTTTACCATTATTAATTCGTATAGATAATAACCAATAACCAAATAATAAATAATAATGGCTCTTGAAATGTAAAATTGGTTGTCCTTTATCGTTTATATAATCCTCTTTGATTTTAATTAAATAATGAATTTATTAATGGTTATTGCAATTAGTATTTTAATAAAGTAGTACTATACATATTCAATCTAAAAATTTTGAATATGTAAAATTTCGTACATGCTGATGATGTAACATAATTTACAAAATTACTATTAATAACGTCCAGTAATTAAAGACAGAATCATAAAAGTTTGGCAAAAGAAAGTTGCACATTAACTCGGCAGTTTTGGATCAGTTCAGTTACTTAGATTAAAGTATAATGCATTGAGCAGATTATTCTGAGTAACTAAACTTTGCTGTTTAGGAGTAAAGTGTAATTGAGAACGCTTAGACGGCAACAAAAAATAATGAAGTACTTTTTATTCCTTTTTTTTGCTTTTACGATGAGCACTTTAAACATTTAAAAACATAACAATGAAATCGTATCCTAATATTTAGAAATTTGTTTCAAATATTCCCGTTAGTATTATGAAACATAAAATTAATATACATATAATATTATATATATATAATATATATATTATATATATCATTATATATATTATTATATAATATATAATATATATAGTATAAAGTTTTATACATGTAACTTACTGAATCTCAGTGTATACTTCCTATTGCAACAAAAATTTGGAATACCATCCAGCACTCTAAACACAATACTCCTGTTATATATGTATATACAGCAGCATTGTGCGGTATTGACGCATGCATTTCACCAGGTGGGGTCCAGCCACACGGCGATCACATAACCACTTATAACAGATACACAATCAGTCGGATAGGCCTTGACGAGCGACGGTAGCTAATCACTGTCAAGGTCACTTCCCGAAGGTCATTTGTTTTCTCGGGATATTCGCCTCCGTTTTGCCTGCTCTGTTGCTTCAGCTGTTACTAAAACAATGTTCCCGCTGTACGAGGTGTCTTCAATTAAAATGGTATGTGAAATGTATAATTTATAAACAATAATGCGATAAATATTTATTAATATAAGAAGTATATATATTATGTTTAAATATAAGTTTATATGTAGTGGTACCAAATATATTGAAACATACTGAATATCTATTATTTCACTAATCATAAATTGTGTTTATAATGTATATAAACTTTACATACCAGCACCACTTCGAGTTTTTCGTCTAGTAATATCTTCTGTAGATCTAGATGCACCCCTTGTATTGCTTGCTGGTGTTGCCAGTGGCGAAGCTGTGTTCTGTCGAACAGATCTCCTTGTTGTTACTTCTCCTAAGGATTCATTATTGGATACGGATGTACCACGTAGCCTTTCCTTTCCAGCGGTAACTACCGTAGTTGTATTCGGTTGTTTGGTGGTTAACAAACGGCTCTCTCTTTGCACTCTATTACTGGCATTGAAATTTGATATATTACTGGAATTAATTTGACTGCCAGAAACAGTTGTGCTTGTATTTGTTCTAAAATAACAAAAATTTATTTACGTAGCGGGGCTCTCAAATCTCTGACATATTCAGATATGCACTGCTGCTAAAAGAATGCTGAACCGATGTTGCTTACTTTTGATCTTTAGACTTTGGAGAGGCAGCGGATGTTTCGTCTGATAATCGCATTCTTGCTTTTCCTACAGATTCAATCAATGGCTCATCATCAGACGAATCTACTTCTACCACAATGGGACCTAAAAATACAAAAATTTTTGTATCAAAATATTCAGGCCCGATTTCAAAATAATATTTATAAACGGCACAAAAGTAATTATTCATAAATTATGGAAAACATGACTGAGACTGAGACTGAGAAATGATTGAATACTTGTGTAGATCAAGTTATTATAGACAGTTATGCAAATATGTATTCATATAAATACAAATATATACAAAAAATTATATGTATAATCAAAACAGCTTCAGTGATTCAGCGTGAAACAGTTTAGAACGATCAATTGTTAGTAACACCTTTATTACCCTGTTTTTGGCAGTCTTTGTTATTTTATAGATCAATATAAACAAACAAACACATATTTAATATCTAAAGAAATTTTCTTATATATACATAGTGTTTCATGTAATTTTATCACCTGAAATATTTGTTTTGTTTTCAAAATCGTAAAAAATGTTTTGCAGGAGACGATAAATGGCGAAGACTGTTTTATTTTAGGTGGAAATATCTCAGAGATATTAAGATCATTCTTATTTGTATGCCTCATAGCACCTGTTAAGACGAGTTCAACGATCTAAGAGGTGCATTGAAGTTACAACAGTAACCATTAAAGATTCAAATTGTTTAACAATTTATGTTGGTTTGCCAACTAGTAATTCCCTTTATCTTGTCTCGTTCTCGCCCTAAAAACTTTGTTTATTTATTTTTCTTTTTTTAATTGTAGTAACTATTGAAAATTTACTTATTCTTTTTATGTTCTATAAAAGATTAAATATTTACTTGGGCCTGGTTACTGCCCGTTTAGTAACCAGATTTACATACATCAAAATAGCTGAACAACTTTCAACTGTGTCCATTTTGAACACCTTCCCAAGAAATGAGAGAAATATCTTGAAATACTTTGTAGAATAGGTCATTGAACTCACTTTAAAAACTGTTATCAGGTACTGATAAAAAAAGATAAACATCCATTTAAAAAGATGGAGATGACCTTAATATGTTCTTAGTATGTTCTTGACCACCTAAAATGAAAATCTTTGCATCACATGATAATCCCTACAAAACCATACGCCTTTCATAGGAAAAATGTTTTCATAACTCTAAAAATAGTGATGTTGTAGGTAATAAAGTTACATGACATACTTCGTACATAATATACCAATATAGGAGATAACATTACTAAATTACTGAATGGCAATATAAAGTAAGTAATATAAGATAAACACCTTTTTTAGCCTTGGCCAATATATTGAATCCTTTTTTTGACTGTTCTTCTTTGACAGGTACTTGTTTCTTTAAAGCAGCTTCATCAACACCCATACAAGCTTTTATAAGTTCTGCAGCATTCTCTGAACATTTTCGTTTTCCTGGCCTTGGTTGTGGATCATCAGCAGTGCTAGATGCTACAGAACTTTCACTTTCTTGGCGCTTCCTTTTCCCAACTTTTATTGTCGTATTAGGAGATAATTTAGATACTCCTAATTTAGGACTTGCTTTAGCATATGGTGATATACTGCGTCTCTCCTCTAATTTATTAGGACCATGAGGACTACTTTTTGGAGTTTTTACAATATCAGGACTGTTCAATTTCTGGGATCTAGTTCTTAAAGATCTTTTTTCATTGGTGTCATTTGGTATTTCTATTAGAAGTTGCTCCAGCAATGACTTTGGTGGTCTTTTAACATAATCATCTGCATTATTTGAAGTTAATCTTTCTACAAATTGTGTTTCATCATTGTCTTCTATACATATAACATCCTGTCGTCCTTCTAATTCTTGTTTTCTTCTACGTTTCCTTTTGACATGTTCAACATCACTGGAATCCACTTCTGGATTTTGTGCAGCTGGGCTTGGAGTCTCATCCCTTTGTAAAACTACTGGATTGGAGTACGTATACAGTGGTGGGGTAATTCTAATTGGCTGAGGATCTTCACCAAGAGGCGATTGAATACCTATGTTTATATCACTCGCATCATTTACAATTTTCTTAACCAAATCATCTGCAACTTTTTGAAGATTCATAGAAGGCTCTCTAACAGATATTTGTTGATGGCTTTGTACATTCGATTTTTGGTTTTGATCGGAACATTGTTCTAACTTAACAGGTGTTGCGTTTAAAGAAATGTTACAGCTTTTCGTACTATCTGATCGATCATTTTGCCTTGTATCATCAACTTTTTCATTGACATTAGATTCTACTTTGATTTCAGAACTAAAACTCTGACTACTGGAACATGAGTTATCTACCACCACATTAGCCTCATTTGTAATTGTAGTATCGAGTTTTTCTGTCTTTACCTTATTATAAGCAACATGATTTTGTATTACAGGCACACCATTATTATTTTGTCCATGAGGTTCATCATTTAATCTAATTGCACTATTACCATCTATGACTGTCTTTACATTATCTTCAGATACACTTTCTGGGGCTCTTGACACTTCATGTTTAATGTTCGTCTTACCCTGATCATGCTGGTTGATAGAAGGTTCTAATTTAACGCTACAACTGTCTTTTTCAGAAAAGTCATTTGTTTGTTGCTGTGCGCATTGCAATAAGTTATCACTACTATCCACAGTACTGGGTACAGAAGTAGTCACAATAGTCACAGATCCTGTCACTAGAGGGCTGGATACACTTTTATCAGTCACTTCTAAACTAGGAATCAAGTCACTATGACCACCAGTTCTCTGTGTTGTTGAAGTTGAGTTTTCACTAGATATATTTTTCATGTCATGTTCACTGGAATTTGATATATTGCGATTTAAATGATTTTCAAGATAACTCGCTACAGACACAGGACTTAACCTTTGCGGGCCACTGGACTTTAGAAGTTCCGAATGGGAATTTGAACACATATCACTACTACTAGTTGAGGAAGGCACGTTCTTATTGGTGATTGGTAGGGAAGATTCCCCTTGAACAGCAGTTTTTGCACTGTTTTGTGTTACTGATTCAGACGCTGGCCTATGCAAAGGAGATTCCCCTTGATTTGGTGATTTCTCTGACAAAGCATCCATTGACTCAATACCTGAATCTTCACCACCTCCTCCACTGCTGACTCTCTCTACATTTGCATCTACTCCAATTGCAATTGGAACTGTAGTTTCAAGTAATTTTTGCTTAACTTTCGCTTCTGTTACATTAATTTCTCCGACTGGTAAAGATGGCTTGCTAGAAGGTACATCAACACTTTGGGATCTGGGCACTTGGTCCACTGAGTTTCCTATTGCTGAACTTTGTGTAGTTTTCAGTAAACTAATTCTTTGCACATTATCAATCTTGTTTTCCACTGTGGATCGGTCAGGTTGCTTTATATGATTTTGAATCACTTTCTTATGACCAAAATGCTCTATTTTATTATGTCTGTTAATGGTAGCATTTGCATCACTTTTTGAAACCATATGGTGTTTTAATTTTTGATTGATTTGACTTTTTGCCATAATATTACAATTTGTTTTGCAATTATCCATTTCTGTTTTACTTTTTCCAGAAATAATCCTATTTACAGTTGACTGTGTATTTTTAATAGCGGTTTCTACATGTGTAGATACTTTGCCTTCAATATTAGTAGATGGATTTGAATCATTCTGTGTAGATATAGTTGGAGGTACTAACCCAGAATTTTCATTCTCAAATGATGAATTGCTAGTAGATTTTGTATTTATATTCGTGCTTGTATTTGTATTTGTGTTTGTATTTGGAACTGTACTGGCGGAGGAACATTCAGAAATGGTCTTCTGACTGTTAAAATGTGTAGCCTCTGCATCTTGAGATTCTGTAACATGTATAAAAAAATAATTAATTGTATGTATTTAATAGATAATATTAAATCAGTATATTTTAATTCATACACAAAATAAAATCATCAAATTCACCTCCTAAATGCAGATCTTTTTCATCCATTAAACTTAATCTTCTTCGTTTTTCTTGATTAATTAAATCCTTCTTTACACCATTTACTTCTGTTAATCGTGAAGCAACAGCATTCAAGGTATTTTTTTCAATGACGGATCGAGTAATTTCACTGTCGCTCGTTCTTCTGATTTCCCCTACTTTCTTAACAGTATTGAAATCATTGCTGGCTAAAAGTGTATCAGTTTTTCTTACAGATTGGCTTGAATCACCTTTATAATTAAGTTTTCTCCATTTTGCTTGGTTATCCAAAATTCTGCCACCAGACAATAAATTTTGTTCACGATGTAAACCATCTCCTGATTCTGATTTCTTTTTAGAATCTCTTCTTTTAGTTTTCCCTATAAAAAAGGAAATAACATTAGAAAATTAGTAATTTAAATACTAAAGAATAATAATGTTTATTATTTATATTACATTAATTTTATTATATTATATTAATGTTTATTATTTGATATCACGAAATATAATGAAACATAGAAGAAAATTTGTACAATAAAAACGTTATATATATATCTTACCTCCACCTATTTTATGCTCTTGTATGTGATTTTGAACATCTAATTCAACTTGAGCTTTTGTTAAAGATTGTTGTGTGTTCAATGGCTGGTTCAAAATAGTAGTTTTATGTTTTGAAGGGGATGGTATTCGACTGTTTAACGGTATATCATCGACATCACTACTTTTACTTGAACTCGGTTTTGTAACACCAGTTTGCACACGTACAACATCCATGGGTAATTCTTGTTTTAAGGCATTAGGTTTTGATACAACTGTTTGCAGTATATTATTTACTTTGCTAATAGAATTGGTGCTATTGATCATCGTGGAATTAGATAAAGGTAATTTAGATGCGGATGAAGTACCTATAATCATGCTTAAAGATTTCTTTTGCAACAACTTGTTCCCATCTATACATTCTTTCATTTTTTTCAATTTCCCCCGCCTTTTTATGTTAGTCGGATCAGATTCACCGTCTTTCAACGATTTCTTTTCCTTTTTCCTGATTTGTACTACCGAAGCATTACGTCCTCTTAAAGAAATATGTAACGGAGGCACTCTTGGTTCATCACCAGTCCCCGAGTTGGGAATACCAGTGCTAAACATTTTATTTACCGATTTATCGGCTTTCCTAATTGGTGGTGTGTTTACAAACGAAACATCAACTTTATAAGCTGGTGTAACAGGCTCAGACTTTTCTAACTTTAGCCTTAGTTTGATTTTTTCTCCAGGCATTGGACTTTGTGCGGTCTCTCTGTTAGATTTTATTCTACTATGTTTCAAACTTCCTTCACTGGCAGTAGATTTCACCGTGGTTTCGGAATCTGATTGATCCGTATTTGTTGTTGTATCATTTCTTCTTGAGAAATTACTGTCTGCATCGTCGTCGGAAAATATGGAATTTGATCGGTCATTCGATGGCGACGGAAAGGAAAAGAAATCATCTTGGTTGTCCACTGCACTCTCTGGTTCTGAATCCGAACTCTCACTAGGCATTGGTTCCAAATGCCCGGTTAAAGGGTTGATAAGAAACTGTCGTATTTTACCAGTCGACGTATATTCTGGTTCAGGCGTCTCTTCTTTAGGCTTAGGAGATTCGGATGTTTCAACCTTGATAGCAGGCGAAGTGACATTACTATTAGAAACATGATTAGCGTGAGATCCACATTGAGAAAAGGCACCTGAAACCTGATTCGTACTTGGCAGGCGAGTAGTATTAACCTGAGCACCTTGTGGAATAGAGTTATTTTGTGCGTTCCACGTGGTCCCATTAGCATTACTAGTTGTAGCCTGATAATTTCTGCTTAAAATATTTTGACTTTGTCCGTAACGAAAATCAGTCGTGGCGTTAGTGTTAACATTAATATTTTTAAGTTGATTATGATGTAATTGTTGTTGCACATTCATTACTTGATTTTGTTGCCCTAAATGGGACTGTGGTGGAACCTGCTGTCGCGAATAAGGAGGAGGGGTTTGCTGACGCTGATTATTTAAGTAACTTAGCCGTTGTTGTGGAACATTCATGCCTACTGACGAGTGCTGCATCAATTGTTGTTGTTGTAAAAGTGGTTGACTGGGCACGGGTGTAGATTGTAACGATGTATTTACATTTTGCGGTTGTACCAAAGATTGTTGTTGATTTGAAATCTGTTGTGTAAGCAGATGCGGAGTATTCATGTTTTGTTGTTGATTCAACTGTTGCTGTTGTTGAGTTAGAACTTGATGTTGCTGCTGTTGCTGAAGTAGTAACTGCCGCTGTTGCAATGGTGTTCGAATTTGCTGCCCATTTACTGGATGTCTAATTGGCAGTTGACCCTGTAATTGTACTTGTGAAGGTCTATAAGCCAATTCTTGTCTAATGGGAAACTTCTGCTGTATTTGTACTTGTGCATGCAATGGTGATGTAGATTGTTGTATTTGTCCACTAGCAGAAGCTTGATGTATTGCTTGCTGTGCTATATTTTGTGCAGCGCCACTAATTACATTAACTGGATGTTGTTGAGGAATAGTTGAAGGTTGATTAGCGTTAACAGTCGCAAATGCAGATGTAGAAGATTGAGACAAATCAGGAATGACTGTTGTTCCTCCAATAAGATCCTCTGTTCTAAGAGAATCTAAATTCGGTGGTGATTCGCTAGGTGAAGATAGATCTTTTCTTCTAACTGTTGGCTTTTTAGTGGGTCTCATACGATTAGTAAGTCCAGAATTATCGATAACTGGCTGTAAAATTTTTTGGCCAGGTATCACGTTGTTTGGATGCGAGGCAGCATCGTTTTGTAAAAGATTTACAAGAAGTGGACTGGATAAAGCAACTTGATTTCCATTACCATTTGAATTCCCTGCCAGATTATTACTGTTTGGTGACAGACTAGATGTGGTGGTAATTGGAGACTTGTACTGATTCGTTAACTGACCAACTGGTGCAACTGATTGAGTAGTAGTATGACCAGCAGTTAATGTTGTTACTGTCGCCAAATTCTCTTGAGCAGGATAAGGCGGTGGTGGCTGTACATGATGCTTAAATTGCATTGCATTTTTAATCGTTGTCGCTTGTGATTCACGACTATGTATCGCTTGGGCAGCGTGTGTCATACTGGCAAATGGGAATGGACCATTATAATTATTCCTAGGTGAAGCACTGGGATTAGTTACTGATTGATTTCCAGAGACACCAACGTTGCTATTGCCTGATGCTGACTGTACAGATTTTGTAAGGAAAGGTGGAATAGGATCACAGTCTGTAGGTGCAACTACATTTGGAGAACGAAACTGTGGTGCCTTTTCTGACGATGTGCCTAAAATAATATAATAAATATTAAAAGGAAGAATGTCTTAATTTTATAAAATATATAAAAAGCATACCAGCTGCAATTAGTTGAGCCACATTACGTAATGCTGAAGAAATGCTAGATGTATTACTTGGACCAGGTAAAGCTGTTGGAGGCTCACTGTCCACATTAGTTGTATTACTAGTGGATTCATTTTGAGATTTGGCACCACTGTCTTGTGAAGGTCCTGAACGTAATACAATTTCCTGTGCCTCTCCACTAAAGCGATTGGCTATCCTCAATGATATTACCTATTATACAATTCATAGTTTACATATTTTGTACATTTAGTTAAATTTCTTCAACTTTTATCCTTGGAATACAAATAGCAGGAACCAATGGCTGAATCAAATGCAACTATTAATTATGTATTAAATGTATAATACTGTTATAGAAGACATGAAAAGTAAGACATTAAGAATATAAATTATAAGTAAATAATATTTATTCTTGTTTGGTATTTCTAATATATAAAATTGTAATATTCTGAAAAAATGTTCAATTACAGATATAATTTTTGCAATTACTGCACGTAGAATTATATTTATTGTCATTTTTAATGCGAATCATTTCCAAGGTCACCTTCATTACATTTATCATACTTTTCTGAAAAATACTATCTTATATATTTCAAAAATTTAATAGCACTTCTTGCAATGTTCCTAGTTAATAGAGTATTTGCCATTTCTTATAAAAAAAATGAAAGTACTGAGACAATTTTTTCTAGTATAAAATACAAGTAATGTTATAATATCTATATCCTAGGTCTTTGTTAACTCAGCCACTAGCATACAACTATATATACAAACTGATTCATATTAAATAACAGATATTACCTGATCTCCTTCAACCTGCACTGAAAGAATTCCAAGTTGTGTGAGGGTTGAAGAACCCTGAGCTGCCAATTCTCGAAGACGTAATGCAGCTTCTCTGGGTATTGAAAATGTGACTCTGACAGAATTCCATGGCTCTACCTTGTTTACTCTTAAACCATCTCCTTTGTCTATAAATCATTAAATATCATACATTGTATTGTTATACACTGTGTTCAATATTAATGGTATTTCTAAATTTAAAATTAAAAACTGTTATCTGTAAAAATTACCTTTGCAAAGCAAAGATTTAAGATGGTCAACAATGATTTTAAATTTGTGTGGAAATTCTGGATCTTCTAAATTACCTTCACACGTTACAACTGTTTGAATTAGATCACCATCACTATCAGCCGCCATGACTACAATATATACAAATTTATAACCTAATTATATATGCACATACAAATATAAATAAAATTCATTTCAAGTTTTATAAACAAGTTTATTATCATAATTAAAAAGAGAAGGAAGGGTACAGAAAGACAGAGAAAGAAGAATTTAAAAGTAATACATTTCCCTATAATAAAGAATTAATGTGTGTTATTATATTTTCATATTAATTGAATGAAAAAAAGTATTGTTTAACAAAAAGATAAACATTATTAAGTTACATTAAATTATACAGTACAAAATATATAATTTCATATAATCTGTTATACTTACCAACCACAAATCACATAACTACCCAGAGAGGTTACAAACGCCTCAGGGTATCACTACAATATGTGGTGATAAGATGTTTGACTGTCGGTTTCAAACCGACAACTCCAAACCACTCCAGCACTAATAAATATGCTTATTGTTTCTGTAAGATAAAATAATGTACTTTTATCAGACAAAATTAAATAATAATTTATTTAATTTATCTTGTAATATAACTGTGTTTAAACAATTTAGAAATATAAAATGTTATCAAAAATGTCAATTTGTAATGTCATAAATCTACCTTGACATAACAAAATAAATTATTTCATATCTATATATGGTATGACATGGCATATGTAACTTACACATTATAATGTAAAAATTGTCCAATATGTAATTTAATTTGGAAATTATAAATTATTTATCAATAATTACATAAACTTTTGAAATATATGTCATTATTAATTTCTCATTATTAATTTTTTTATGAAAAGTTTTTATTTCATTAAATTTTATTAATATATTGCTTATATAACTTTACTCATTATGTATGGAATTGCATTAAAGTGGAAATAACATATATATGATTATAATCTGAAAGTAACAAATAAATTAATTAATTAATTTTCAATTAATTGGAGTCAATTATAAATTACTACAATGTGCAATAGAAGTTACAACAATTTATAGTCATTAATATATATAAATATGAAAATTAATTTCAAATTATAACTCTTACGAAATAAAATCATAATGAAGCTTCAGAAATACATGTTAAATTAAGATACTAATATACATATATATTATAATACTAATATATTAATTATAAATATAAGAAAATAAAAATAATTTGAAATATATAAAATATATTAAAAATATTAATAAAATAGATATTATTATTAGTATTGGTTATTTAATACAATTTCGTTTTGTTATATCAACAAATGACAAATTATAATACATATTTATAATATATATTTATACAAATATGACTGTAACAAAATTACAAAAATGAAAAAATTTTATAAATATTCATGCAGAAATATCTAAAAATGGATAAATTGAATCAGGTTTGGCCAAATGTATGGGAATAATAAGGGAAAGATTGAGTATAATATCAAAAACAACGAATAAAAATGTAAAATTGACAAGTCGAAACAAAACAGGAACGAAAACATAGTGCATAAACAAAAAGTGAGGCCAATGAGCATTACTAGGTTATAATTTGATCGCGATTTTTGCCAAATTATAGAGATTAACGAAGAAAATACAAAGCTACCATCAATTGCACTATCGATATTTACCGAATCGACAAACATGCGATGAAACATAAACGATTTTGAATCAAATTTTACTACTCACGAACTGCAATTAAAATCTTTTGGGCCACAAGCCAGGGGCACAACTTCTATGTGGAAGAAAATAGGTTATAGAATATTTTTTTCAACCAGACATAAAATGTAAATTGTCGCGCTAATCGGAATTTAGTATTCTGGTGAGAGATTAGCTGATTTTGGCAATTTTCATAACGTTTTTTGACAAAATAAGGCATACTGAGCACTAGATATCGGGGGGCCACCATTTTGTCCGTCGGGGGAGGTGTACGTGAAGTGGGCTCAAGCATGCTCAAGATAGACCGTCAAAAATCTGAACATTTTTATTTTGCAGCTTTTTTCTATACCTCGTAATTACATATGCTTACCGAAAACAAAGTTAAAATTCGATAATGATTAGTATGGTAGCCAACGAGCCTCACTTCAGTCTTTGCACAGAACGATTTCATACCGTATGAACACAAGAAAATTTTAACGTTACCCCATTTCTTTCCAACTTCGTGCGGGATTTCTCGCGTTGAAAATGCACGGAGCCACACCACAAGAGCACTAATTTTAATCTAAAATATACCGCGCAAGTCCTACTTCACTTTTTGCACATAGCGCGCGGTAGAAATCACGAAAAAACTCGACATAATCGGTAATATAAAGGGACAAGTCATAAAACGCCATGAACAATAACAAGGAGCCGCCATTTGCAATGCGAACAACTGACATGCGCAAATCAATCGCGCGGAGCATACTGGGTATTTGTGAGGCGCCATCTTGCCAATCTTAACATTCGAGTTTCCTAACCTTTTATAGTTTCAAATTTATTGAATCTATTTATTTATTTATTATTATATTTATCAGCCTCATATTTCTAGAAATCTAATACAATAAAATAATTTATATAGTCCTAATATGTGATAGGGAAAAGTATTTATTACAGTTTCTAGTGTTGTATAAAATGAATTTTTGCTCTTATAAACAAGTATATAATTAGCTTCAAAATTAATAGTTTTGAAATAATAAATTATTAGATAGTTTTAATATTTTGAATATTTAACATGAGAAATAATTAAAATTATTTTATATTTAAACAAAAGTCACTAATCTGTTAAGCTTAATAAGAATTAAGCAATTCAAGTTATATCTTGAATTATTATAAAAAAGAATGATAGAAATAAAAATAATTATGTTCATATACCACAAGCAATAGTTTAAACCAAATACACAATCTTTTATATATAAAAGTCCTTAGATTTATTTAAAACATAGGAGTTTCGATATTATGTAATTATTTTATATAACATTTATTCACTAAATATGTATATAATTTCTTAAATAAGATTTTATTAATCCCATTACTATTTTATTAGTCTGCATTATATATATTTGTATTATAATTATGGATTATAAGATTCCATAAGTCCAGCTTCGTTCATTCTTTGCAATGATTTCATTGGATCATATGTTCTAGAACATAATAGAATATATTAATAAATGTATGAGAAATAAAAGCAAAATATTAAAACGTTTAAGATGTTTCAATTACTTGTAAAATTCTTCAACTTTCCGTTCATATACATCAGAAACAAGCGTTTTCCATGTTATACCAACAGTAGCACAAAGTACTGTCACTATCCCTAAACTTTTCTTAACTTTTGACACATGAAGATTACGAAGTTGAGGTTTTGGTAATCTTCCTTCTGACATCTGAAATATTATTTTCACATAATAATATATGTACTACATACATATTATGTAAATATAATTTTAAATATGTATTTCCTTTTACAAGCAAATATTTCTATATGATGGACATTTTAATAAACATTTTTACAGTCTGTTATTACCATAAATATTAACATTATTTTTCCATGATGTATTATTAGTCAGTTTAATCAATATGATGTTGATTAATAAAATTTATGTATTAGATAATAACATATAATACTTAGAGAAAAATATATTTTAGGATAGTGAAGCAATATCTTAACGCTTAGCATATTATATTAAAATAGTTGAAACATCTATAGTTTAAAAGCAATCTTAGTACAGATATGAAACATATTACATAACATTCGATACCTTTCCTATTTACATAAAAATGGCAATTAATTTAATTGTAAAATAAGCAAAGATCATTAAAGAAAAGATTGTTTACATACTTTAATAATGCAAATTATACACTATTCCACTCAACTCCAAGCTATATACGTATTATACTTTGAAGTCACGTCGATATTGTATCAGCCGGAACCTCTTGTAAACCATTCGTAAACTGACAAACTGTGAACTATTAAACTGTAGATGCGTTCTGCAATCAATCCTTTATAACCCATGTGATTTTTAAATTTCAATTAAATGAAACTTTTCTTATATAAACTAAAAAAAATATCTTTTATCGTAAAAAAAGCATTTGTTATCTTAAACTCAAAAATAAACCGAAATAACTGTGAATATAAACTTTGTATATATAATGAAATGTCTTTTAAATATTATATAATATTCTTACTGTAAATTTATCATAAGATTGTTTAAAACGTAAAAGTATATATAAATATTTATCGTGATATCTTTTTTAATTGTACAATTTAGCAATTTTTGGGAGAATATAGTCTGTTAAGAGTGTTTGAAAAGTAAATATTTTAAAATGTTTGTGGCGAAATAAAAATAAAGACAGAATGAGTTTGCATAAGTATATTTTTTACAAAATTAAGGAAAATAATATACATGTTTCTATGAAAGGATCTAGTCCATAGACGAGGTATAACATAGAGCTAATAGTCAATGCATTTTTGTTATATGATTTAATGATTTCGTGATTCTTAATTTCACAAATTTATCACAAAATAAGATCAGAGCATTAACAGCAATTGAAATTAAAACTCCAGTGCATAATGAAAATAATTTTATTTGGAAAATATATATAGTCTGGTTCGCTAATCGTATGTTTTTCCAAAATGTTTACATAATCAAATTATATCGTGAAATATCTACAAAATTTAAGAGTGTTTTAAAAATGTACAAAAGTTATTCATTGATTCACATATGTAGGATATGTCTAATATGTAATACTTCTCAGTCAACAGTAGTATGTATGTTGAACAAGGACATTTTATACCTTGTTTATACAAAATACAAGCTCTTTGGTATAGCCACAGATAAGACTAAAATGGTAAAGAAGTTTATGGTTTACAGGCTTCTAAAACATGCGACGCAAAAATAAATAGTAGATATCAAATCTATCTCATACCTGGTTTATGCTTGTATTATTATTATTAAAGGTGGATGTATGTGAAAGAAAAACGAGATCACTTAATTTGCAGTACTAACAAAGAACATTATAATAATTAAGTGTATTCGTTGGTGATGTGTCTTCTTTAATGGTTTAATTACCTTTGAACTTTGAAATGCTAAGAAAAGATTAGTGACAGTAACTCTTGCGTTTTATCTAATGTCAATATTTATTAAAAATGCAGTAAGCAGTAATAGTGATAGTTGACGAAGAGTTAAGTTGTTGCGTAGGTATATAGTTACGACTACACTTGGACTGTCTCATTACATCTATATGAATAAAAAGCACAAGTGTCAAGGGTGAATTGTTTGATTTATTCGTAAGTTTGGATTATATCAAAGTGATGTTTCAATTTTTTCTAGCTTATAATGTTTTTTTGTTACTTTATAGTTAGATTTATAAAACTGTTTGTGAATATTATTTATGGACTAATTTTGTGGTACGTAATATAACAGTTTGTGTAATTTAATTTATGATATACTATCCTTTTCATAATATTTTTTGTTTACATCTGTACTATTCATCATTAAAAAAGTTCATCAAAAAATTTTTTTTTCTTTGTGCTATTTCATAATATTATTAATATTATAGATTTTGTAATCTGACATTTTCTTGTTTGTTATTTTTTTAATATTTTGGAGATATCTATATATTTGCTTCTTATGTTTAACAGGTTCTTGTGACGACTGTGTAAAAACAGTCAGTCTTACATACTGCGATCATGGAACAAATGATTGCTCTGAGTACTCAAAATCCATTAACTTTATTAGTAAAGTTTGGGATGATGGCTTGGAATGATACTTGTGGCAATGAGAATTGTTCTGGACATGGAGAATGTCATAATGGTACTTGTTTATGCGAGGTAATATTTTAATTGTAATTCATTATAATTAGATAATATTTAGTCCATTTCTTGTACTTTTGACTATAGTTTTTATGTTTTTTTCATAGATTCAGTTTGATGGACTAGAATGTCATGTTCCAAATTTAAGTTACTACATTGCATTCGCAACTATATTCTTTATGCTGGCATTTGTATGTCTAATACAACTGATTATGTGTATCATCGCAGAATGGCAGAAAATGAAAGCACCATCTTTTCTTAGAGCTTGTAGAGTCACAACACAAAAAGTTTTATATTTTATTGTATTTCTCGCATCATTGATAAGAGGAGCATATTTTACATCGCCGGTAAATATTATACAAAATGTATTATTAAAGATCTTAAATCTTCTTTAAATAATGATAAAATATTAAACTTATCTTTTGATAGACTGCATTTAAAGAAGGATGGTCCAGAAGTTTATTATCTGCATATTATCCACTTGTTTTAAGTGGATCCTCTTTAATTGTTTGTTTCTGGGCTGAAGTATTTCACTTAAGAAATATGTCATGGGACAAACCACAGTTTCTTTCAAAATCATTCATAGGTTTTGCTGTGTTTAATGTATTAACATACTCTCTGCTTTTAGCAGAATTTATTGTTACTCAAATATATTCCCAAGAAGATCAGGTGAATTAAATAAAAATATATATAGTAGTGAACTTTTAACCACTTGCGCTAGAAAGAAGTGTCACGCATGTCAAGATGCTTTTGTTCCAAAATCGTCAGTGACGTGTATACCACGTCGATAGGTATTTCTCGCAGAAATAAAAATGATGTGTGCCGCACGTCGACTAACAGTCAGATCGTTCGTTTGTAATAATCTATCATATAGTAGTAGATTATTAATAAATAAAATGCTATTGTTGCCGTGAGTATTTATTGATATCCATATAAAATTCTTTATGTAAGACCCTACCAATGCGCTGAGACACTGCTTAAAAGATTGCACTCGCAGACGTGGTGAGGCGACAAAGTAACATGTTATATTGTAGCGCACGGCACGCGCAACTGTGAGTTTATTGGTAGCGCAAGTGGCTAATTATTTTTTAGTTCCTAGGTAATCTGTTACTACACTATCAGTAATTTTAATTCATTATACTCAAAATGATCTTTTTCAGAGCTTTTACACCCATGTTTTTAATGGTTGCTATGCAGTGCTCTTGTTTATTGTTGTGATATTTTTCTTAATTTATGGAGTGGAAGTGTACTTTAAAGTAAGTTTTTTGAAATTTTTATTATAAATAATGAATAAATAAGCATTCTATTAAAGTAACTTTGTCTTAGATTCGAGGTGGTTTCTTGAATGATTATCAAAATAGTACAATTTTGAATAAACGTACAGTCTCTGATTTAAAAGTTAATGCTGAAGAACAAGTTACTGCAAAATTATTTGATCCAGTTCCAAGTACATCACAATTATCTCAAGTGCAAGAACAAATAAATATTTCTCAATTGCATCAGTCACGTGTAGGATTATTATCACAAGCTTTCATGTTATTTATTATTGTTGGATTTTTATGCAGTGAAACACTTAGCGAATTCTGGAAAGCAAAGTAAATATGAAGATAATGTCTTAATTGGATATAATTACATTCTTTTATACTTAATAATTATTCATTACATATTTTTTATTACAGAGTTCCTTTATATAGTAGGAATTGTCATGATATTGTTTTCCGTATTATTGAAGTAGGCGTAATATTATGGTTTCCATGTGTGCTATGGAATTGTTTTAGGTTTGTATTGTGTATTATTTATTAATAAATAATATAATAATATAAAAGTATGTTGATATAAAATTCCATAAACATGCTATTTTAATTTTTTGTTATTTTGATTATTATTTAAATATAATTATTTTTCATTTCATTTTAGTCCTGAACAGCTGTGGATTTTAAATCCGAAGCGTCTTTTGAAACGATTAGATCATTCGAAATACATGAAAGAAATAGAATTACAAGATAAAAATGCAGAACAAGATACTGCACTTTTTTCGGATGGAACATCAATTAACAGCAAAGATTGTTGGATCTGTTACGATAGTGAAAGGCAAGATGCTGGTCCATTAATACAACCTTGCCAATGTAGAGGTGATGTGAGTGCAGTTCATCACAATTGTTTGCGCCGATGGTTGGTCGAGGTAAAATATAAAATATTTTCATTTTGTAGAGGTACTTATCATGTTATCATATGTGCACTATGCATTTCAGAGTTCTATAAATGCTGACAGTCTTACTTGCAAAGTGTGTGGTACAAATTACAATGTTGAACATGCAAGTAAATTGGACTGGCAAAATGGTATAACTTCTCGTCATTGTTTGCAAACTATGGCCATTGTCACAACCATGTGTGGATCATCAGCTGCTGCTTGGACTCTCATTCAATTAGTAGAAGGTCCAATTATCAGAATGCTTGCAGCTGGTACTGCATTGTTGATTATGTATGTTTGTATAAGGTAAATTATTAATAAATATTGATATTTATGTTCACTCTACATGTATCGTTATATATTATATTTATGAGAAAATTTATTTTTAGGTTTTTAAGCTTAAACACAGTTGTGGCATATCAACGTGCCAAAATTTCATCTTTAAATATTATTAGTTCTGATAGTAACGGAAATGCACATGTTTCAACTATTAGTCATACAGTTTGTGTAGACTTGGCAAAATCTGAAACAGCCACGATATAATCGATATTTGATCATTAATGATGTAAGGTATATTTTGTCTTTATTTGTAAGAAAATTTAGCAAACAAAGCTAGAAAGAAATTTTTGCAATTACATGCATGTAAAAAGTATGCAAAATTGCATATATCATACATTGAACATTTTTCTACCATTCTTTATCTAAGAGTTAATGTTGGTAGTTATTTAACGAATTGTGGAAATCACACAATAATCTACTACTCTTTTAACAATTAGATTCTCAAATATTTTTATGGTTTACAACTAGTCTGTTAATAAGTTACCATAAATTTAAATCTTGTCTATTACTTTCAGTTTTGGCAACAAATATATACTTTCATTATTCAAAACAATATTTTTAGAATGGAAATGAAAAAATAATTTTGAAAAGAGCATTCTTTTATATAAAAATTATATATTGTATATTATTTAAGCAAAATAGTTTAGTTTTGAGTTTGCAAATATGTAACTTTAAATTTAGATTATAAATTGAGATATGCAAAATGGTAATAGTTGAAATAAATATAATTTTGTAGAATGGAATGTTACCATTATAAAAATAACGAGCACATATCTAATTTTATGTTGTTTTTGAAACTAATATGCTTTTTGGTGTAAGAGTGGAAAAACAAAATGTTTTCCTTTTACTGCAGCATTAAATGCACATAATTGGCTCAATGTTTATTGTGGAATGTTATAAGAAAAAATATAATATATGCAATAGTATATGCGATAGATCATTCTAATTATAAAAATTTGTTTATGACATGAACGCGCAGTTTGCATACGTACTACATGTATGGTTTTATGAAATCCAGAAATATTATGAATAATGATAAATATTTTATAAATAATTCATTGACGCGTGACAGTTCCAAGTAAATAAAATATGAATTGTTTCCGCGATATATGAATTTCATGTTTGAAAATACTCGTATTTCATATGTCTCTTAGTTTTATAGAATGTATATATAGTATCATAATTAACGAGTGATATATATTTCCATTTCTTGGAAAGAAATATGTTATGTAATATTGTAATACTAACAATCATTCTTCGCTGCATTTTTTGTAGTAGTACAAAAATATTCTAGTTTTAATAACTTATTATAAAGCTAACATGCTATTACGCGCGGGGTAGTTTTACTAATAACTGTTAAAAGATATATTTGTAAGTGTTAATAATTAGTAATCCCTTGTTAAGTAATACTGATAAAAGTATCTGTTTAATGTAAAGTGTTAAACTATTGTGATCAAAAAATAACATTATCATATATATTTTTTTATTATAAATCGGCTAATGTAAGAAATTTATATTGAAAGTATATGTTGTTTAAACAATTATATTATAAATTACCTTATATTATAAATATGTTTAAATTTAATTTAACTAATTTATTTTTCAAAATTCTAAAATTCAAAATTTTTGATATATGTTATCATTTCCATTGCCCTGCGGATGAAACTTAAGCATGTTGTTTTCTAATACATTATTTGATAGAACTAAAAAATACTATAGAAATGTAAAAAAACTATAAGTAAATATTAATATCAGCACTATAAGTATATTCAGGTAGAGAAAAATAATAATAAGCGCGAAGATACAGACTGTACAATGTCCAAGTTGATTATTAAATAAAAAGGCCAAAATAAAATTACATTATTCATTGTTAATTTTATTGTTATGTTTACAATACTTAACAATGTTATGTACCAAATTAAAATACTGATTATTAAAAGATAAAGTAATTTTTGATCAATGAATGTGGAAGAGCAGATTATAATGAAGTGTCTGATTTTAGGAATGATTCTGAGTACCTTTTATTACTATATTATTTTTTAGATCATTATTTAGGTACGTATAAGGAATACATTTTACCAATTAAATTCAATATTTAATAATAAGTAATATAATTATAAATATACAGATACAACAGAATTTAAAATATCGTTTAATATGAACTACTAATTTCATATTTATATTCTTTTCCGACATTAGATCTGCTCTGACTGTGCAATAATATTACCTGTTGCCATGTGTAAGTGTAAATGTTTGCTCCAGGTTACTTCTTGAGACTGAGGTTCTGTATATTGATGGATAAATTTTAAATGCAGTTTTTTTTTGTTCAACCTACGCTGAAACACAGTATGTATTCTATACAAAATGTAATTTAAAAGTAATAAATAAAAATCACAGATTTTTTCTGAAGAGTAGTATTGTATGAAATAAAATAATAAAAGTTTTACCTGCGATGCCTGCAATTGCTTCCGAAGCAAAATATTTGACATCCACGTCACTGTCTGTATTGAGCTTATCAAGTACAGGTTTTACTTGAGCTTGTACAGCACAAGGTTCAAGATAAGGTCCAATTTTTTGAAGAGTTTTAGCAACATTAAATCGTACATTAGCAACATTATCAGTGGCCATTCCTAAGACAGTCGGAAGCATCACCCTCGTTGTTATTTCTTGACCACATACTTCTGCCAATACCTAGGGAAAGCGAATGATAGAAAAATTATAAATTACTATATAAAAAATGAAATAATTTACTTACATTGATGCAGAATAAACATGTCATTCTGTGAAGATAGTTTTGATCCCTTGACATTGCTAAAACCTTAGGTATTACAGTATTCTGTGCCCATTCAGGGCCGAATTTTTCTACCAGTTTTTTCAAGTTTAACGTAGCTGCCTCTCTGATGGCATAAACGTGATCTACTAACCAAGTCATACATAAGGAATTTAGTTTTTCATCAAAGAATTCTACCCCAAGTTGTCCAGCTAGCAATGGCATGTATCTAGGACATATAAATAAATATATATATATATATATATGTACATTACACTTTACATTATATAAAAAAAGTTTAATTTCAATAATTTCTATATTAACATCATAATATATTTGAAAAATTCTTACTCTATGATGGCATATCTTACACGCCATTTCGAATCTTCGGCTAATTCTACAATAGCTGGTAGAAGAGATTGTGAAAGTTGTTGTATGCCAATAACTTCGTTAACACATTCTAAATTGCTGATAATATTTAAGCGAACTTCTGAACATTCATCTCTGAGTTGTGATAAAAATAATGGTAACAAATGTTCGATTGTACTGCAAATTTAAGAAATTTAGTATTATTATTACATTATTTCAAACATATTTATATAATTAAATAAATATATATATATTTACTTGTATTTTCCAAGTATTGGACTAAGACCCATTATAACACTCGCTAAAGCTGATTTTACATGTTGGTTTGGATCTGATACAAGTTCTTTAACTATTGGTAATATTTGTGTCATAATGATAGATTCTTGATTGGATTTATCAAGATTCTGGCAAAAGTCGCGCACTTTGTCAGCTGCTGCAGCTCGAACTTCAGCTTCGATATCTTTTAATAGTACTTGAAATGCTGGTACAAGATCTGTTTTTGTAATTTCTGGACCTACAGCTTTTTGAAGCTGTAAATAAAAATTGAAGTTGATTAAAATTAATCAAAATTAATATTATTTAAATATTTACTACAAATAAGAAAAATATGTAAATATAGCTTACATCTGTGAATTTATCTGCGACCATATAACGTACACGCCACGACTGATCACTTGCACATTGTCTAAGTGTAGGCATAACTAATTGCTCTACATCTTCTTGTGGTAATAATGCTGCAATGCTAACACAAGCTTCAATTGCCAAGAGACGTACTGAATCCTATAAAATATGATGTAAATATTAATGATATGAATATTTTAAAATTAATAGAATAATTGTTTGTTATGTATTATCTTACTTGTTCATCTTGAGCCAAAATAACAAACATCGGAATTAAATCTGCCTTTACATATTCAATTTCCATAACTTTTGCAAATTCACCTAAATGTGAAGCAGCAGATCGTCGTGCCATTGGAGTGTCATCTTGACATAAGTTACGGAAGTGGTTTCGTAAACATGCTAAAAAACAAAAAGAAGAGGAAGACAATTTATATTTATATAAGGAAACAGAGAACAAATCTTTTTATATTTCCTAAAATCTAAATTATCTTTATGTTCTACCTTTAACTGATGGATTAACACGTTGGTAGCAGACACTAAATAAACCACATGCTGATGTTCTTGATGTAAACCAATCTCCTGTTGCCAAACGATGTATCAAAGGAACAAATTGCTCCTCCAAATCTGTTGAGCTATGTTGAGCAGCAATAGTTCTTAAAGACTCCACTGCTTTATCTCGAACTACAGTTTCTTCAACTGTTGCCAAACTCTCCAGAGGTTTCTGTATTAAAATAAATTTTTATTACAAAGTTTACTAATAATGAACTTTTTGTTAAGTATTATCTTAAATATCTAAAGTATAATCTTAAATGTCTCAAGCTAAATGTTATCTCTATTGTAATCAATTTCTTTTGTTTCAAGTATACAATGATAAAAATAATATGCTAGCATTAATGTTCCAAAGTAATTATCTATTATTTGAAACACTATATGCATATGCATAATTATGCAAACATGATTTGTTATAATATAGCACATGCTTTATATGAATTACAATTATGAAAAATGATTCTATGACAATGAAAAAAAGTTAACTGATTTAATATCTATTTACTGGATTAATTACTAACTTATATACTGTATACAGGCGTCTTTTGTCTAAATATTATTGTTAGTTCAGCTGTTGAATGAAAAATAAATAACGATATATACCAATAAACAATGTACATATTCTGGACCTCCTACAAGAGGAGTAAATTGTCCAAGTTGTTCTGCCAAAGCTAGCAGAACTTCATCCTCATCATACATAGACTCAGTTAGAAATGGTATTAATTCGCTGCGTGTTCGTTCAATGCCTAATGCAAGGGCAATCGTAGATAATTTCTTTATTGAGTTCAGCCGTAACTGTAACAAGAAAAATTCCATAAATGTGCAGGTCAACCCTCTATGATTCACTCATTATCATCACCAATGCCTCCCTTTTTCAAGTAACAAAATATATCTCTCCAAATTGAAGTTTTGAATTTTCAAAGCTTTTAACGTGAGCATTGTTATACAAATAGATCATAATATTGAATGTATTGATATTGAAAAGAGAATATTTAGGATGACAGGAGACTAAAGGAATACTCTATCGAATTGTACGCTACCACTGTAGCCGCCTTGACACTCTGTTTTTTCTAGTGACTGCAGGCGGTACAGCAAGTCTATTACTTTGCAATTATAAAATATAGATTTCGAGCATTTTTAGAATCACCTGTACATCTTCGTTTTTTAGTTCGTCGATCAAAACAGCTATCGGATAAAGACTGTCGTCCGTAGTAGAGTCGCTCGCTGCCATTTTGCTGCCGATCACACCAGAGCTTGGAAACTCCCGTGTGTTCAAGTAGTGTTCACATTACTGCGCCATCTGATGGTTGTTACTATTACAGAGAACTAGCGGCACATGTAAAATCTTTTCTTCGTCTTCTTCTTCTGCGAAAGAAAAATCTATTCTGTCACATATTTCATCTCGATTTACAGTAACGTTTGAATTATGTTTAATAAATCAATTTACAATTACTTTATACTTTCAATGGGTTCGTATGTTTTAAAATAGGGTGAAATGACTTTTTCTTTTTATTAGGTGTCAAGAAGTTTGCATATTATTAATGACATTTATCTTCTATTGTATGGTCCTATCTTATAATTTTATTTTAAAGAAATAATAATATAATGAATTGCAAAACATAAAAGATGATAATTTTTATATGAATATATGTTTGTACCATAATCAATTTTTTAAGATTATATAATAGTATATATATATATATATATATATATATATAGGTTTGATTTTTTGTAAGTGAAATATGAAACATAATAGAAAGTGTTTCATTGAAAAATGTTTTATAGCCACTACATTCACATCCTTGAAAACATAATATTATCATCTTTTTCTTCTTCTTTTTATCAGTTAATTCGTCTACATTTGCTTTTATCATCTCCAGTTTGATCATCCGATCAACAATAGTATTTTTTCATAAATATTCTGGTATTTTGAATTTAACGAATAACTAGTTAGTCAATGAATGGGAAAAGAAATAAAAAAAAAAGAGATATGAAGTACATGTTCCAGTTTCGATAAGCAATTACTCCTTTTACAATCTTTTCATTAGGATATCGTTGTTTTTTTATTATAATTACTGTGTCAATGTAAGCAACAATGTTTATTTCTTTTTGTTGGATATCCATTTTTTATTTTTTCGTAAGTAAAATATTTCTTAGTACTAATATGCAAAATGTATGTATAAAAAATGTCTTTAATGTATGTATAATATAATCTTAAGAGATAATGATTTTAATCGTGCAAATAAAAAATATATATACATACGTCTTTTTTCGGAGTTCTTTTTTTTATGAAAATATATACGTCTTATCAGTATGTACATAATAATCTGCTATTTATATAGGGCAACAACGTATGGGACTATCACATCTTGTTTAACGAATCAGTATTGCGCGATTCAATGCTTCTGACAAAGATATAATACTTATTTTATTAGTGAAAGAGCTGTAACAGTTATACAAAAACGTTGAGAGCATTGTTCATACCAAATATGAAGTGGGCACAATATTAATGAGAAATGATAAAAATGAGATAAAAATAACAAGGTAATAATTTTATTATCGAAAATTTAAAGTTGGCAGAAAGAAGACACGTGTACATCGGCAAGCAAAACGAATAGTCGAAACTAAACAACGTGTAAGTATACATCATTTATTACGTCGGTTATCAAATGATATTCCGTTCGTTGTATATATATTAGTAGCTAATAACGATGCTCCCTTATAGTGTGGTTAAATTTATTTCGATTTAAGCAGGTGCCCTACATTCTTACTTAATTTCTTGTTCGAACGATTTTTCTCAATTTATTTAATTGATTAGTCAAGCTATATACATTGATTTTTATTTGTGGCATTTTTTATTTCACAGTTTTTATTCACAGCATCTTTCGCCCAGAATTTCCACCTTTAGAAAGTATAATTTCATTAAGTTATGTATCATCATACAAACCGCATTCAAGTTCTTAAAACCAAAGAAATCTTATCATTGAACAAATTCTGAACTGAATAAAACATATTTGGAAGGAGATAATCTTCTCCTTACATCTCGGCTTATTTAGTCGTATCCAAAGATAATTTCCCTTTTCTTAGAGCGCACAATAGAAAATCGAGTAGTAGTCCAGAGAAAATCGAAATATATTAAGATGTCTCACTCGATATTTGACGAAGTAAAAGTATTCGAAGATACGGACGAAAACACAGACGTAATCAAAAGTTTCATTAAAACAGAGCATGAATCAACGGAAGAACCGTTCTGTATTCTTGATGTTGCTGACGTGATGCAGAAACATCAAAATTGGATCGCGAAGATGCCAAGAATTGTCCCACATTATGGTAACATAAGAGTTCTCGATCTCGAATCTATTAGTCTGAAATGTTCCATTCCTGTTATTATAGTACATCTGATAATTCAGAAGTATTCAAAAAGATATGTCTTTTTTCTAGAGAACGTTATATTAATGTTATTATCGTACCATTCATCAGATATTATCTGTATCACTCAGGCATAAAATTTAGAAATAACGTAATATTTTATTATTAATTCGTAAAATTCAAATATAACATTGTTTGCAAATTATATCACAAAGGATGTAAAACATTTTTATTATTACTTAATATTTCCTGTTATTAAAGACAGGTGGATCCTTTTCGCTTGAGATAATGAAATTAAAAGTGAAATCAAAATCTAGAAATTATTGTATACAAGAATATGTAACTTATCATTCATTCTTAATATGGTTTGGTATTTTAGCCGTCAAGTGCAATGCCGATCCGTTTCTCCTAAAGATTTTGGCAGTTATGAATGTCAATTTCGATTGTGCATCCCAAGTATATCTTCAACCAATTTTTCTTAAATGATACAATATTATTATAGTTACATCTACATGCAAAATACGTTAAGTTCTGCCACCATTTTTTTTAGCAAGAAATACGAATGGTAATGAAACTAGGAGTGTCTCCAAACAGGATAATCTTTGCGAATCCGGCTAAGTGGACCACCCATATTAAATTCGCCAAAACGATGAATGTAGAAAAAATGACCGTCGACAGCGAGATGGAAATCATTAAGATAAAGGACATTTTTCCGGAAGCGAAGTAAGTGCAGCAGCGATAAATCAGATTTACTTTAATGAACTATACAATATTTTAGAACGATTTCATTGAAATAATCTTTATTATTTTTTTCACAATCAATAGAGTAATCATTCGTATTCGATGTGACGCCAAAAATGTTCTGGTATCACTTGGAACAAAATTCGGTTGCGATCCGGACGAAGAAGCAGTTCGATTGATACATTTGACAAAAAGCCTTGGTTTAAAATTATGGGGCTTTAGTTTCCATGTCGGCTATCTATGTTCTGAATCAGACGCTTACGTTAGAGGAATCAGAACGTGTAAGAAACTAATCTCGATTGCTAAAGAAATTGGATGTAAAGACGTTCAACTGATCGATATCGGCGGTGGATTTCCTGGCAACAGAGGATACTCTATCGACGAGGTGAGCTTTTGCTAGATTTCGAATTGAGCCGCATAAAAGTCAAACTGAACAACTCCAGTTCTCATAAAGTTATCAATTTCACATCATTCAATGATATCTATGTAGGTTCACAATTAGTATTCAAATTTCATAAATTTATTATTATTTGTAAATCCCAAAAACGGTTTAAAAGTAAATGTTAGCAATTGTCATTTTTCTATGCATTTTAATTTATTGAGTTGATCAGCGTTATGCATGCGTGACTCGATCCAGACTCACACCTTAATTCATATTTGTTTCTTTTGTTGAATTGCTGAATTGGTTAAATTTGCATTATCGTTTCGAAAACACTCAGGTGGCAAGACGTATTAACAACGAGATCGAGGACATCGACCCGAGTATCTCGATCATCAGCGAGCCGGGACAATATTATGCAACATCGGCATATACTTTGGTGTCACTCGTGCACACAAAGAGGGTTGTTCGTCAGGCGGATGGAATGGTTAGAATGTATTATATGAATTGTGGAGTGTTCAACGGTTTTATAGAGGAAATGTTGAACTTAAAAGAGAGACTACCGATACCAGTGTATAAGGTAGAATTATTAATATTCCGTATAGTATAGAATACAGAATTGGGAGTCAACTATCTCCTCCTTTAAGCCCCTGTTCAAATGATTCGGTTGATTCGTGTCAAGAACTTATCGATATTATAATCTGAAAAATTTCTTACGATCATAAGTAAAGGGATAATTTATTTCAAGTTGTGCTGAAATCGACAAATTGTTTTCTTTACGCTGTGAACTTATTATTAAAGCTATATTTGGTTATATTTAGTCTAAATAACAGCTAGCATTAGCAGCTTCTAACGTTAGGGATAACCAACTGGGTACAATTGGGCACAGGGATGAACTCTAAGTCCTATGTCCTATCGACTTCCGTATTTTATGTAATATATTTTAGCCAGCGAGCGATGCGAAATTCCTTTCATACGTTTGGGGTCCGACCTGTGACTCTATGGATTGTATCTTGAAAAATGTAATGTTGCCAGAATTTCACCAAGGTGATTGGTTAGCCTGGATGGATATTGGATCTTATAGCATATGTCTCAGTTCTCCATTCAATGGTTTTGCTCCGCCGAAAGTACATCCGTGTGCTAGAAAAGGCCAATGGTTGGTATAAACGTGTGGAGTAAGTTACAGTAATAAATGTAAAAAGGAATTTGAAATATTCTAGATTGTTTTTTTTTTAGGAAAAAATTTATTGATTACACAAAGAGAATGCAAAAATCGCAGGAATAACGGAGGCCGGAATAAACTAATAAAAACCAGTTGATATGGACATTGTTAGATATTGCTTCGAACTTAACTTTATTTATAAAATTATGCGGGGAATTATGTATGGAATTGCAAAAATTTATGGTGAACTTATTTGATTGTAAATATAATAATATATTAGATTCCAGAATTTTAAGTGTGCAAATAAAATATTTCCCAGTCTTGTATAATATGAAAAAGACGTATGTAAATATAATTAATTCTTAAAAGACGACGATTTTATTCGTGTATATAAAAAATGTATGGGTGCATACTTTTTCGGCATAATTTTGTATGAAAATACGCAGGTTGAGTTACATAAAAGTTCATCCTGAAAGACTTTCAATAATCTTAATTATATCGATAAATGTTTGAGACAAAATTTGATTGTCTTCAGGGTTATATGTCATTAGTGTCCACGTATGTGGGTAAATTTTAGGTCAGCATTGCCTCTTTCGGTAGAATCATGTATTTTTTAAGACATTAATTCATGCAGCTGGAGATTCTCTATAACAAAATTACTATCCCACTTATGTCCAGCAGCTATTAGTTTAGTCGATATTTTGGCTTTTATTTTGTAAGATTTATCGCATGAAAGACGAGGAAAACAAATATAAAAGTAGTGCCTTGCGTTTTTTTGTCTTTCATACGATAAGTTTCACAGAATAAAAGTTAAAATAACTATTAAGTTAAAAGCTTTCCGGCATAAGTAAGTTAATTACTTACTAGTTTTACGCTTATAGAATATAATATCCACACTTAAAGAGAAGCTCATACATGAGAATACGTTTTCCCTGTAGCTATTTAACTTTTATCTGAAATGTTCTGCGGAATAATTAACAGTATCGAAAATACATAGTCTTCAACTTTAAGGTGACACATCCTGTATGCCTTTTTTTAGTATATAGTTATATAATAATTTCTTACTTATATCAGGTAACGTAGTATGAACAAGCAGTATGAAACTATCGTACTTTGTTTAAGGACTCGATATTAGGTGGTTCAATACTGCTGAGAGAAATGAAATATATATTCGAATTGTTGAGAAAATAGTTGTGACAATTATACGTTATTGAAGCAACGTTAAACACATACATAAAACGAACTATATAAAAGACGATCAGAAATCAAATATAAAATATAAATATAAATATAAAATATATAAAGTGGGTACAGTATTAATAAAAAATTAAAGAATAATAAGGTAACTACTATATTGTTATAAATTTAAAGTTGATAAGAAGAAGATACGTATACATTGCCAAACAGAAACAGCAGTCAAAACTAAATAACGTGCAAAGATATATAATTTATTACGTCAGCTATCAAATAATATCATCTTCATCGCATATACCTATATAAATTAGTAGCTAACAATGATGTTCCCTCGTAGTTTCCCCTCATAGTTCCCCCAGTGTTTTCACAAAGTGAATTTTTTCAATGTACTTAATTGATCAGTTAAGCTAATCCCAATCTTTCAGATATTAATTTTTATTTGTGATATCTTTCATTTCACAGTTCTTATTTGCAGTAATTCCTCTTCAAAATTGTCACTACCAATAATTGCACTTTTTTCGTTTTGCATCATCATACAAATGGTATTCAAGTTTTTAAAATCAAAGGAAAATTATTGAACAAATTGTGAACCAAATCAAATTTATATCCGGAAGGAAATAATTTTATCCTTATGTCGCAGCTCAATGTAAAGGAAATTTCAGTTTTTCCAGAGTACACGACATCCAGGGAAAATTCGAATCTATTAAGATGTCACACTCGATCTATGACGAAGTGAAAGTATTCGAAGATACGGACGAAAATACAGACATAATCAAAAATTTTATTAAAACAGAGCATGAATCAACGGAAGAACCGTTCTGTGTTCTTGATGTTGCTGACGTGATGCAGAAACATCAAAATTGGATCGCGAAGATGCCAAGAATTGTCCCATATTATGGTAAAATAAGAGTTCTCGATCTCGAATCTATTAGTCTGAAATGTTCTATTCCTGTTAGTATAGTACATCTGATAATTTAGAAGTATTCAAAAAGATATGTCTTTTTTCTAGAGAACGTTATATTAATGTTATTATCGTACCATTCATCAGATATTATTTGTATCACTCAGGCATAAAATTCAGAAATAACACGGACGAAATATTTTATTATTAATTCGTAAAATTCAAATATAACATTGTCTGCAAATGATATCACAAAGGATGTAACACATTTTTATTATTAATTAATATTTCCTGTTATTAAAGACAGGTGGATCCTTTTCGCTTGAGATAATGAAATTAAAAGTGAAATCAAAATCTAGAAATTATTGTATACAAGAATATGTAACTTATCATTCATTCTTAATATGGTTTGGTATTTTAGCCGTCAAGTGCAATGCCGATCCGTTTCTCCTAAAGATTTTGGCAGTTATGAATGTCAATTTCGATTGTGCATCCCAAGTATATCTTCAACCAATTTTTCTTAAATGATACAATATTATTATAGTTACATCTACATGCAAAATACGTTAAGTTCTGCCACCATTTTTTTTAGCAAGAAATACGAATGGTAATGAAACTAGGAGTGTCTCCAAACAGGATAATCTTTGCGAATCCGGCTAAATGGACCACCCATATTAAATTCGCCAAAACGATGAATGTAGAAAAAATGACCGTCGACAGCGAGATGGAAATCATTAAGATAAAGGACATTTTTCCGGAAGCGAAGTAAGTGCAGCAGCGATAAATCAGATTTACTTTAATGAACTATACAATATTTTAGAACGACTTCATTGAAATAATCTTTATTATTTTTTTCACAATCAATAGAGTAATCATTCGTATTCGATGTGACGCCAAAAATGTTCTGGTATCACTTGGAACAAAATTCGGTTGCGATCCGGACGAAGAAGCAGTTCGATTGATACATTTGACAAAAAGCCTTGGTTTAAAATTATGGGGCTTTAGTTTCCATGTCGGCAGTCTATGTTCTGAATCAGACGCTTACGTTAGAGGAATCAGAACGTGTAAGAAACTAATCTCGATTGCTAAAGAAATTGGATGTAAAGACGTTCAATTGATCGATATCGGCGGTGGATTTCCTGGCAACAGAGGATACTCTATCGACGAGGTGAGCTTTTGCTAGATTCCGAGTTAAACCGCACAAAAGCCAAACTGAACAACTCCAGTTCTCATAAAGTTATCAATTTCACATCATTCAATGTTGCTTACGTAGATTCACAAATAGTATTAAAATTTCAAAAAGTTCGTTTATTTTCATAAATTTATTATTATTTGTAAATCCTCAAAAATCGGTTTAAAAGGAAATGTTAGCAATTGTCATTTTTCTATGCATTTTAATTTATTGAGTTGATCAATGTCATGCATGCGTGACTCGATCGAAAATCATACTTTACCTTAATTCGTATTTGTTTCTTTTGTCGAATTGCTGAATTGGTTAAATTTGCATTATCGTTTCGGAAACACTCAGATTGCAAGATGTATTAACAACGAGATCGAGGACATCGACCCGAGTATCTCGATCATCAGCGAGCCGGGACAATATTATGCAACATCGGCATACACTTTGGTGTCACTCGTGCACACAAAGAAGGTTGTTCGTCAGGCGGATGGAATGGTTAGAATGTATTATATGAATTGTGGAGTGTACAACGGTTTTATAGAGGAAATGTTGAACTTAAAAGAGAGACTACCGATACCAGTGTATAAGGTAGAATTATTAATAATCCATATAATATAGAATACAGAATTGGAATCCAAATATCTCCTCCTTTAAGCCCCTGTTCAAATGATTCGGTTGATTCGTGTCAAGAACTTATCGATATTATAATCTGAAAAATTTCTTACGATCATAAGTAAAGGGACAATTTATTTCAAGTTGTGCTGAAATCGACAGTTGTGCTGTGAACTTATTATTAAAGCTATATTTGGTTATATTTAGTCTAAATAACAGCTAGCATTAGCAGTTTCTAACGTTAGGGATAACCAGCTGGGTACAATTGGGCACAGGGATGAACTCTAAGTCCTATGTCCTATCGACTTCCGTATTTTATGTAATATATTTTAGCCAGCGAGCGATGCGAAATTCCTTTCATACGTTTGGGGTCCTACCTTAGACTCAATGGATTGTATCTTGAAAAATGTAATGCTGCCAGAATTTCACCAAGGTGATTGGTTAGCCTGGATGGATATTGGATCCTATAGCATATGTCTCAGTACTTCATTCAATGGTTTTGCACCGCCGAAAGTACATCCGTGTGCTAGAAAAAGCCAATGGTTGGTATAAACGTGTGGAGTAAGTTACAAAATAAATGTAAAAAGGTATTTGAAATATTCTAGATTGTTTTTTTCTAGGAAAAAATTTATTGATTACACAAAGAGAATGCAAAAATCGCAGGAATAACGGAGTGGAGAATAGATTAATAAGGACCAGTCAATAACGATATGGTTAGATACTATTTCGAACTTAAATTTACTTATAAAATTATTTATTGAATTACAATACTTGTATGATGTATTTATTTTGTTATAAATATCGTAATATATTACATTCTTCAATTTTAAATGTATGAAAAATAAAAGTATTTTGTTGGAACCATAACGTACTGCCTTATTTATGTACATTAATTAATGTGTCTAATGTATGTGCATACAGAATTATGTTTATAGCAATGCATTCTTGTTCATCATTTGTTCGACACTGAAAATATGTATTTTATTATAAAATTTATTTATCGTATTAATGTAGAATAAAATTGCATTATATTATTATAAGCTTCTGTTGACAGAGGTTTAGCCATTGATAAATACTTTTATTAAAATAGAATGAATGGATTACGACAAATACGTTTTCCATTAGTTAATCGTAATAACTTTTCGGTATTTTACATTTTTATTGCTTACAGATTGATCTTACGTATTATCATCGTATAGAAATAAATCTTTTCTTCGTAAAATGTTGTGCCATGTCTTTGCGCTTTAAATAAATGCCATATTATTGTCGTGATTTATTATGGTTTACAAAATCAATCCACCTATATAAATAAGATTTTATGTAAATAAATGAAGCATAAAGATTAAACAAACGAAAGTATTTTTTAAATGAATGCACTTACTCTTTTGCAGTGTTACATAAGCCTGGTTGAAGTTTACTCGTTGTTTCAGTTTCGTAAATGTCTTGTTGATCTATGATATCTTGTCGTGGATGTTCTGATTTTGCCAATGAGTCTCTTACCTTTGGAAACACAAAAATAATTATATTTTTAATGATTCCTTAATTATTGTCAGACATCGTTCTGATTATATTCTTTAACGTACTTCTTCCGCGGCTTGTAGTACACGGATCAAATTTCTGCCTGCTAATTTTTCAAGTTCCTCTCTGGTCCATTTTGGATTCACATCACTTTCGTAGATGCGATCGAATAAGTCTGGATATTTAGAAACATCTTCCAAACCTTCTGGCATTCTGAAATATGTTATTCATACTCCTATGAATCCTGCTTATTTCTATAACATTAAACTTTGCGATTTGTAGTATTGGCGTTATACTTACGATCCTACACCATCGTAGTCCGCTCCAATACCAACATGATCAGCTCCGATAAGATTACGAATGTAATTAATGTGATCTACAAAAAGGCAAATAGATAACTATTTACGATAAGGACAGTAATTTGTTAAGGATACCTGTCTTGAAACTTTAATTCAATTTTGTTAAGTGAAACAAGTCGAGTGAATAGGAAATGCGTTTAATTCAATGTGCAATTATGATAAACTTTATATAGAAATGCAATCGAAATTATCATGTGAACGAAATTAAATAATATTTCTGAAATTAAATATTACACCAAACATGAGATTGAAGTTTTTCGAATGTCATACCTACAACGTCTTGGATAGTTGCGTTCCTCGAACAATTGCAATTTACAAAATTTGAATAGAAGTTCACCATTACGATACCATTGTTTTCTTTCTGAAAATGCGCGCAAAATTATATTTTATTGTTACACAATTTCATGAACCATTTAGGATAACAATAAAGATCTACTTACAACCATGTAGAGGACATCGTCAGGCACGTTACGGTAGTTACGGCAAACGCTAAAGGCAGATGAATGGGAGAACATAATAGGAGCTTTCGTTATTGAAAGTGTTTTTCTCATAACGTTATGAGACACATGCGCTAAATCGACCAACATTCCTAATCGATTCATTTCGTAGACGATAGCCTATAATTGAAATATAGAATTCATACAGTTTTAAAATGGACATAAGAAGAAGAAATTAAAGAAATTTGACGTACTTCACCAAATTTCGTAAGGTTGTGGACAGACGTGTCGTCCACCACCGATGCGTCAGCCCTTCGTTAAAAAAAACACGTTTATTAATTTTTTTGAAGTTATTTTTTTTTATAGATAAAATATGAAAAGATTATTTATCCATTATCGCAAAATATATGTCTGCTAAGAAATATTTTATTTCTTCAATAGAAAATTTTACTTTTATGAATTCGATTTTCTAGTCAATATTAAAGTTCGATGACATATTAAAACTTTTTGGATCGATCAAAAATGTAATATACCATGGAGTGTTGCACATATGAGTCAGCGTCATGTAACGCACACCGAGTTCGTAGTAGAGCCGGAGAACAGCCAAACTAGAATCAATAGAGTGACCACCTTCGACACCGATCAAAGAAGCAATTTTTCCATCATTCCATGCTTGTTCGATATGCTTAGCTTCCGTTACGAACTGCAAGTAGTTTGGATATCTAGCGACTAATCTTTTGATAACATCGATTTGTCTCATTGTCAGTGGCACTGCATCCTTGAATTGCGATGAGCAATCAACGTACGCTGCCCAGAACTGAAATTTATTTATACTCTCATTATTATTACTATACAAATTAAAAAAATTTAAGGACTAGAATTACACATTAATAAAACTTGGAACCTCATAATTTACTTTACTACCATAATATAAAATATCGATCGCGTTGACATTAATACCGGAGACGATGAGAAGTATACAAACTAGTGATAATACAATCTACAGTATGATGTAATAGTATTTCCCATACATACTATAGTCTAGCAGTTCTTTTTTATTTTAGCTTATTATGAATTTTATATCTAATTGTATTTTAGCTATTAAATGGGAGGCACTATTTATGTGCCATATAGCGAATAGCTATAACTATGTATCATATAATGGAAAATTATTGCGTGAATCATGTAGACATGAATCGATTATCGCATTTCTATAGTTTCTGATAAGTATAACTCAACGAAATGTTAACCATTAATATTTCCAGTTATATTATCAATTAATTCTCAAATATCATATATCAAACGTCATATATTAATTATAAATGAGTAAAAATAAGTTTGAAAAAGAATAAAGAGATTAACAAAATTTACGCCCGTAGAAACTACGCGCAAAACGAAATTCATGCATTATCACATGCCAGTCTGATATTGCAACAAAACGTATTTTGACATGTGGTCTAAAATGATAAGAGGCTTTGTGTTAATTAACAACGAACGAAAATCCATCAGTCAATTAATCTATTTCAAGATATATGTGATAGAATGAAGATTCGAATGATAATCTGTCTTTTGTATTTGCAGTGTTTTCACTTACTTGTGCACCTATTTTTCCTTTTTTCAAACGGACAAGATCAGTATAACATGATTTGCATACGTTTTTACCCCATAATTCATCGTCGGTCAGGTTTTGTGTGAAGTTGAAATTGTCTAAGTTGTTGTTCAATAATTTGTACAAGTTGTGAGGCAAATCATTGTGGCTGAAATAAAGAATTAAAAATCACATTAGATATATACAAACTAAAATACAAAAAAGAAGATCTGTCTCAGTAAAGATTAGTAAATACTAATCCAATTAAATACAATAATCTGTTGTTATATTTCAAGCCTCGTATAATCATCATTTATTAATTAATACTTCAACTTATCTGCATATTAATTCACTATGGTAACAATCGATCATACCAGCCTGTAACTGATTAATAATAAAAATTTATTTATCGATATTAATATCGATAGTAGTCTTTCGCTAGCGATGCTCCCTAATTATTACAATAAATTATAGACCCAAATTATAGATAACATTTATTAAAGCGTGTATGCACAGTTTTTTTTTTATAAAATCCCTTATGTTTTCAAAAATTTTTCATTACTGTATATTAATATTTATATATTTACAATATATTTTGTGTTTTTTATTATGATGATAATATTTCAGATCACTTACCCGTCGATGAGTGGTGCCGACGTAAGAGCGTCGCTTCCTTTGAAACTGCTAATGCTTAATCCAACGCTTAGGCCAATTAGCAACAGTAACAGCGACGAGCTCACCGCAACACTCACGTAAATCATCTTCTTCGTGCAGTACTTGGCTAAGCAGTCTGGACAACATTCAACAACAGTTACTTCGCGGATACTGACAAAGGCTCTTGTATGTTGCTGACATTATATGTTACAGAGCAATCGATAATTTTCTGTTTGAATGCGCCAATGATTGATTAGAGGCAATTATACGTATCGAACTACTTGTAGTTCAGGATGACATTTGATATATTTACTTACTCACAAATTAAATTTTTTCATATCAGATAATATAAATCAGACGAGAAGTAATCTGATGTAAAACAATTTACAGATAGTATTCAATAATTTTCAGATTACATGAAATTTAATATTTAATTTCGTGATATAATTAAATACACATGTTGTATGATAATTTTAATCGGTAACGCTAAAGCAAAAAGTTCATCGAACCGTACAGAGGATTTTTGTAATTGGATATGTCAAATAACCCGCATTACCCTCATTAATATCAAGTAATGTAATAAATTTGTAAATATTAATAAAAAATGATATTTATTTATTAATTTCAATATGTTATTGAAGTGGAAAAATGCAAAGCAAAATGTTTACACATTTAATGATCTCTATTATTAGATTAAATTAAAAAGATATTTATACCTAAATATGATTGATAATTTTTTACGTAATTCTCTGTTATAAACTTCACATGAAGGAAGAAACGAAAAAAGTGAGGATGCCGAGGTTGTTAGATTGTATTTGATAACAATACCGTGATAGTTTGATAACAATAATGCAATACGTTTCTTTTCAATACGTTTGTTACATACATGTTTCAGGAAGGAGTATTTTATACCGAGTTTAGGAATCATAGTACTAATAGTGCATATACATGTATATTTACATACTAATATTTATAAAATTCTATCAAATTACGCACAGGTTGTTTCCTTCACTAAACTGGCCAAACTAGTTTTATTGTACTCTCAATGAGCTCTCGTAAGCAACTGACTCGCTGAGAACCCTTTCAAATCAAATCTTTACACGCACAGTAAATACAGAGGTCACTCAAAACCTAACATTCTTATCTTATTATCCCTTTATCTCTTTGATTTGATTAAGTTAACCATAGACTTTTTAATTTCTTGGGGTTAAGAAATTTAAATTTAAAGAATTCTCAAATTGGAAATAATTATATCGTATAAATTTTTAACGCAAATTATAATTAAAGTTTTAAATTAATAAATTACTTGTTTCTTTAAATTACTCCAGTCATTAGAATACTTTTAAATAGTTTAATGTTATTTATGTAACGTTTATCAAAATTAAAAAGACAGTAATTAATATACGTCTTTACGAAGCTGCATTATTAAAATTTATTAAGACAATATAATGTTATATAGCACACGTGTACACATATAGCAGGTTACTTTATTACATAATGGAATGATATAATGTAATATAATAAACGTGTAATATATAGACATGTAACTTATTAGCAAATAGGATTAATTGTAGGAAGGATGTAATTACACGAAAATTTTCGAGTTCATTAACGTTTACAGTAGCGTAATGGAGATTTAGCATATGTGAGCAATGACAAACGATCCAATGCGTCTGTAGAATGATTAATTCACCCATAGTAGATGTAGAGTGGAACGTTTCTTCGGTGACACTATTCACTCCCATCTTCTGAAGATAACTCGTTCAGCTACGTCTTTAACGTGCAATTTCTGTTCACGCCACGCTATCTGCATATATAAGCGAACATAATAGGGTCCAATAGATTACTCTTTCATACATTCCAGATTTTGCTTCAAGATATTTATTCATATTCCTGTTTGGATTCAAAGTTCGTACGTTGTCTTCTGTTTACTAAAGTATGTCGAGTGTCGTAAATATATTACATACTATAGCAAAAAGATGGTAATGTTTCAGTTTTATGACTCTATAAAGGTATCAAGAGTAATAAACGCTGCATTGGTTGAGACAATAAGTACAGTACACTGCGTAACGTATTACGCGTGTTATATCACAGTAGCATCTGGTTTAATTTGCTAGTTACATTTATAAAAATGTAAAAATAATTGAAGATAATAAATAATTTTTTTGTCATTCGATCAGTTATTATAACATTAAACGAATTGTTGCCATATGCAATGTACGATATAGAACTTGCAAAATAGTATAATTTATTGTTTTTTTCATAAGAAGAATAAATAGTTTTGGGATTATTTTTTAATTTCTATAAACATCATATTATTTATGTACTCGATATTTTATGTAATATTGACTAATATATATGGATTGAATTGCAGTAATTAAATTTCCCGCACTTTCAATCACTAACTAGAAACGCTGAAGGAAGTCACGTGATTTATAGATTTAGTAAAAACGCTTGCTGCGTAGATATGTTCAAAGTAATATTAGTGAAGTACAAAAAATAAGAATAAAAATAGTTAATAATTTTATGCTTTCTGAGTAACAAAAATATTAAATATTAATCTAAACGCTAGTAAACATTTTTGATAACGCTTGAATCTAAAGTACTAATTGTTAATTAATGTTATAAGTGTGTTAATTTTTTTAATACAGGTAAAAATAATGTACGACAAAATTAATTTTCATAATGAATGCAATTCATAATGTGTTTTCATTTCAAATTAAATACTATAGTTAGTATCCTATTTAATGAAACTTCTCAAGTAGGTATCAAATAACCTGTGAAAGTAGTTTAAATGTAATACATAAGGAAAGGAATAAACTAAATTGATAACAATGACGGACACTGTATATAAATATATGAAAACACAAAACAGACCTTATAGTATTAATGACTTAGTTTCAAATCTTCATAACGAATATGGCAAAACAGCTGTACAAAAAGCTATAGATAAATTGGTTGCTGAAGGAAAGATATTTGAAAAAGTAAGATATTCATTATTAATATAAGAGTACATTAATTTAACCAAAAGATTTTTGCATCAGGTTTATGGAAAACAGAAGATCTATTGTCCAGTGCAGGATACATCTCACGATATGGATGAATTAATGAGGATGAACAGAGAATTACAAAGTCATGCTAATGAAGTTGAAGGCAAGTATCAAGAGCTTCAAGAAGAAATTAAAGTACAGGAGGCTTTATTGTTATCTATAAAGTCCTCCATTACAATCGAAGAAGCAAAGAAACAGAAAGTTAAGCTTAAAGAAAGAATTGAAGTATTGACAAATAAATTGGATGGACTAATGGAAGCAAGTGGTACTGAAGATTTAACTGAAACCAAAAGAAAAGCAGAGGAAGCACTAAATGAATATTCACGTGAATATTCAAAACGGAAACGCCTATGCACTGATATTTTAGATTGTATATTGGATAACTATCCTAGTAGTAAAACAGAGTTATACGAGGAAATAGGAATAGATCTAAAAATTGTTTAATGACACGTGTGTTATAAATTCTTTAATGTAATAAAATATAAATTGTACTTAACATTATCAATTTTATTTTATTTATATGTGAGGTATATGTTTGTATATATATTTGTATATATATTTGTATATGTATTTGTATATGTATTTGTATATGTATTTGTATATGTATTTGTATATGTATTTGTATATGTAATAATTTAGATTAATTTATATTTTAAGCTATTTTCTAGTAACTAATAATTATTGTTATAAGTCACTTTTTGTGTAATTTATAGATTTATTTATTATAATACTTTATAAATGATAAAATTATTTATTTATATTTGCAGATGGTAATGTATATCTCTATAACTTACCGTAACATATGGATTCTAATGCTTTCGTATTATACTCTATGTGTATTCTATTCATACACATTGTCACTTGATAAAAATTATTATTCTACTTCATTTATATTACTTTAATAAACATATTATTATTTAATATTCAATTTCTATTTTTTATGCAGAATATTTTTCCTCCATTATTTCTGTTTCTCTCAGCACATATCATTCATTAAGATATATCTATTATAAGGGAAATAGAATATTTTATATAAAATATAATGGTGTATATAAATGTTATATAGAGACATGCATAACATACTCCACCATAGGATTTTTTATATCAATCATTAAGAAACATTAATTTTTCTGTCAACAACTGTCTTATCACCATGGCTTTTGATGATTCGTTATAAAGATATACTTAGCTGTATCTTCATTAAAATAAGTTATGCGAATTGATATATGAATTTCAATTAATTTAAAAAAAAATTTATATGGAGTGTATATTCGAAATTCCTATTTGCAAGAATAAGATTTGCGATATGCTAATAATAATTAATAGTTAATTATTAGAGACATATCTGTTTATCTAGCATCTGGGGTATATAGTAATTAATGTGACCAACACAAACATTACAAAATCAATTTATATGTAAATGTAGTTAAGAGATAATAAAATTAGTTGTTAAGGGATAATAGATCAAACCGAGACTGTTAAGAGATAATAGTAGAATAAGTTGTTAAGGGATAATAGATCAATTCAGGATTGTTACATGGTAGTAGGTCTTAAGTACAATAAAGTGGTATATATTTCTTTAGAAAAGCCTTATAATAAAAAGAATATTAATAATATAATAAAGGAATGAGAAAACTATAGTCGATCATTTTATTAAATTGACATTATACAAAAAAAAGAAACGAGAAAATTTTCTAAAATTTGTCTTTCAAATATGTACATTTGTATCACAATATATTATATCCAATGAATGAATACTGTCTACAAATATTAAATTATCTTTTCCCAATTATCAACGCTTAAACATAATAATATAAAATATAAGTAGTTGAAACATATCTATACTATCAGAGACAGTCCAAAGATAATTTCAGTATACTTTTAAGAAAATTGTCTCAGTTCAGCGATTTAATTTGTATAAAAGATTCACAAAAATAAACTAGCAAAAAGGGAACGCACGGTTCCATCGTATAATCACCATTTATTTGCCTTGCACTATAATTTTCATTATTTTAGGGGAAGCTCGTTTTTTGGCGTGCACTTGCGCGTTCGTACTAATACGCATGTATCGTATTTCTATCGTAACACAAAAGTCTCCCGCGCGATGCATCGAATAAATATACGATCGAATCTATCAGATACATTGATCGAACATTTTTGTTCGTACTCAACATATTTATAACTTCACACCTGTTGTCTGTACAAAGCTCCTGCGGTACTATCGTAAACAATTATCGTATCGCGGAATTATTGCATCAGAAAAGAAGAAAGAAAGAAGACAAGAAAAAGAGAAGAGAAAGTAGAAAGGACGAAATTATACTCTGGGTAACACAGTGAGATTATGTAACTACTTAATAAATTGAATTATACATTCGTTTTTCATGTGGTTTCGACCGGGAGCGCATTTAAGAACTTGGTAAGATGTCCGTCTTTTAAAGATAATGCTGACCGAACGACATCGTAGATCACATGATTCGTCTAAGTCCCAATCTCTCAATGGAGAATATGGTCTGCTCGATGAGCTGAACGCGTGCTGAGTGCGCGCCGAGTGTTCGATTTCGGATCTGTGGTGGTCTCTGGATGCGTAGCCACGTGAACTCCTTAACGAACAGGAAGGACTACGTTCAAAGTTGCACATCAAGCGGCGCAGATCGTCTTTAGGGACGCGCAGCAGCGGCTTTTCACAGATTGCAAATGGCACAGCCATGTCCTCAGCCTGTCAATCAGCTCCGCGCAATCTGATCCCACGTCCGTGCACTCATCGTCCTCTGGTTCTAAAAAGAAATATAATCATCAATATAAAAAATTCGGTATTCACACTGGGATGTAATGTTTATTGTAGGTGTGAAAATATACGATTGAATTTAATGTGTAGGTGGTTTTACAGAAAAAAAATTCAAATTAATACGCTACTCGGAATTAGTAGTGTACTACTAACCAACCAGTAATATTTTTCTGTAAGAGTGATTTCCAGGAGTTAAGATTTTAAACTAATATTTTCATGTGGAAGTTTTTGTGGTATTAAAGGAAATATTTTTAGAATTCAAATACGTGTGTATTTGTTATATTTGTTTAAACAAATGTTAAGAATAGCTGTGAGGAGTTTCAAGAATTTATGCACACCGTTAGTAAAGTAAGACACAAAACTTAATAAAACTTGTATAACACTTTAAGAACATGATTGATGTTTATGTTTAATGTATAATATTATGTACAAGTAAAGAAAACCTGAAATGAATTCTAACAAATATGTTGATATAAAACATTCACCCAGAAGCCGAAAACAATTACTCCAATGGACAGAAAAAGACACCAAGAATTCAAAATATACATTTAACACAAGATTCGTTACCCAATGGAATAGCCGTAGTACATACATGGAAATATAAAAAAAAAAAGGAAAACAAACGTCGGTAAAGCTGTACAGAGAAACGAAAGATATTCACTGTCTCACAAGTGAATTGCACGAGTCAGACTACGAGGAACTCTGACGATGAAAAATGCGACGTGTCAGTTTGTCACCATTTTAAATCACTTCGTAGCGTTTTAACGGCTACGCTATTCATTAACAATGATTACGATAAATGGTTGAATACATAAAGTAAAATAGCAGAGAAGAAATAGAAGAACGCCTATGTATAATAACAAAAATACTTAATTTCATCGTATATAAAATAATAAGAAAGATGAAGCAAGAAAAATAGAATAAAGCGAGAATAGACAAGAAAAATATATCGAGACGATAAGGTTTAATCAGATGATCGACAGAAAAAATAAAGAGAAGGTTCTCGTAACTCGAGAAGAAAGCGAGTATCGTCGTCTTTTGATACAGATTTCTCTTACCGCGAGCATCGTTTTGAGGCCCTTTCTGATCCTTTTCGTCTGCTGTTGCTAACACCATGCTCACCGTGCCCTTATGTCTGAACGGGCTAATTTTCGGATAATTCAGATCGTTGATCTTTGATATCGGACTAACTGTATAGTACGAATAATTCCTAGTAGTAGTACCACCAGCGTATCCGTTCTTACTATAACTAGCATCGTTACTAATATTTACTTTAGTCTTGTATTTATTGACGTACAGATAACTGGCAGTGGTGTAGGTGTATTTGGTCGCCGGGGTAGTGGCGAACGATGTGACGCGTTTGTAAGGATTGCTCGTCGACGAGAAGAGATTCGACGACGGCGAGGAGTATTTAAATTTCGATTGTGGCGTGCTGTATGTCGTCGATTCCCACGGATACCTGTGTGACATAGCATTATGGGATTATCGAAGGGACCAGGTGATCTGTTTGGATTACTCTCGAAAATTCGGAAAATATTTGCTATTTGATTAGGCGGTCGCCAAACACGGGTGAAAATTGTTGTTTATTAAACAAAGTTGAGCATTAGAATCTTTGCAGTGCGTGTTATAATAGTAAATATTTGAACGACGATTTGGAAATGCATGCTGATTACCTGAAACATGTTTACTAGTTATGATAATAATTACATATTTTGATAAACAGAACGAAGAGACATCGAAGTGCATTAATTCGATTATCTTATCTGAATGATAATTATTTACATATTACCAACTATAACGAATGCCACGAAATTATAGATCCTTAAATAATATTTATGTAGGTTTTACGTATATTCAGAATATTACCTGTAGTCTGTGTTGTTATATTGAGCATACAGAGGCCGATTGTTGGCTGTCGGGTTGAAACTGCTATCTCGGCGCACGTACGTTGGAATGTTTTGCGTATAATCTGGGATAATATTTTCGTGTTCGGCCACGCACTTTCCGTTTAGGCAATACTACAATTTTTAACAGGATCACAATCAACAGTTTGATAAAAAGGAAGCAGAATAAAATATTTTTTCCCAATTCTTAATATAACATATATATGTTACAAATTCGTCGTACGAATCACTTTTATTTAAATTATTTACCTGACCGTCTCCGCAAGGAGAACCTTCGGCCGCTGGACGATATGCCACACAATATCCTGAGCCAGCGTCAAAGCAAAATAGTTGAGCACAAACTCTGTCGTCTTTCTAAAACGTGAAATAATCGTTTCATTGACATAACACCAACGATGCAATGGATAAAAAAGATACACGTTGATCGACGTTGTAATGCAAAGCTTACGAAACAGGCGCTCGTTCCACGATCTTTCCGACATTGCGCATCCAACGAAAGAAGCTTCCCAGGTAAAACTCTAGGAAGAGCTTCGTCTTCGTGAGGTGCGTTGTACAAACACGTTGCTGTGTCGCCGCTGGAATAGAGATATCGACACATCATTTATTTGCATATAATAACGAATTCAAAAAGTATTAATAAAGTAGTACCAATTATTTTAAAAAATTAAGGAAGTTCATTTATTCTACGGAGATTTAATTGAAATAATATCGAAGACAGAGGTTCATAAACCATGAACGAATGAATCATACTTCAAGAAATGATGAAACGACGATACGCTGCAATGGGACCACTTAAAGCCTTTCTCTGTGTGTCTGAGATCGCTCATTATGTAGCCATCCTCCCAACGACATTTTTCGGCTCCTGGTCCTCCGAGATAGCTAGGTGGCGGTGAGCCATCGTGAACTGCGCCCAGCCTACGATATTCGCATTTCAATGTCATTTTACGTCCCATTCAAATCAACATTTTTAACGCAAATCAATATTATTTTTAGGGAACTACGGTTGCTACAAATTTCCAACAATTTGGCGAAAAACAAACAAATGTAAATGAAAACGTGAACTTTATTCGGTCGAAGAAATTTCTTTCTACAAATCATGAAAAAATAAAACAGAAATAGGCTAAAAATTAAAATCAAAGTTCACGCAACCAGTTTTTACCACTAATATCGAATAAAATGATTTTTCTTTAATTTTATAAAATTTATTTAATTTTAATAGCGAAAGACGGTCACGTGAATTTTGATTTTAACTTTTGGTCTATCTCTGTTTCATTTTTTCATAATTTATAGAAATCGATGTTTTGAAAAGTAATAATAATTTCTATAGAATGTTAATACATTTTTTAAAAAGTCGAAATAATCAGAATTGTCTTATACGATTAAATTTGTGTTATTGATGAAATTTTACAAGTTACAAGGTACAAATTATCAATGTTAACAAAATCTCCTTGTATAACAGTAATAAGTTTACTAATAAAACAAACAAAATAAATGAAAAATAAAATAATCTATCTCTGACTGTTCTATAATATTTGACTGAAAATTATAAAATTGTAAAAGAGAAGTTTACGTTGTGCAACTCGTAACTTATCAATTTACTCGTTAATTTAAATAACTACAATTTACAACACGATTTTCGAATTTTCTATAGAAATGACAAAATATTCAAGCGATAATGGACTTACAAATGACCAACTTCGTGGGCTGCAACGATAATTCCGCTAAATCCGCCTGTGTCTTCGATAATAGCGACCGAATTCACCTTTTCCAGACGCTTATTCACGACACAAGCTCCACCCACATACGCGAATCCTGAATAAAGATACATGATCACTTTGGAACGTTTTCCGTCCTTATGTACAGGGTGTAAAAATGTTAATTGAAATGTTAATGGCACTACTAAGTTCGTTATTCGATATTGACTAACAAAAAAGCTGCATTTTTAGCAAGTTAAATTAATACTAGTAATACGAAATACGTGAACGTATCTTCAACTTTGAGAATGTAAAATAAGAAAGTAAAAACTCGACCTCAATTTATTAGTCTATACTATAGTAATATTATTAGCGTTATTACATATACTTGATAGAAGATAAAAAGATTTAATCATTTTTAAAGTAGTTTTAAGGTAAGTCAATATTGGCAAATTCTTATTATTATTTCATTTGGAAATAAGTTATTAAAAACATCATTAACAATAACAAGTTTGTAATATCTGCTGAATATAATTGCCATTAAACTAATTAACTGCAGATCAAATAAAGTCATTTATACAGTCAATTCTCGGTTTAATTCACGATCGATGTATTAAAATTTACCACTTAAATAATTAAAACCTCAACGTCGTCCAATCAAATATAAAATCTCCAATTCAAATGCCAATACATTCTTTTCTAATAACGAAACTCTATCGCGATTAGATAGCAAATGTGAATGTTCCGAAATAATCTGTCGTATTTGAAGCAAGGCCGAACTACATCACGATTCTGATCAATCTTAAATAATTGTATCGAATATTATATAATGTTGAACCGGCAATGTAGAAACGTGAATGTACATATCGTAATTGAATCATATAAAATAACTGGATCAGTGGTGCAAGACAACAACGATATTTTGTAACTGTATTACGAACAATCACAAGCCATGTTCTAAATCTAACACAATAGAGTATTACGAAACTTCTAGTATAGCGTGAGTCTTTTGGAAAGTACATATATATTCTAAACTATCGTTGAAAGTTGGCTGGATTAATGACTTGAAATTTGAATATACTATAATCGAAGCCGCGATCGTACCGTGAAAGGAAATTCAAATTCGATTATGAATGCACTATGTCGAAAGAACAACTGTATCGTGATAATTCAAGTTTGTAGATATCGTAACGGAATCACGACTTGATCGCTAATATATAACTGCAGTTTGAAAGTGCTTACTGCAAGCAATCGTATTGCGACTGCATTGGCAACGTGAATTAAACTTGAATTATGAAATCATTTGGCTATCCATCAGATCGTGAAGATCGTCCATTCTCAAAAACGAAGACACGTTCTTTAGTAAGATGTTACCAGTACTGTTATTAGATACGAAATTCTAGCAAATATTTAGCGGCAGTATTAATCTGTTTAATTAAATACTCGTTTAGTAAGAGAAAGCTGGAAGATAACTTGGCTTTTTCTTAGATTGGCACGACATTCCTTAAAAAATTTTTACACAACTTTTTATACTCTTTTGCAAAATGCCATGTACATTAAATACGTATTTTTAAAATAATTCTAATATATTGCGTATAACGAGAATCGAACATGGTTTTGGTATGGCCATGGCATTTCTTCAGCTTAGCTTTTATACATTGCAGTGAAATTTGCACAATTGTTAAATAATGCCTTAATACGTCTTTTGAATATGTATTTGAATATAAATAAAACAATAAGATACTATGTCCAAAAGAAGTATTAAGGTATTATTTAATAATTGTGCAAATTTTATTGCAATATACGAAAGCTAAGCTAAGCTAAACAAATACGTATACATGAAAATATCCAAAAATAGTACAAATTTGATGAATGAAATTTAGCTAATGACAGAGACGTAATACGTTTAATTTATTACAGGAAGATTAAACGTAGTTTCAAATAACTCTGAATTAATCGCATAAATTTACTCTATTTGGCTACTAAATGAAATTTACTATACTGAATTTATTAATGTATCCGAGATGCAATCTGAATCATGTAGTCGAAATTTTTGTTTTCGTAGGAACTTTTTAAGAAACGAGTGCCCATTTGAGAAAAGATCGTAGCTGATTAATAGAGTAGCATGCAGCTATTAATTTACGTCGATCGATTAACCGAGGATTTCGAAATAACTTAAAACTTCATCTACCGTGAAGATCGATTTAAAGATCGTGTTCCCTCAACGAGAATTTCCAGTATTGGGGAAAAAGGAATAATCTCTGCGGTATTAATCTCTACGATAATCCTTTGTTCGGCTTATTTTTCACTTCTAACGCGATTCTCGATCGCTTCGACTTGAATAAACTTACCAACCGTGGTCCTCGTCAGTAATGCAGCCAAAGAAACAAGAAGGAGGTGTGAATGATTCAAAAGAACGACATAGCGAGTGTGAAGATGATAAGGATATACTGCCGTGTTAAGTCAAAAGGTCGCATCGGCACACTTTCGTTTAAATCAAACCATTGCCGCCAAGTAGTAGACAAATAGTTCATCTATGTATATATTAAATAAGAAAGTTGTGTTTGCATTGAAACTAAAGATAGAACAGTTTATATTTCGGTTGTTATGTGAAATCGATACCTGGTTGTTAAATACTAAAAGTTATTTTTTACTAAATACTAAAACCATTTTTCCACCGGATACGCCTACTCGAATTAATACGGCAATATAAAAGTAGATATATTTTTCAAATTATTCTTAGACCAACGAGGTACCATTAGGATCGAACGATCAATTTGATAATATTCCGTGGTAAAGTGTATATAGAAAAGTAATTGCAAACGATCGATTGTACAAATGCCAAGGTCGTGTACGATTTATGTACATACGTGTGTACGTGAAACACAAACACACACACACAAAATAGGAAACCGTAGCCACTGTGCAAAAAAGTGAATGAACAGAGAAGATTTAAAAACGGAAAATTGTGGAATAAGAAATTATTTTTACTTTTTAAACCTCTTTTCTCTTCTTTTTTTTTTGTTTAGGACAGGTATAATACCGCTTTCGTTTTCGCTCGTATATATACGTTCACAGTGAGAATCAGGAGAGTGAAAGACAGAGTGACAGTGTAAGTGAAGGAGAGAAAGGCATACTTGTATCCCAGACTAAGAAAGGTGAGATCCAGAAACAAGAAAACACGCGTGGCAAGCCGCGATAGAATGTTTCACGCTCAGCTCGAGGGAAGTTTTGATCGGTGTTTTTTGTCCAGCCATTTTTTTTTTCTCGCGATAATCAAGTTCAAACACAGAGTGAAGAAGTTCATTCAAGCTATTAGAGTGAAAACAAACAGGATAAGTATAGATAAAAGCAACGTAGACGAGTTTGAAATGCTATACTATTCGAGGTTTTTGCAAAATGCGGCATTTTCTTGGAAATATAATTCCAGTGTTTTGCAGAGGATATTAATGTAATAACTAGTTCGAAGTAAAATCGAAACGAAATGAAGTTTCGATCGTAAATAGTAAATAGAATAAGTCGACGTTTAATTCGATACATAATTAATTAAATGTATGTTAAGAAATTAAAGCTTTTTGTAATATAATGCAGTTTCTTGTAGTTTTAATATTGAATACTTCTTGAGTTATTCAAAATATTCCATTTTAAATCGCACATTAAATTCACAGTATGACAAAAGCACATAGAATATCTTCATCGAAAATTAAAAATAACAAAACACCGGAACAGATTTGTCCAAAAGAGCGCGATTCGCGTTTTAAAATCTCGAACAGTACATATATGTATACCACGAAAGAACTCTGGCTGTGAAAGCCTCGAGAACTTCCTTCGTTTTCAACCATACGACACATGTTTTCGGGAGGTTGCAGCGAAAGAAATTTAGATTGGAGAAGTAAAAAAAAAAAAAAAGAAAAAAACGTTCGCAGAGCAGTGCACATAGATAGATCAAAGACAATTTTCTGTTCTCGTCAATCTCGTTTCCTTCGAACTCGAGAAACGTACCTGCGGTTCCTCTATTGCACACGTCATTCGCGTATTGCCTCCTGCACATATCTAATCTGTAATGCAACAACAAAAGTTCCTCTTTATCATGTGGACTCACAATTCCAGTCTGCTTTGGACCACGTCACGGGACAATTGTTGGGAACGTGCCGCTCGTACATGTCTAATATCCATTACATTTCGGTAAACTATAATATTTTGTAGCATATACACATACAATATTCCTATAATGGAGTCTACCATTTTTTAAATGCTCTCTCTCTCTATATATATATATATATACATATTATGTATATATATTGCCTATTAAAACCATGATATTTTGTAATATATAATACAATGAGTTAGGACAATATTCGGATACTAAGGTATCCTTGGATCTATTAGCATAAGATTCTTATGATTAACGCGTGAGGCCCTTTTGTTTCTGTGATAAATGCTCTCTGATAAATAATGTAAGCAATGTGCGAAAAATCTGGCAATTTCATATCTTTTCACGTTGAATATTATAATTTCTTTACTTTGACGTTTTACTATATTACATGCATAATAGTATATATATTACATTCAATATATATGTACTAGTTTTTTAGTAGTTTCAGAATAATTTCGTATGACGCGATAACGACCTGTCTATTTTACAATAGTCCACGTGACTATAATTCATCATTAATTAGTTAATCTCTGACAAATATAACAAAAGAACTATCTCCAGAAAAAAGAATGGTTAATTCTGCCATTATCTTGACAAATCATGATATTTCAGAATATACAGATATCGCACATGAAAATTTCATAGAAATTGCATGTTTTTGAAATCTTTGCAAGACTTCACGTACGACAGACGATTAATGGTATTGATTTACGAGGAATGGCATTAACTTGATTGATAACGAAAAGCAAACACCGTGATGAAGCGATATCACACACCGTGTTTGATGTCTCCTCCTTGTTCAGCGTTGAGGACGCGACTTGCGGAAGGCGATAGCGTGGAATTACGGTAAAGCAAACACACTACGAGTAGCGCGCGTGTAAATAATTGCCAATTAGCGAGTGTTGCGTCTCAGGTATGAATAATTACAGCCGATTCCTTTTTAGCAACTTTTGAATCGCGTTGCTTCTCGAAATCGCATGAAGGAGTGCCATTTATATATGTATTATGAACTCGACCTATCGCAGAAGATTATATACATCGTGAACGTCGACTTGAATGTTCGTAACTTGAGGCTTGAAACGAAATTTTCTTTTTACCGCTTGTATTATCTTTTAAAACGAAATATGTACAATGAGGCTTGTTATTATGATTTCCTGATTTTAACACTTTCGATACTATGCGCACATGCTTATCGAATGTTGGATTAAAGAGATGAAAAGTTCGATTGAAAGGTTTAGAGGATGCATATGGATTTTGATCTTTAATTTTAATTATTTCCGCGTTTGATCGCATTCATCGATGTAGGTTTGTATGCTATAATTAGAGTTTAGTAGATCGATGTCTAATAACAGGCAGAATAAGAAAGCCAAAACGCGCGCGTGTTATTGATTACATATATTAGTGTACCATTACCTCCTGAAGATCAATTCTACTGTATACTTCGTGTCTACGAGAGTAATAATGAATGTGCGCAATGTTTAGCAAGCTTATTCTTTACTAAAATAGCGTACAGTATTTTAAATAACTACAATTTGAGTATTCAACACCGTATTTACACTAGATTAAACTAAGTGCGTTAAAAGAGCATACTTTCTCGTTCGACAAAATACGAGTACAGTCTACATTTTTACATGGAGCTTATTATTTAAGAACTATTAAATCTCTTTCACTCTTGATGAAAATTATGTATATATTTTATTTGTATCTTTCTGAAAATTACTGTCCATTGTGACAGAATCTTTCAAAACAAGAAAGTACAAATATTATACTATTTCGACGAGAAAGAATGTCACTTTTGTATCGTTTATCCCCGTAAACGCATTCCCATCGTGGTACGCCATCACTGCACCGTCAAAAACTACATTTAAGTTAGGTGTAAATACTGTACAACGCTAATTACGTTAAAAGAATATGAACGAAAATAAAATAAGATTAAAAAGAAATAAACAAACAAATTGAAAAAGAAAGCGTGATCGCTATGTAATAAACCATACCGGCAGTTCCCTTAGTGCAGCGGCCGCCTTTCCTACGACGGCACATATCATACCTGTTTTGCGAAATAAAAATCAAACAGTATGAAATCACTAGACTGCTGTGGTAAAACGGTAATAGCATAATGTCGGGGCCATAGAACGTATTCGTTATTGCGTGAAATTCGATTGAAATCTCTGCTTCTCAATATTTTTTACACGCTTTCGAGTTAATCGTTATCATTTTCCTTTCGAGTTTCACTATTCTTCCACGTATTCGATTAAAAAGAAAACAAGTCGTTTAAATTGTCATTGATATCGAAAGATGAGACAAAAAGGGGAGAGCGAGAAAAGTTGCCAGGGAAGAAGATTTTGTATGTTAATCACGTGAAACGTAATGTGGTAATTAGGTTGAATTTAAAGAAATGCACACTCTTACTTTGTGACAGCGACGGCGATGTCGTACACCGGAAGTCGTCTCTCTCGGAAGAGATATTTGCCCATGTCGGTCAACGCAGCTGCCGAATCGATCGCGTCTCGTCCGACGCGATTTCTTTCCAAATACGGTGTAGCATCTCTGCCCTGAAAGATATCGTTTAAGAAAAAAAAAAAAAAAAAAAGGGAAAGAAAAAGAAAAAGGAGGAGAAAGTTGTGGGAAACGTAACGATTCGTAAAAAAATCATAGTTCGGTAAAAGGATCGAGATGATTAATTGCACTTCACCCGTGATATAATGATTCCAGCGATACTGATGCGGATCTTTGGCCCTTTTAACAGCTTGTACCTTAGGTCTACTCCGTTCCAGAAGGACACAAAGTATCTTTTGATTTGCACGTTATCACCGCCATGTAATCTAGAAGAAACGAATTTAATTATAAATTTTGATTCGATTAAAAATTGAATTGGTATTGATTAAACATTTGCTGTTCTATTTTAACAATCAAACGAAATGCTTCATTAAGAACGTATATAAATAGAGTTGAACCACTCGCTGCTTGCAAACAGCTGCTACATAAGCCAATAATGAATATTAATACGGACAAATGGATAATCTGTTACATAATATCTCTCATACACTGTGACGTCTTCACATCTATCAAAGAAATAATCTTTTGATATCAGCTAGAAAATTTTAAATATGATAGTCATATTTAAATGATATGAAACATATCATTTTCCTATAAAAAAAAGGACTATTCCTCGAAATAAAAAAGGTATTTTTCAATTTTTTATTTTTCCAAGTAAACTGGATATATCTATGCAAATTCACATTTTTTAAAGCTAAGGAACTAAAATCTAGGCAGAAATTGTTTCATACTGTAACGGGCACAGTACTTTAAATGTTTTATATATGTCAGAGAAGCGTCAGTAATAGAGTTGTGGGCATTTGATAGACCTCCCTTGGAGTTGGCCCAGGATCCTCGGATCGACGTCGCTATCGATTGGTCAATTTGGGACAGAAGCTGCCTGTCCGTTTGCAAAACATCTTAATTGCCGAAAAACCCAGGTTTTATAGCGGGTCCTCAGGCTGCCGGGACTTGTGCTGTGTACGTGCCTCAACCTCAGGTATTACTTGTACTAAGGAACCGTTAGCATGATTTACTGTCCGATACCTGTATGGGTAGTTCCTTTAATGAGGGTCATAACACCGCTCCGCGCCTTTGTTAGACGGAGCGCCCGTCCCGTTGACCGCGGCTACTTTGGGCAACAGGTTGTCGGCCCGAGCCAAAGCTCACCGTCACTAATCCCGGACGGTTACCATCGGCTTGGATAACTGCGATTGTTTCATTACGGCTATAGTAGACTCTAGATTACAATGTTAGGAGGTTATCCTGAAGTTCCAGAGGGGCCCCGGCGTCCTTTCGTCTCTGACATATATTTTATGCATATTGTGCACATTGTGCGCATTCCATGCATTTTGTACCTTTTGTACCTCATAAATCCATAAAAATCCGTAGTCCATTTATAAGCTGCTATCTCTTGAAAGTAAACCAATCCTCAACAACGAATTAACCTTTGTCAATAAATAAGAGTTTTCACCTATATCCATCATAGTCGACGATGCAGAGGATTTCCGGGTAGATCACATACGGTGCTTCCCTCTTTGTTCTGGCGGCGATCGATCGTTTCGATCTGTACCTCTTGGCCAAGTGATCGGGCTCCATCAGCGCTAAAATCGATGTTTAATCACGAGAAACCGATCTCTGGAGGATTTCACCTTCTGGTGTGGTAACACGTAAAGATCACTCACTGAAATCGCTGTACTCGTCGCCGTTTGGACGAGTCACTTTCTTGTACACCACGTGATGGCTCGTGCGCTTCAAGTTCCCTTTACTTCGCGTTACGTTTGGCAGCAACTCTTCTCCGTGAAGATTCGAGTTCTTGTTTACTACTTCATTTAATATCCTATCTGGCAATGGTCGAATCACTAGTTCTGCACCGATATTACCATCCTGGTTCAAATCACATCATTAATTGTTATCTTGTAGAGAACATTTATTTATACTTTATGAGAAACAAAGAATAATTCACATTTTATCGTTATTTCTACTGTTAATTAATATATATATATATATCATTGTTAGAAATGGGCATAATTTCATAATAATGGATTAATATTCTCTTATTCCGATGTAGTTTTTTGTACCAAGTTTCTCTACTGCTTAATATATTTTGTACTGTAGTAGTGTTTTTGTACAGTTATATGAGCTTTCTATTAATTTATGATACACAACAGAAAAATAAATAACGTTATTTAAGGTGAAGTAACGAAGCGAATAATAAATAGAATAAAAATTTTACATAAATAATTATTTGAATAAAACTTTACTTCTATAATATTCGTTCCTGATATCTAAACATTAATAGGAAAAATAAACAATCTAGCTAATTAGAAGCTCTACCGGCATTTCCGGTACCAATAATATGTTTAATCACACGATCAATGAGTTAACGAACTATAATCGGTTAATAGCTTAATCGCGCATGCTTTCTACGTCAATTCCTCATTCGATGGCCAACGACTTCCGCCTGGCTATATGCAATTATCACGACGTGACTAATTTTATCCAACATGAACGTTGGACGAGCGAAAACGAAATACACGTTCCATGGTGGAACAGCCGGTCGATTGGCTGGATCATTGATATTTCCGATCCGGGTACGATCAACATGTTCGATTTGCAGTCCGAGAGAGGTGCATTGGTCACGTCGAGGGAGGGAGAGTGAAAGCGAAAGGTCAGGACTGTCAGGACACATGGGGTCATATAGAACAACGCTTTTACGGCATTATGTAACGCGGAATGACGATATTTGTTATCTTTGGAATTTATTCTCGCGTGGTTACTTTTGCAAAAGTTAGCAGTATATAAAGAAAATTACATATGGTGGTTAATTCACTTAGTACTAACTGGATGTTTCTTCGTGGCTTTCATTTTTTAGTTATTTTATTATAAATCTGTTATTTCACTTGCTTATTGTTATTCATATGTTATTTCATACATGTTTTGTAACTAGCCTGTTGATATTTAGGCAAATTCATATTTCTATAAACACAATTAAAGGAATGGAACCTGGGTAGAAAATCGTTTTACGTATTAAGTATCATATTTTGCATATATTATGTACTTTTGCAAGTTATATGCATTCTGTGCATTTTTGCATCTTTAAATTTCCTGTAGACGCATAAAAATCCATAGCTTACTTATAATATATGTAAAATACTAAATAAAGAGAGAGTTTTCCAATAAATCCAACGAGTAGGTGTTATAATAATTACGGCAAAGTAATTTACATGTCAGTCGTCACAAAATGAAGAGTCCAGTTTATTTGATTTTGATTTATGTAGCTTGATGGCTAGAAAGAATTGTTTTAATATGAAATGGTTGAGGAAAGAAATAACCTGAAGGAAATACAAGTTCAATTTTTACAACTTCTACAACTTCTACATATGTACATTTTCAAATTGGTTTCAAAGCTACCAACATCATCGCAATAATTGTATCTTATTACAATGCTAATGAAATTTCAAAATTATAACTACATTTCGTAGCTAGATTCATACAAATCTTTTATAGCAACTGTTTAAATGCCTTCGTGAACCACTACAGGGAAACAATACAAATGTTTTCGTGTACGCATAATTGTGTTGTGATATGATATAGCCTTTCCTTATAGTTTATACTTTTTAACATACATATGTCAAAGTTGGTTTTCAAAAATTTGTTGGCACTTCTCTCGAACACTGTACAATATGTTTCATCCTACGCAGCGATTAACCGATCGTTGTCAAGGACGACGTCCTTTCAACTGATTTTTGATGTATGAAAGTAATAAAAAAAAGCTGTAAGCAGCGAAATTTTTGTTGCACAGGAGAATACTCTGGTGATACAGAGAATGCTAATTTTAGACCTGAATTTTCAATGAATTGCTGCATAATGTGCACTCGATGTGCCAAGGAGTTATCTTGGTGAAAGAATCGGAATTCCTTTTGTGAACAATACGGACACAGTTTTTTCAGTTGCTAATGGAAAATTTGTAACGGTTGTTTTCCCGATATTTGGATTTATTTCTGTAACTATTTCATATTTTATAAAACAAATAAAATCTTTCCTTTTTTCTCTTATTGGCCAGCAACCAAAATTTATAAAGAAAAGAAAAAGCTGTTTATTCATGTTTTTCTTGGAAAATTTACGAGGATCCATATTCATAAATTTTATGTTCAAATTATTGGTAATGAATATTTAGAAATTTAATTGACTTCTTATTTCAAAATTTATAAACGTCTGTAGACTTACACGTGGATTTCCATAAATTGCATAATTTGCAAATTTTAATAAATTTATTAATAAAATAATTTGTTTTACCTTTGTAGCATTATATAATAAAAGCATATCATTCATTAATATCATGGCAAACGATCACGATTTTACAATGCTACCTCGTGTGAATTTATTAATCGTATCGCTTGGTCAAAATAACAATATTCATGATCATAAATGAAATCACTGTCAAGGGGAGATCTCTAATCGTTTTCACCGAAGAATATAAATCTACAATAAAACAATTCGTTTCTTTCACGCAATTATATAATAACGATCATTTTATTGATTACCAGACTAAATTTCTCTTTTTAGGAATTCTACTGTTTTAAACGAACGCAACGATCTTCCTACATTCATACATGACTTCAATTGAATTTCTTTCCCTTGAACTACGCTTTCAATCGTCACAATAGCTGTAGTCAATGCTTCAGGAGGATTTCTAATTGTTCTCCACACGTAAAATTCTCCATAAAGGAAGAACCACAAGAACAGAAATTCACCGACAATTTGTTCCTTGATTGACTTATAGGCTACAATATACTCAGTTTCTATAATAAAAGCAGCAAATGAATGGCAATTTCATCAGCTCATGCGTCGAGTTTCAACCAAGTAACCAAGAAAGATAATTATTTGTTGTTATATGTAAATAATATATATGTATTCTATTATTATACTGTAATATAATAATTAGTAAATAGTGTAATATTTCATTGTTTGTGTAATTCATTGTTTTAAACAGAAAAGTCTTGTTTTAAAAATGAATATAGTAATACAGTAATATAGTTACTTGTGTCTCTTTTTCCTACAAGAAGCAATTAAAACGTTTTGCTAATTTGCTGTCAGACTCAGACTTAGCACTTTAGAATCTATAAGATATGCTAATCTACAATTACAGACAATAATTAATATGAATCAATTACAAACTTCTTTTCTTATCTTTAAATCTTATCTTTAAATAATACATTGCAAAAAAACGAAATATGAAAGAATAAAACAAGTAAATGTGTTGGCGAATCCAAATGCAGTCTATGCATAATCTCCATAATTTATTTATGAAGTCTACTAATTTTTGTCTACAGAAGAGAATTAATACAAGTTTAAACCAACATTTCTCAAAAACAGGATGCGAAAGGATAAATCCGCTAGCAGATGCAAATTGAGCAAATTAAAGTTAATAAAGCATGACGATCATCTTGCATGAAAAAGGGCCAGAACATATCAATTACACGTGTACGTTTTTTTTTTCTAAATTACTTTTCGTCCCAACTGTAAACCTTCATTTTTCGAAAATACGATTAAAATTATGTAATGAACAAAATTTGTTGTTAACAGGATAATCTTTGTATGAAAATATCCCTTCACTTATCATTCATGACTTTGTCAACAGGTTTCAGACAATTCGATGAATAAGTAACAGCTTTGGCAATAGTTTTGTGTCGGGAATTTTTTTCCTTACGACTTCATAAGAGATCGAAATTCCCAAGTAAAATTAAGTCTTGGTTGGTTGGAGGCGCAATCATTGAGAACGGCTGCCTTCTGTTCCGAGCTGCCCACTGTTCTGAAAGGTGCAACCGATATGGAGAATTTTATTGCTTTTTCCTTGGTTTTGCCCAAGCAATATCTTCGTAGTGCACTTTGTATGAACCGCGGACGAAGCAGCGATTACCGGAGCTCGAAATGGAAATGTCAAAACGATCGCGAAATGCCATTTTCTGCAACTTTCTATTGAATCTCGTTTACGTGTAACCGTTTTGGTAGTAGCAAATGATATTTTTGTAAAGATGCTTTTAGGTTCGCCTCCGCTTTGTTAACGTTCTAAAAGAATATTCATGGATGTAATATTAAAATTGTCTCGTGATTACGTAAGTGATGCATAATTACGATATATGATACATATGATACATATGATACATGTGATGTCTGGAATGTTTGTCCGTCTCAGAAAGTTAGATTCTTTTTCAGATCTTTGAATGACTGATATTTACTTGTTAATAACACAGTGGAAAAAGGTCAGCCAGATATATGAAATCTAGATAAAAAGGAAAATTATGTGTGTAATTATAATTTACTTAATCCTCCTATTGCAATTTCAAATTTAAAGAGTCAAAGGATAAACCGAATACGGTTAATTGTAGCTTAACGTATTAAAATGTTTATGTAATCTAGCAGCAAAAAAACGAGTACGATCTCTGTCTCTCTAAAATACAAAATAATTTGCACAAACTTCTTTATCCAAGCAATCCTGTTTAATTTCGATACTAAATGTTCCATTGTACAAATATGCCCACTTCCATTCACCAAATTCCAAATTCCAAAGAATTAATCCCCTAGTCACAATTTCCCAACGTCATTTACCATTCGTCTTTGGTCAACCATTCAAAATTGCATCGATTATCCGCGTAACAAAAATTCTTTCAGCGATTACGCATAAATTTTCTTTTTCTAAGCATTTCGTGAAATTGCTATCCTTTTGCTTTACGGACTACTGGACGTTCTAACTTGCAACTACGGCGGGCAGCCTTCCTAAGCGTGGCCCTGCTAGTTGTCCCGAACGAATCGCGGTATTGCGATAATTATAACCAAGACGAGTTCCTAAGTGAGTCGCGACGGTTGACGAAAGACGAGTCGCAATAATGGCGGGAATGTCGAAAGGTACATTAAGAAAGAATGGCCTCTTACAACGAGCACTTTCCCATTCGCGTCCCGGTGCAGCAGAATTGACGCCATGTTCGTCGTGTCTTGATAGATGTCACCGATATCTACGTCGGCCTGAAACGAGAAGAACAATTACATACAACGTGATCGCAACGTGCCTGGCCATATGTAACCGATTTTATGCGATTTACACCATTTAAAGGAATAATGCAAACTCGTGAGCCTGAGGAAAAATCGCGTCGCTGTGAAAAGGTCTCGCTTCTTTTTTCACTATGTATGATACATAATATCGTTTCGAGCAAAATGTCGGGTAGCATGAGAATGCAACAGGGATGGGAGGAAAATATTGCAAAATTAAAAACACAACGTTGTGAAAGTTAAAAAGTTGTAAGATAGGGTTGATCGTACGATGTCTTGTAATTTATGCTAGAATTTTTCTTACGCGTTGTTTTGAAACAAATTTTAGGTGATTAAGTAGTAAGGTGATACGAAGAGAAAGAATTTAAGAATAAGTCAATATTTTAAGAATAACCATTTTAAAATAAATAAAAGCCATTGATTAGTTATGTAGGATGTAAATCTGGAAAGTCTCGAAAGAAGAAAATCTGAAAACTTTGAAATGATATACATGCGTGGTACGTTTAACAGTGGAGGAATGTTACTTTAGAGAAACGAAGCTGCTCATAAATAAACATCTCTTAAAGAATAAAAGAGCTAAGGAGGAAAATAAAAATGATTTTTTCGTGACGCACGTTGAAAACTTACATTCGTCACCTTTTCATAGTGGAGGCCACCAGGTTGCGACGCGTTCTTCGTCACAGTCCACATAGGCAAGTGGTTCGCTGTCAGCAACCCTTCCGTAGGCTTCAGCGACAGACTGATGTCCTTGCCGAAGGCCTTCAGGTGTATCTCCGGCTTCTCTGTACTTCTCTTGTGCATTGAATGCAACACAGGTATAACTTCGTACGTCGGTACTAGAATTGAAACGCGATATGTCGTCTTTACTGAAAATGACTTTTTACCACTACAGCAAAGATTAATGCAAGTATTGCGTGATGTTAGGTTGACATATCAACAATATCTGGTTTCGCACTTTCTTGCTAAAAATTACAATCCACAAATTTCGATTATTACAATGTAGATGCATACGGCTTAAGATTGTTGTCCTCGTTAAATATAATTCAAGATCGTGGATGCTATTGATATCGATATTAAAATTTATAACTCGAAATTGGCAGTGCACAATGCAAATCATTCTTGTTACGACATAATGTACTGGTATACTTTGATATACTAAAAGCGATTCAAAATCATGAATATTCAGGTTTGTAGATCGAAGTCCGCGAAGGTATGATAATATGTAACTTTGAATCATTATGTCTCGAAATATATAATATAATACCTGTAGCAACGTTCTGTAGTTAACAAATGTAGCTATACTACCGGTCAAAAGTATTAGTACACCTGGCTATGTTTATTAGGAAATTCTAAATAAACTTTATTTGTATATTACATTAAAAGGCATATAGGTATAATGCAAATGAAATAATAGATTTGTAATAAAGTCCGTTACTTTCGATCTTTTATTACAACGTGTTTCAAAGTACGTGGACTCAATGACTTTTCCGACATTTTATATTTAATTACGACCCACTATTTCTCTTAGTCTATGCCACATGTTTTTAGACAGATTATAATATTTTTGATAAAATTATTCAACATATTTTTTAAGAGCATAAATAAGTAGAAAATAAAAGCAGTGAAAGGTATTCAATTTCTACAAAAATATCTATACGTTTCTTAATATTTATGGTCGGCAGTGTGCTAACGAACTAAATATTTATTTCATTGTATGTATATTCGAAACTGTGTTTTATCCAATCAACAGTAAACTAGTGCAATCTCTGTCGGAATAATAACGATACCGTTCCGCAATTTTCACCATTAAGAAACTAATGACAGAGTACAATAGCAAGAAAATTGAATTCAACGAATTCCGTTTTGTGGCAAGGCCATCGGCGTGCAGTGAATCGAGTTCAGATTGAATGAAAAGACAACTGTCTACCGCTAATTATTAAATTTTTTTTCACCGTGATTACCAGACTCGTGTCCCGTGTGAAACACCGATAACATCTCCTCCCTTGTCATGTGTTCGTGGATCTGCAACAGACAAGAAATTCATCGTAAGTATGTGCTTTACGCTTCGTACTTTATACTTCTTCGTGATGAAATGCTTTCGTGCATGCAAGGAAAGAACTTTTTTTTTTTTTTTTTAAACTGTTTATTAAAACCCAATATACAATTATAAATACATTATAGTGTTCACAATAAACGGTGAATTTATATAATGGTATCTTAGGCAAAGGTACCGATACGCAACGGTACTACGTAGCCATGCTGTAATATGTGTCGACGCTTTACATTTTTCGTGTTGAATATATCTTTTGGTTTAAGCCGCTGGAGGAGCGGAGCTTCTATGTGATTTTGTTTTTACTTGTTTTTATTGTCCTGGAAACTGGGTCGCAAAAACAGGACGCTTCGGTAGTATGTTTTTGGGTGATGTGGAATTTGGGGGGGGGGGGATGAGGGTGCGGGGGAGGGGGATGGGTGCGGGGGATGGGTGCGGGGGATGGGTGCGGGGGAGGGGGATGGGTGCGGGGGAGGGGGATATGCAAGGAAAGAACGTTGATATTCGCGTGACGAAAGGTTAATGAAGGGATCGGTGCAACTGCTTCAGGTATTTTAATTGTTTAAGATTCAAAGATTAGAATTAGGATTTCTTTTTAATACGAAGATAACCGGAGAAAAACAATATGTCACGTTTCTATCTTTCTTTCTTGCAGATGAACAATTTCGAAAAATCACCATCGTGTTTGCTCATTTAGAAGGAAAGAATCCTTTCAAATAAATGACATTTTTTATTTGCTTATTTTTTTATTAAATTTTTGTTTCTTCTATCTCGCTGAGCATTTAAAAAATATGTCTTGTTATAATAAAAATATTCTTAGTTTTCTTACAACGTATCGTACATTTTTTAATTATTAAAAAAATTTTCTTTTTGGTTTTAACACTATATTCCCCTTTTCACTTATGTTACATTTAAGTACCAAGTATATATACGAGTATAAATATTACTAAATTTATGAACGACGACGACGAAATAGCGAGTTGCATGTAATCATTTGGTTAGCAGAAAGTTATTTTCCAGAAAGACATTTCGAACACGGAAGTATCATTCTACAACTTATAGTTTTGGCCAAGGTAATTTTCTTATTGCCAGTCATTATGTAATTTTCCAAATTTTGAACAGGCACGATGAACGTCAGTTTGATGCTATTAATTTCGCTTTCTTCGCATTATTGAGATAGTTTCTCGCCGAGTAGTATTGTTCCCGGCCAAGTACGTCGTGTTGAAATATCGAGGAAAAGGTAATCGTGGTAGTATCATGGGAACTATAGCGCGTAATAATAACACCAAGAAACAAGTCCGTTACTTTCGATCTTTTATTACAACGTGTTTCAGAGTACGTGGACTCCTACGTCAATTACCGTAATGTAATTTTCCGACATTTTATATTTAATTACGACCAATTATTTCCCTTAGTCTATGCCACATGTTTTTAGACAGACTATAATATTTTTGATAAAATTATTCAACATATTTTTTGAGAGCATTAATAACCATTTCTCTGCGACAAATTTCTGCAACTTTTTAAATTTTCCAGCCTCTAGAGTCTTCTGATTTTCAAATTTGCAAATATCTCGCTCCTCCAATCTTTTAATCCTCAAATTTTTCTATTTCTAAATTTCGAAACTCCAAGTGTACAAATTTTGGAATCTTAGAATTTCCGAAGTTTCCTCGAATTGTCAAATTTCTGCAACTTTTTAAATTTTCCAGCCTCTAGAGTCTTCTGATTTTCAAATTTGTAAATATCTCGCCCCTCCAATCTTTTAATCCTCAAATTTTTCTATTTCTAAATTTCGAAACTCCAAGTGTACAAATTTTGGAATCTTAGAATTTCCGAAGTTTCCTCGAATTGTCAAATTTCTGCAACTTTTTAAATTTTCCAGCCTCTAGAGTCTTCTGATTTTCAAATTTGTAAATATCTCGCCCCTCCAATCTTTTAATCCTCAAACTTTTCTATTTCTAAATTTCGAAACTCCAAGTGTACAAATTTTGGAATCTTAGAATTTCTGAAGTTTCCTCGAATTGTCAAATTTCTGTAACTTTTTAAATTTTCCAGCCTCTAGAGTCTTCTGATTTTCAAATTTGCAAATATCTCGCTCCTCCAATCTTTTAATCCTCAAATTTTTCTATTTCTAAATTTCGAAACTCCAAGTGTACAAATTTTGGAATCTTAGAATTTCTGAAGTTTCCTCGAATTGTCAAATTTCTGCAACTTTTTAAACTTTCCAGCCTCTAGAGTCTTCTGATTTTCAAATTTGCAAATATCTCGCTCCTCCAATCTTTTAATCCTCAAATTTTTCGATTTCTAAATTTCGAAACTCTCCAAGTGTACAAATCTTGGAATCTTAGAATTTCCGAAGTTTCCTCAAATTGTCAGATTTCCAATCTTTTAGTCTTTTTCAAACCTGCAAATTTTGCAGCGTCCCACTCCTCGCATTTCTAAATCTCCAAACCCATCAATCTCAAAATTTCGATACTCTCCAAATGTACGATTTTTCCAATTTTCCAATTTTGAATCTTTCCAGCCTTTAATCTACCAATCTGCAAATCGTTAAAGCCCCGAATTTGCGAAATACCCATCGCAATAATTAGGTCTATCCACTTTCCTCGGTGAGAACAAAAAACATTTTCGCAAAACATGGATGTAATCGCACGTCGCGTCATCGTACCTTATAAAGCTATTTCCATAAAACACTCAGGCAACGCCCCATTTTTTCACTCAATTGCGGCAATTGCACGTATTAGCAAATCGTGGTAGAACAGTTTCATTACGAGTTGCTTTGTCGCCGCCAAGTGCATGGCTAATTGGCTGCTGTTGCGAGGACAATGATCAACAGTCGTCGGGACACATGCACTGTGAATAGTTCAAGCACGGTCGCCACGGTCCCGCAGGTAATCGATGCGTGTGCATTTCAAAGATTTTCCAATCGCGGCCCAAGGTCTGCTTCTACCATTTAAGAACACCTAACCACGTATATAACGTGTCACAGAAATCGAGTTGCAATTAACTATCGCGCTGCCTGACGGTTGCTAAGGTCGATTACTTTCACTCATTATGTTAGGAAATTCGATCGCGTGCAATGTCCTATTTGCGCTGTTTACCGGTCTGAATGCACAAATTGTACCATTACTGTTTACTCTAATTGCAGCTTTCCTGGAAGAGAATGGTCTCTGCATCGCCATCACGGAATTACAAAGTGGTATCGTAGAGTAAATCAATTAGTAATAGGTATTCTGTATGCACGTGTGTCTTTGAAGTTAATGAGGATCCCATTCTCGGAATCGACAGTATTAACCTTTAGCTGGTATCGTTAAATTATAGACGACGAACTTAAATTAGATTTCGAGTTATATTATTTAATAAGTTGTTTTCACGCCGTTAAACAAAATCGTTAAACTTACGTATAAATTTTAATATACAATAGAATTACTTGTAAGGAATTTTAAAAGAAAAGGAAAAAAAGAACAATTATCATATCATCGTAAAACATAAATAAAGTATATATATTAATTTCAGAAATGAATAGTAACTTGCAGAATACAAACTAAAATGAAATACACAAACATTAAAACGTTAATTTCACTTCATCCAAACTGTTGTAGGCTATTTATGACCTGATAATACCAATCAAAGATTAATTAATCCTGCTACGTTCTTCCGATCATTCTCGACCCAATCGTACCTTTTTAATATTGAGAAATATCTTCAATTTGAATAAAATATCAAAGAAATCTTATTGCTATGCATGATTTCTCGTTTCAGGTTTACCTTAAACATTAATTACAATTAATTAAATAAAAAGTAACTAGTAATTAATCAATTAGTATTTGCAGAAACCTACTCCTTAATTTAATATTTCAATATCATCAAATTTGGACAATTCGACGTTTCTTTTCTCGATTCGCGGAAAATCGAATGTGGTCGAAAGTTAATTCCCCATGCGTTTCCCAAATGGTGGCGTTTAATTTGTCTCGCTACAAATTCCCATGATTTTAATGACGCGACAGACCGTTTGATCGGAAAACCGAGCAACGCAACCACGGCGCAGTTAAAGAACCGGATTTACTCGAAAAAGATCCGTATCACCGTGTCGCTCTCCTAATTGTATGCGTACTACGAAGCCGGAGCACGATTTCCCTCTTGAATGGCAAACACACGATTGCCGAGCCATGAAGCAGCTTGCATTTGCCATGGTCGATTACCAGATAAACAACCGCGAACCTTTGACGCTCGATTTTTCTTATTTTATTGCAAAACGTGATTTTGAAAGGAGTGGTCGGCTCAGAAATTTAAATTGTCGGATGCAAAAGCGATTCTGATCGCGTGTACGGCATTCTTAACAAAAAGAGTACAACGATGCTATAGTAAAATAATAAGTACAGATAATTAATTAAAAGAAAAATTTAAATTTTGAGCCATGACGAATGTTTAAACATTTAATTGGTAATTTAGTAATTATAAATATCACAGGTTGATGGGTTATATTTAAAAATTAAGTGTGGATATACATAGCATGTGTAAATTTAACGTGACTAATTTTAACTTTTTTTAGTATTACTTGCTGTATAGGGTCGAGATTTACAGTGATTACAGAGATTTTTGTTTTTTTTTATTATTTATTTATTTACATTTTACAATTTGTTCAGTAGGACATTTGGTAAAATATTATAGCTTAGTGATATAGCAATATAGCATGTGGATGGCTACCCCCAGTGGGATACCATCTTCGAATTGAGATTTTTGTTGAATAACTCTTCGATGACTCTTAAATGCGTACAAAGAATTTTTCTGCTCTTTGTCCCACAGAGATCAGAGACTTCTTTGTCCGTATTGAAGCTCACGAAGAAAATGGAATATCTATGACAAATGCCCTGATATCTTAACAACTTATCTTGACATATCTTAACTTTTTCGTCAGGAAGTTATGTAATAACACACTGATTCGCAGACTTCTAAAACAGGTGGTTCATGATAAAAGCAATCACAGTAGGACAAACGCAGTAAACGCGACAGCTAATACTTTAATAGATAAAGCGTCTGGTGCTTGATACACAACACAGAAGTCCACGATTTGCGAAAGATGATAAAAAGATGTTGAATACATACAGTATGATATAAAGCTACAGCATAAAGATAATTCAAAACGCGCAGAAATATCACTTGGATTTTCCCCAACTCCTGGAACTTGATAACGAAGATCCCAGACTGGTGTCGTATAAGATAAGCACGTGTTTCCCGGATTGCAGAATCAATTAGAGACAATCTTAAATTTATAGAACACGATGTAAACAAATGATTGTGCTCTTCCCAGAATATTAGATATGTTATCATCACCAGTATGATTGCTATAGCTTCTAACACTGATTGCCTCTTTTGAATTACAGTTACTAGACTTTTCGGAGTCATAATTACTAGACAGCAGTCACATTACTACAAGAACATATCACAAAAATAGAAAAGTGGCTGCAAGTTAAACAAATTAAAGCAGACCCCAATAAATGCAACCATATTACATTCACACAGCGAAAACACATACCATCAAACATCTTTCTGAACGACACGCACATAATTCAAACAAGGCAAGTCAAATATCTAGGACTCCACATAGATACAAAACTCACATGGAAACAGCATATCAAATTAATAACAGATAAAATACAGACAGCAAGGAGACAAATGCATTGGCTAACAAGTCGAAAATCCAAACTAAGTATAGAAAACAAACTAAAAATATATAAAATGGTCATAAAACCAATCTGGACATACGGAATACCACTATGGGAAACAGCAGCAATGATCCATATAAGCAAAATAGAGACAATGCAAGCTAAAATTCTTAGAACAATAGTAAACGCCCCATGGTACGTTAGAAACGAGGATATTCGGAAAAACTTGGGAATATCAGCAGTCAAGGAGGAGATTAGCAGATGTGCAAGAAGGTATAGAGAAAGAATAGCAACGCACCCAAACCGGCTGGCAGCGGAAACGGTCGGCGCATCAAACATAAAAAGATTTTTTTTTTTAATATTTATTAAAATTACAATCAATTCTCGCGTTGAGAATTGAAAAAAGAAGATTAAAAAGGAAACACCCAACAGATCTCACAAAGGACATAACCTAACAAACAAACACTCACCACACTAAAGAAATAAATCAATCAAATTCGAAGGTGGTATTCCACTGGGGGTAGCCATCCGCATGTTATATTATTATACCTCTAAGCTATAATATTTTACCAAATGTCCTACTGGACAAATTGTAAAATGTAAATAAATAAATAAATAAAAAAAAAAACTCAACGTGCAAGTAGTACTCCTCTGAATAGACTATCTCATTCCAAATGGAACTGCCCTTATACAGTCCTCTCTCCACCTCTCAGGTCAATCTTTGTTTTTAAGGAGAACCATTATAATCATTCCATACTTCTGTCAGGTACACGTCCCTTCCGTGACCGCGGCTACGTTCAATGACCCGCTATGTCACTTCGAGCCTAAGCTCATCGTCATACACTTTGAGCACCCATAATCGGATTAGAACATTACAACTATTTCTTCGTTTTATTACTTACGTTTCTCAATGCGAGAATTGATTGTAAATATTAATAAATAAAAAAAAAAAAATTACTTAAGTGTAGGTATAGTAAAAGTCTGGACTAGCGTATCGGGGTTTTTTCTAACATTCCAAAAGGGAGGCCCCGATGTCCTTTTATCTCCGACATACTTTTTTTTTTATTTATTAAAATTTACAATCAATTCTCGTGAGAATTTTCAGTAACTTTTTCTGGCGTGGCGCAGTGACATAGCTAATTATTTACAATAAGTTAATACTTATTATAGATAAGTATAATCTATAAGTAAGTATTATAAATAAGTAAATATTACTTAATCTAATTAAATCTAGTGTTTAGGTCTAACGGGTAGTGTCTCTTCAGCCTGCGGATCTGGTCCGACGTATTAAGTAAATCTCCGACATATACAGGGTGGTTGGTAACTGGTGGTACAAGCGGAAAGGGGGTGATTCTACGCGAAAAAAGAAGTCGAAAATATAGAATAAAAATTTTTCTTTTTTAATTTTTCTTTTTTTTTTAAATTTTTTCATCGAGATAACGATCTACAGTGAAATCCGTTATAACGTGCAGCACGCGCACCGAGCAAAAATTCAAAGTCGATTTTCTCGAAAACAAAGCTTCAAACGAAAAATTTTTATTCTATATTTTCGACTTCTTTTTTCGCGTAGGATCACCCCCTTTCCGCTTATACCACCAGTTACCAACCACCCTGTATATGTTGAAGCCTTATGTCGACACCGAAGCCTTCCCTTTGGAACTTTGGGAAAATCCCTTAACATTATAATCTAGATTCTAATCGTAGCCGTAATTGAGCAATTGTCGCCATTCAATCCGATTGTATTTATTCGTGATTTGTGATAATGAGCTTGGGCTCGAGTGTGGGTGTGGGTGTGTCCCTTAGAACTAACAACGCGGATTCGTTGTTCACACTTTTCGTTAGGAAAAGTGAGGGTAACGATCTGCGATGCCAATTGATTATAGCCTATGTTAATAAACGAAGATAGGAGGAGAAAGCCTACCAATGCGGCTCGTAGATGACGTTGTTTATGGGAAAACCCAGCTGTTCCGTTAGCTAAATATTCGGTTTTCCCGCTAGGTAACTACCTGCTCTCTCCGTAATTTGTACAAACGTGCAATAAACCTAAGGACTGTTCCAAGCACCATCCATTAACTTACAGAAACAATAAATTAAAGGTTTAAGTTTATGGTGTGTCCTTGAGGTTATTAAGGATACGCGGTGAGGGCCCGCACACATCTGACCTCTGTCAAACTTTCCTTCAAGGGCGGCTAGCATCCTTCTCTAACCACCAACATGGAAATTGACCAATTAACAGCAACGTTAATTTCCCCCACAACGAAGACCTTTTTCCACGAATCCGATGATCTCGTGCCCTTAGACACACCCCATCATAGTTTTTCTCTGCAGCGTCACCGTGACGGAGAGACACTTTTTCGCGTATGATCAGCGGGATAAGTCAGTCATCTGTGAATATTTCACGTCTTAACATATACTTAGATTTACTTAGACTTAGATTTAGACATCCTGTTAGCCGCAGATTCGTTATCGAACCTGAGGCCGTTGTCGTGAGTGTTACGAGTGCCTAATCGCCGCAGTTAGTTGTCAAATCGGTTGTGTCCCTACTTGTCTTCTCTATCTTTCTACTTCTAACTCTATCTTCATTGTACCACAACGATGGCTAATTCCAGTGGAGATTCATCAAGCGCCCATAACCGTAATTTCAACGCCAACCCGACATCAGAAGTGACATCAATGCCGGTTATAACAATGCAAGAGCATTCGACTATCATGAGCGGGTTAATTCAGGTGCTGGTGCCGAGTGCGGAACCTGTAAATATAATGCTACCATTTTTTAACCCGGAAATCGCGGGCGCCGATCCAGCCGCATGGTGCGCAGCTGCTAATCTGCTTATGAAGGACAACCCTCTACAAGACAGTGCGCTAATTTCTGCTTTAAATAGTGCTCTAAAGGGCCCTGCAGCGCATTGGTTTACACAGATAGTGAACGGCGAAAAGCTTACCTGGCCGGTGTTTAAGGAACTTTTTACTGCGCGTTTTGGTGGCGAAGATACAGCAACCACGAAATTAATGAATATGTCCAAAGAAGAATTACAGAAGGACAAAAACATGGCAGCTTACGCCATTCGTCTCCTCTCCCTCTTGAAGACGAAGCGGCGAAATATAAATATGGCGGAAGTAATCAACTCTATTTTTTGTCAAGTGAGCCCAGAAGATCAGCGTATTGAACAAATAGCACTTGAGAAGGATATCGAGACCAAGGACCAATTTTTAAGTCAAATGAGAGATCCCGCTCTCTTGAAGAGGCCGCCGGCGGCTTCGACAAGTAATACATCAACTAGCAGCGAAGTCAAACGACAGAAGCTTGACTCCCAGAATGAGTGCCACGAGAGGGTAAGGATCGAGAAACAGAAGGATACGCGATGCCCAGAAGGAAGCCGACCAGCTACATTGTCCGAAGAGTCTTGCTTCAAGTGTCGTGGAGAGGGTCATATCGCGCCTGATTGTCCCTTACCACGGGAAAGAAACAATGATTCTAATAACGAAGATCGAGTTGACCTCTGCGTGGCGGAGTTTTCAACTGGTAGATTAAGTCATCTAGGTGAGTCGTTCTCATTTTATTTCGATTATGGGGCCAGATGCTCATTAATTAAAGAGTCCGTAGCCTCGAAATTTTCTGGAAAAAGAACGACTGATATTGTAGTAATGCGAGGAGTAGGAAATACGTGTGTGAAAAGTACGTCTCAAGTTTTGTCCACTGTATGTATTAGTGGTTTTACATTGGAGACAACTTTTCATATACTTGCTGATAGTTACTTACAATGCGATATCGTGATTGGCCGTGACATTTTGAGCCAAGGTTTTGAAGTAAAAATTATGCGAAATAGCCTAGTTATTTGTAAAACAGAGACAGTAAATGCCTATAGCAAAACCGCGGAATACGAGATCAATATTAACGAGGTCGACACAGCTATAACCGGTAACGATAAAAGTCGATTAATTTCTATTCTCAACAAATTTAAAGATTCATTCATTGCGGGGTTCCCACGTACTCGCGTAAATACGGGCCAGATAGAAATACAGTTAATTAATCCTAACATCAACGTCCAAAAAAGGCCTTATAAATTTAACGAGGAAGAGCGGGCAATAGTGCGTGAGAGGGTAAGCGAACTAATTGAAGCAAAAATCATAAGGCCTAGTAGTTCAAAATTCGCGAGCCCTATGTTACTCGTGAAGAACAAGGACGGCACACATAGATTGTGTGCAGATTTTCGGGAACTAAACAAAAATACGGTCGCGGATCGGCACCCCCTACCTCTTATTGCGGATCAAATCGCGAGATTGCAAAATGCGAGATATTTTATTAGTTTAAACATGGCCAGCGGATTTTACCAAATTCCTATTCATCCTAATTCGATAGAGTATACAGCGTTCATTACCCCCGATGGACAATATGAGTACATAACGATGCCTTTTGGATTAAAAAATGCATTGTCCGTTTTTCAGAGGGCCATCCTCAATGCCTTAGGAGACCTCGATTATCCATATGTTGTTATTTACTTGGATGACGTCCTAATCCTTGCCAACTCAGTAAATCAAGCTTTAGAAAGACTGGACATAATATTAAGTACCTTCGTAAAAGCCGGGTTTTCTTTTGATCTTTCTAAATGCTCTTTTCTAAAGACATCGATACTGTATTTGGGATATGTAATTCATAACGGAGAAATTTGTCCCAACCCCGGTAAAATACAAGCTTTGAGTTCGTTACCTGCACCAACAACCGTTACACAGGTTAGGCAGTTTTTAGGTTTAGCCTCTTACTTTCGAAAATTCGTTCCTAAATTTTCCCAGGTAATGAAACCCTTCTATGCACTTACTTTCACTAATAAAAATTTAAATTGGACGAATAGGCATGAAAAAATAAGGGAAATGGTAATTTCCGTCCTGACTGATGTGCCGGTGTTAATAACATTCGACCCCAAGTACCCCATAGAACTACATACTGACGCTAGTTCAAAGGGATATGGGGCTATCTTAATGCATAATGTTGAAGGTAAAAACAGAGTAGTAGAATATTACAGTAAAAGAGCTAGCCCTGAGGAATCTAGCTATCAGCCCTATGAACTAGAGACGTTAGCAATTGTAAACGCTGTCAAACATTTTCGGCATTATCTATATGGCCGAGAATTTGTTATCGTCACTGACTGTAATTCCTTGAAGGCATACGGTAATAAAGCATATTTAAATGAAAGGGTTTACAAGTGGTGGGCTTACCTACAATATTTTACCTTTGACATTATGTATCGAGAAGGCAAGAAAATGGCCCACGTAGACTTCTTTTCGCGGAACCCCGTAGATTTGGATCACTTGGATCACCGTAGATTAACAATTAACAGCAACGTCAATGTCTCTCACTTTCCGAACGAAAACGTTTCTCCATGAATTTTGTGCCCTTCGGCACACCCCATCATGGCCCGGTGTATCGCTCACACCGGGTCCCGGACCCCTCTCGATCACAGCCGGGACGATCATCGTGGAGGTTTCAGTCGATTGCAGTCCGGCACTACCACGCCGCTTTTCCTACCACCAGAAGCGACCTGGTGTCCGTTGATCGCGGATTTGTTATTGAACATAAGACCATTGTTATTAGTGTTACAAGTGTCTAATCGCCGCAATGAATTGTTAAATCGATTGTACCATACTTATGTTAATAAACTCTATTTTTGTTATACCGTAATGATGGCTAATTCCAGTGGAGATTCATTAAACACCCATAACCCTAATTCCAACGCCAACCCGACATATATGTTGGAGACGAAAGGACGCCGGGGCCCCTCTGGAACTTCAGGATAACCCCCTAACATTGTAATCTAGAGTCTACTATAGCCGTAATGAAACAATCGCAGTTATCCAAGCCGATGGTAACCGTCCGGGATTAGTGACGGTGAGCTTTGGCTCGGGCCGACAACCTGTTGCCCAAAGTAGCCGCGGTCAACGGGACGGGCGCTCCGTCTAACAAAGGCGCGGAGCGGTGTTATGATCCTCATTAAAGGAACTACCCATAGAGTTATCGGACAGTAAAACATGCTAACGGTTCCTTAGGACAATTAATACCTGAGGTTGAGGCACGTACACAGCACAAGACCCGGTAGCCCGAGGACCCGCTATAAAACCTGGGTTTTTCGGCAACTAAGATGTTTGTAAACGGACAGGCAGTTTTTGTCCCAAATCGACCAATCGACAGCGACGTCGATCCGAGGATCTTGGGTACTTAGACACCCCACCAGAGTTGGTCTCGGTGGCGTTGTTGGGAAGAAGATGCATTCCTGACTGAGACCTCATCGAGGAAGGGAATAGCGCGATCAGTACACGTCTGAGTTAGAGCAAGTATATCTATCCTCCTGTTGACTCTGGATTCGTTATCAAACCTAAGACCATTATCACCAGTGTCGCGAGTGCCTAATCACCGCTGTTGATTGTCGAATCGGTAGTGTTCATACTCGTAGTATCAGGCCGTACCGTCGCTATAACACAGCGATGGCCATTCCAATGGAGATCCAGCAAACGCCCACAACCCTGTTCCTGACTCTTCTCCGACATATATGTCGGAGATGAAAGAACATCGAGATTTCCCGTCTGGAATGTTAGAAAAAACCCAATACCCTAGTCCAGACTTTTACTATAGCTACGCTTAAGTAATAAAAATAAGAAATAGTTTTAATGTTCCAATCTGGCTTTATGGCGATGGGTTCGGGCTCGAAGTGACATAGCGGGTCATTGAACGTAGCCGCGGTCACGGAAGGGACGTGTACCTGACAGAAGTATGGAATGATTATAATGGTTCTCCTTAAAAACAAAGATTGACCCGAGTGGTGGGGACAGGAATATATAAGGGCAGTTCCACTTGGATTTTTTTGGAGTTCATGCAGATAAGTTTACTTGTACGTGGAGTCATACGTGTCGCATTCATCATCCCGTTGATTGTGAATTCATTATCGAACCTAAGGCCTAAGGTAAGGATTACGGTAAATTGTTTAATTACAACTGTAAACTTTAATTACAACTTTACGGATTTTCCCGAAGTTACAGAGGGAAGGCTCCGGTGTCCTTTCCTCTCCGACATATAATAAATTGAAAATCATTTCATCTGTTAGATATTATAACGCATATTTTGCTTTCTCTTCTGCATTATTTATATGCAGATTCGGATACTTTTCTATTTCGAAATTTCTCGCAAATGCATGGAATCGCAGTCTGATAACAATATGTTATTTTTAACGAAGAGATTTATGTAAACCCGTATGTTATTATCAGTCTCGCTGCTGGGTACATTGAAAATGAAATATTCAGTTGGTTTGCTAATGAAAAGCGGGCTTGCAATACACTTTTCGAATTATGATAAATCATAATTCCGTTTTCTTCACGCCATATAGCCATACGTAGATTACTTTATTCTTTGCACGCAAACACGGTTGCTTCTATTTAATGATACAAACAAATTATTTTCACTGCATGAATTTTCAGCATATCGAAACGATTGCCGCATAATTTCATTTTTCACCTTGAGGCGTAAAAGTCAATCGTTTGTTGAGGGGTGGTTCAGAAGAATTATCTGAAACGATACGATGCGCTCGAACGATATTGAAAACGTATCGCGTTAGATTACAGAGTTCAACGTACAATTTATTCCTTTCTCCTCCTACGTTACTTTCCTGATGACGTTCATCGTGGCCATTGTCCTTATTATCCTGCTGCTCGCGTTCGTTTACTATAATTGACTCACTTGTAATCTCCCACTGTATAAAACCGAAAAAAGAGATATTTGCTCTCGGTTTGTCTAATTATTTAACGTTTTTAACATTTTTAATTGTTTAACATTTTCGTATCATCCGATAGACATTATCATTCGATGAAAGGAAAATTGAATTTCCAATCACTCGCGAATTAATCCTTGAGAAATGAAAGATTTCATGGCCTATTTCACTAAAAAATTCAGTCTGTTTGCGTAAGTGTTTTACCATCGTCTGGATGTAAATGTAAAATATTACATCGGCGTTTGACGAAATCATACGACTTCAGAAACACCTATGATTCATGTTCTTTGTCTTTAATAATGCTATGAAACTGCTTTTTTCAGATAACTGCTCAATTGCTAAATACTGCTCAGACTAAAAGAAATTAATTGATTTTGTTGACACAGTGATGTCTTTTAAACTGATTTTTTGATAATGACACAATAAAAAATGCCAGAGTAGAGGCGTCTAATTGCACTGCACGAAGGACATCCTTGTATGTAATCTGTGACGCAAATTGTCTTAAGGATTTTTACTCTATTATCGATTCAATCATTCGTACCAAATTTAAATCATAAGATTTAAAGAAAGAAAGATTAAAGAAATAAGAAGAATTAAAAGAAAGTGATTTTGACAAGGCACCAAAGGCTGCGTCTATCTTACCTTACACATAAGCTTGAGAAAGTCCTTCCAAATGATATCTTAAGTCTCAAAAACAATTTACGGCCTTTTCGAAAAACTGTACAGCCTCGTATGCACTCGAAATCAACGAAGAATTCTTTATCAAGGACCTAATTACCAGGAAAATCGATCGTAAATAGCAAATTCTATTACACAGTTTCAGAATTGGCCATATCAGACTCACACACGCATATCTAATTTCTTAACCAAACCCATCAATTTGCGACATCTGTGCGATTCTTCAAATTACCCTAAACATATGTCGGGGATGAAAGAACATCGAGATTTCCCGTCTGGAATGTTAGAAAAAACCCAATACCCTAGTCCAGACTTTTACTATAGCTACACTTAAGTAATAAAAATAAGAAATAGTTTTAATGTTCCAATCTGGCTTTATGACGATGGGTTCGGGCTTGAAGTGACATAGCGTAGCGTCACTGAACGTAGCCACGGTCACGGGAGGGACGTGTACCTGACAGAGGTATGGAATGATTATAATGGCTCTCCTTAAAAACAAAGATTGACCCGAGAAGTGGGGACAGGAATATATAAGGGCAGCTTCATTTGGATTACGAGTTAGTTTGTTAGTTAGTCGTTGGGCGAACTGCTGATTGAGTTATCGAGAGAGTTATTATTATCGAGAATCGTGTATTACGTTGGCATACGTCATCCCGTGTATCGAACCTGAATTCGTTGTCACCATCATCTCGACCATCCTATCGCTGCTATTACTTATAGCCTCTTGTAGTGTCCACATTTGTACCAATAAAAATTGGCTACATCCGCGATGGTAAATTGAGTAAAGGTTCATCGAACGTCCCAAAATTCCAACCCTAATCCGACATATAGTTAGTATCGCAACAAATACCAGATCTGTGAAACTTGAAGTGAAAATCTCTGTGACGAAAGTCAAGTTTCAAGCGTTTTCTTCTTTCAGAAGGACACATCGTTATTTAACAAAGTCTAACTAATAAATCTCAGTCTCTGGCCACGTTGTCGCTGATAATAACCACGTAGGTGATTTTATACTTAAAAATTTCAGAAAAAAATGTTCATCGTCCACATTGTGACTCATGTTAAATTGAACTCTTAATTTCTATGATAATAACATCGTAAAAATAAATATGAACAAACGTACGACCACGATTAGTTACTTTTTCTGATCGACGAGGCGACTAACGTTACCAACGGAAGTCGGTGTTTACGCAGTGTGAATTTGCTTCGTAATCAGCGGAGAATCAACAATTAACGTCGTCTGATTCCGCGAACATCTTGTCATTTCGAGTCAACGCCACCGACCACGACCACGTTACACGTGTTCTTTGTTTTAAGGAAGCGCCTGTACGGAATAACATCGTCCTTGCCGATCCCGATAGTACTTGACGCGATCTTACCTTGTGGCATCGTACAAGAGGTAGAACGGCCATGCAGAGAAGGACAAGGGCACGAATCATTTTGCGTGAAAATATTCCTGATGGGCTGCGTCACATCGCTGAAACACGAAATAAGAAGTCTGTTTAAATGGATGGTTCGACGAATTAATCAAGTGGCTACTTTATCGTGAATACCTGACGCTAATTATGTCGAGTAAAAGTTAATGTATAAAATAATAGAATGAGAGAAAAAGAATGTTATATACAATTCCAAATTTCAAGTCTTACGTTAAAAGGTATGAGAAATATATTTAACAAATATAAAATATATTTCTCTGTTTAAAAAAGAACTGTTCTATACATAATTCCCACGTAAGTGAGAGAGTAAAAATTAAACGAAGAAATGGGAAAAACTATTTATAAGATTACTGACATCTCGAGAGTAATCTATCTGTGAATTATTTTTGCATACAAGGGATACAAACGTCTCATATAAATGACACGTTTATATTTCAAACTCGCATGGAGCACTTATTTCAGTTAATAACGGAGAGCGGTCTTACACTGAAATTATAGACTCCATTATATAAATTGCCGACAGATTTGCCAAGAATGATACACATAAAGATGAAGTCAGTTTTTACTTTGTATAATGAGACTTATATGGTGCAATTTTAGCTGAACAACATAATGGTACACATGGAATTTACATAAGAAAGTAATCGAATAATAGGAAATGTGTTTGCAACAAATCATTTTCTGGTACGGGGTTACAGATATTTTTGTCAATTTTGATTTAACCAACTGAAGTATTTTGATACGATCGTTCATAAATTTCTTTCATAATTGTCCGCGGATGTTTCTCTAAAATATCAATGTTTAAAAACGTTTTCTTATTAAATATTAAATTCAAATATTAAATTAGCTCTTTCCATAAATAAGAGCAAGATCATATTATAAAAATTCTAGGATCGTAGCAAAGTTGAAAAATGTCTCGAAAGGGTTGATTCTGCGCCAAACATTTATCGTAGATATCGCGAGCAAAGTAGTATTCTATTCACGATCCGATGCAACATCGCCGTTAGAATATTGCGCTAACGAGGGGCCAGACAGGCAGCAACAATTTGCTCGCTGGCCAGAAACTGATATCTCTCACGGTAGAAATGTAATTACCACGAGTCGCGAGCGGCGATGAAGAAATCCGCGCGCGGTTACATAATTTTCGCCGCACCCGCTGCGCAACGCGCTCGTAAACGAAAGAAGAACCACGGAGAAAAAAGGCAGACGAAAAGACAAAGAGAGAGAAAAGGAGGAAGGAAGAAAGGAGAAACATCGAGACGAAACAACGACTAACCTATATGATGGGTTCACGCATGCCTGCGACTAAACCTGCGACAAACACGAGCGGGAGGTGGCGTTTTAACGTGAATAGGACAGGCGACGATCCCGGAAGGAAAGTTGAATCGCATCGAATTAACGCCCACGTCGCGCGTCAAAACGAAAACTTTCGATCGCTGCATCGTAAAAATCGCGAAACTTCAATGGGGTCGTTTCGAAGTGGAAGGGGAAATATGGTGCGGTTAACGTTAACAAAAGAACGATCTTTATGTCGATCGGTCAACGAAAGTTAGTATTAATACGATAGAGATTAGATCACGAGGTAACTCGTTAGTTTTATCAAAACTGGATTTTATTATAAGGAGAATTTTTTGACGCAATGATACGTGATAACATATGTGATATGTATGGTAAGAGGTATGATAAGGTATAAGCCGATACTTTCGATCCGTTGATTTTATGGCTGATTTTATAGTCCTCTTATTCGTTTCGCTTTTTTCATTTATTTAACTTCTGAAATTAATATTTTAGCCAGATATACGTGATTCATAGTCGATTTTGAATTGAAATTCAATTTTGTGAAAACTTTTTACGTTGTTGATATTGGAAAAATGGACAATTTTCGTTACGTATAGTTAATGAATATTTAACGAAGTTAGTTAATGGAAAATTTAGAATAAAAAAAGGAAGTACATATAAAGTTTCTCGTAATGAGATGCAGGATGCATCATTAATTTTGCTATAGGTCAATATACATATGTATAAAGATAAATGCACGTATGTATAGAGATATTATACAATAAAGATACAAATTTACAGCTTCCCACATTCTATTCAATAATTTTATTAAGGATGCTATCTTGTATATTAAAAATTTTGATTTCCATAGGTGATATAAATTTTTCTTTTCCAAGTAGACAAGGTATCAGACAATTTTTTTTGTAAAGCAATATGGCTAATAATACATAAAAAAACAAGCTTACAGTGAATTGCAAAGGTGTGTTTTGAAGCGAAGATTAATTCAGTTCTAGAAGATTTATTTTCACCGAAAGTGAAACCTCACGAGGAAAATTTTATTGTGCTGTAGATTGCATTCTTGCAAGAGCGTAAATGCGCATATCATTAATCTTGGTAGTGAAGTGATGCTGTTGCAAATGCTTTGGCATTTTAAACAAGGAGAAACGATTACAATAACAAAGTACTGTGTAATAACATCTTTTACTTGCATTCCTCGTACATGCTTAAAAAGATTTCGTTTAAATCATCGTATTTCCTTATTTATGTATACGTATTTGTTCACGCGGACTAATTGACGTTCCTATGTCGATATATTCTCTAAATATTAATTTTAGATCGAAATGAAAAATCTTTGAAACAGGAAAAATGACCTTTGGACATCGACGTTGAATCAAAAATCGATCATCTATCGCTAAAATAGTGATCTATTCGCTTAAATACATATTATACGTACTTAATGCGTACATATGTTGCCCTTTAATTCAAATGTAAGTATTATAATTCTTTATGCAAAATATACGAAGCATATAATATAATAAATATAATACAATATAATAATATTAAAATAGAATAATAAAAAGTACAAAACAAATAATTCACAAAAATGTAAGTAATGTTTTCCTCTTTTAATATTTTTTTATATGTTTTTATATCCTGTAGTATATACCGTATATATATGTATCTATACAAATATTTTTATCAATATAGAGAAACTCTTCAACAAATCCACGTTTCTTTAGAACTAAATAAATATAGTCTCTGCGAAACAAATATACCATGGACCAGGATTTTCAATCGGTTTCACATTAGTGTTTTAAACCGACAGTCATTGTATCCGTAGCAATAAAGTAACGTGTTTAAGCAACTCATTTGTCGATGATAACGCTGCTCTTAACTCGACAACTTTCTCGAGGAAAAAAGAGTTGCTGACTTCTGTCGTAATTAAAACCCGTGTATATTTTACAGGGAGTTGAAACGCGTTTAACATCGTAAAGTAATTGAAATTAAGCAAAACCAAACTTTCTACCATGGCTGAAAATGTACGTATATTCGTATATTGAAATTCCACTGTGAATTTAATAAACTCGTATATCACGTGCAGCGAAAACTTTAATGGTTGAACGGTAAAAAAGAATTACCATGTTTCGAGCAGTCTGGTTACCATATATGTATAATAACCGGAAATTCCATTTGCATTCAATGGAACATACTGTAGGGCGGTAAGTATGGTCGAAACTTTTTTAATGGTACTGTACAAACTATTCGATACGGCAAATAATTCGTTCGATAGGCTAAGTACTTAAAATGATTACCGTAATATTAAACAGTGCTCTTTGCCATCACTTATCGGTTTTACAACTGAGAATGATAATAAAGTATGATAAAACCTTTACCGATAGTCAACTTTCTATTTGTTCTTAAGTCGTCTTACTCTTACGAATATTACGTAACAGACAGGGAGCAGTGTCGTGTTAGTCACAATGACACGAGATCACGATCTACGATCTTTTCTAAAGATATGATCGTGCATTATATACTTGCTATACGTAGATCGATATTTTACAGAGTCGTGAATAGGGAAAAATGGCAATTGATATTTCTTTTCTAAATACTATTATAGATAAGCTCTGTGCTGTTATACTCTGCTATCTATTATCCAACTTCAAACGATAGCATTGGGCAACCTGTTTTAGATATTGGAAAAGCCTGCAATCTGTATGTTTAGAATGGGATATTAGTAAAAATAACAATACGTTAAACGGAAATAACGTAGAAAGCACAATAGCTGCGGGAATAGAACAGAAACAGAAAGATAATATACAGGGTGGTTGGTAACTGCTGGTACAAGCGGAAAGGGGGTGATTCTACGCGAAAAAAGAAGTCGAAAATATAGAATAAAAATTTTCTTTTTTAATTTTTTTTTTTTTTAATTTTTCCATCGAGACAACGATCTAGAGTGAGATCCGTTATAACGAGACGCGATAAAGTGCACGCGTACCGAGCGAAAATTCAAAGTCGATTTTCTCGAAAACAAAGCCTCGAACGAAAAATTTTTATTCTATATTTTCGACTTCTTTTTTCGCATAGAATCACCCCCTTTCCGCTTGTACCAGCAGTTACCAACCACCCTGTATATTATAAAAGTAAAAGGAATTTCTTAAGAATACGAGAATAAATAAACTAAAGCAGGAATAGAACAGTACAAAAGGGAGGATATTAAAAAACCTATTTACTAAATACTATTAAAATACTAAACCTGTTTAAGTGCTAGGGAATGTGAAAATATCAAATCTGTATGATTGTATAGGATATTATATTTAATAAAAGAAAACACATATGACGTATAAACGCGAAAGATACAATTTTTGAAATCTACGAGAACAGAGAAATCAGTATCAGAGCGGAGAAATACAATAATTAAAAAAGATCGAAGAAGTATACAGAAATCCGCACAACATAGAAGTTAACGCCATAGCAAAAAGACGCTATACGTGTATCCCAAAAGCAGAAAACTGGAATACAAACCTGTGAAGCGACAAATATGGCGAATAATTACTTTTCTACGTGAACAATTAAATGTACTGAGAATTCCGATAAAATCAGCCATAATACTCATTCCCAGCCAAAAAGTTCGCAAGATACCGCGTACGAGTGAAAGCGTTGCTATTATTTGCTCGCGATTACGAGCAAAACGCCATTTAATTTTCAAGTCATCGAGATGGAAACGCTTTGAAGTCGCGTGATCGTTTTCAGCCGACGAACGAGTTATGCATATTCTCCACATTGGCCATGGATGACATCAATTTCGATGGATCAACGCACGATGACCCCGTTTTCCGTCGTTTTCGTCCTTGATCACTTTTACCGCTCCAGATTTGCGAAGCGGGTCATAGGCGGCCCTATGGCCAAAGGTGTTTTTATATGGGAGTGAAAATTTCGTCGGCAAAGAGGTGAAATCCATGGGAAGTGACAAAAGTAAAGCGACCATTGTTCTAATAGGAAGTAGCGTTTCTGTACATTCGCAAGGAGGCAGGTTCGACCTTCACGGAGACAAAAGCTGTCTTTTACGTAGCATTCACGAGACCGTGCGACTCAAATTTACACTATGGTGCAAAAGTGTTGAATCACCAGATTGCTCTCAAGTTGGATGCATTCTTTTTTCACAAGGACAATTAAACGGTTTCCTATTTTTGGCGTTCTACGATTGGTTTTCGTTTTTATTTCCATTTCTTATATGCACTTATCCTTACAGTTTATTTTTATTTTCTTGCCTACTTTTATGTCTACATTTACTCTTGCTCTTTATAAAATTTTGGGTCAGGAGATCAAGTTTGAATCGAATGCGTTTTTCACGAGAATAATTTTCTTGCTTGTTGTCCTTCGCGACTGTCATTTTTATGACTTTTTAGATCTTATTCGTATGTTTCTTTTATATACAATTCGAAAAATTCTTCTTTCGACTCAATTAGACGATAATGGTAGAAACGCAATTAAACCTAATTGGATCGAGATAACAAAATGAAATGTATTTATGGAAATATAATTCAACGAAGTAAATAAATAATTAATAAACAAGTAAACTCACAGTAGATTATTTAAAATTCTTATGCAGTATCTTACGAAGTCTCGTTGAGAAATATCACTACTCAACTCCGATCAAAAGTAAACTCTGACTGTTTAGGATCAAAAGTGATTCACATGGTTGACGTTAATAAATATTACCGCATGATTTCCCTAATGATACTATGTATTCACATTTCTTATTGTTGCTTTTACATATGTCAAAATAGTCAAAGATTAATATTAATATAATCGCAGTAATAAGTAACGTCGTTATTTCTTTCTACACAAGCAATCGCAATGGTATTTTCTAAGTATAGTTCTCGAAGAAAATATGCATATGGAAACATCATTCAAGACAACGTAATTGCAGTCGATGAATAACCAATTGCTTAAAAATTAATTAGATTTCTATTACTATCAGCCAAGAGTAATTGATTATTTAGTCGATCGTGAGAAGACGACTTTTCAACTTGGTTTCTTCATTCAACTATGCTTCGCGATGTATAATACAAGGTATAGTGAATAGAACTACGAGGATGATATGTGAAACGCTAATTATCTGTGAACGCACGTTCCACACTTTATAAAGATCAAAGATGACCTATTAAATCCACGATTAAAAACTTCGATATTTATTTTTCGTGTCCTTTCATTTCTATTAGGCATCCGCGTAAACATTTTTTTATTTCATTAAATTTAAGTTTGTGAAAGAAAACGCAGTTCCTTAACTAAGCTTTGTAAGGGATTTCATTTGATCTAACTTAAATTCTCAAGATATTTTATCTTTTTCATATTTATATGCGAATGGAAAACTTTAAGCAGACGACGATGGTTTATTTCATAACGACGATGGTTATTGCATAAACGTAATTCAAAATCAATACAATTTGCTCTTCACAAACAAGGAAAGGACAACGAATACCTGAATAATTAAGTTTAATATCTATTGGATAACAATAACGTCACATCCTTGGTTTCCTTGTTTTCATTATGATAAATAATGTAACAGGAATCGATGAGTTGTGTGAAACACTTTACACGCAATTTACAGATAATTGCGATATCTAAAAAAAGGTAACTATTTTTATGCTACCATAATCTTCACAAGCAATTTAATTTTTAAACTTGGTATTTCATATATGCAAAATATCCAAAATAAAAAGTTCAATCTAACGAATTCATTCAAACACAAAACACACAGAATCAGCTACGTTCGGTAAATTTACATCTCAAACAGGATGCAAATCGCGTAAATGAAACGTTAGCCGCATAATAAAATTCTCTCGTAATTCTCTCTGTAAGGTAGAGATCGACACGATACCATGTGCAAGAATTCGATGACAGGACTCCCTAACTAATCGTTAAACCACGTCTGGGTTCTGTGATATAATGTTATCTCGATATTGCATCAACCATGTTATATATCTTTTTTTTATTTCAGAAAAATAACAAACAAAAAATAGAAAAAGGGGAGAGGATAAAAATAAACCAGACCACTTCTAGTCTGTGGAAAATAATTTCTAGTGACCTCACTCTGAATTCAAGATACCGTGCTACTGATTTATACAGGCGATCATTAAGTCAATATGTTCTAGGCTTGGAAACACCGAATTTAATATAAAAGTCGTCTGACGAATTTCAATTCATTGTCATTCATAGATGTCAACGAGGAGACTTCGATTTTTTATTTCACACAGACTAAATGCATCGTTTTTATAGCGCGTGAAAGATTATCGTTCCTCTTAAAAAATAAAGAAAATAATAATAAAGATTTCTTGTTGAACGATTCTCTGATGCAATTTTTCAAGAATCTAAGTAGAACATCCAGTCTTTTTTCCTGCTTTTTTTTTTTTTTTTTTAAGATGAAAAGGTCATGTTCTCGTGCAAATCGATGTAAGTCTGAAGCTTCGCGCTAGTGAAAGGGTAATTAAGTTAATATTTCGAGCTCAAAGTAGACTTTGGGTCGGCAGAGTATTGCTTAGTATGAGTTTATGAGAAGAACGAAAGGTTACTTTACAAGATGTAAAATTACGTACCATTTTCTCTTTAGTTACGGTAAACATGTTGTGAACTAGCAAAACGTCATTAAGATAACAAATCTCTGTATTTAATCTGTCTTATTTGTTTTACTTATACTAAATATTTATATGAAAGACGATTTTTCTCTCTTTATAATTTTTCGTGAATTTTTATGAAAATTAATTAGTTTTGTATCAAATTTTTTAGTTTTTCATATAAATTTTTTAATGAAAGGTAATTTCCTGTTCATATTGCTTGGATTTCATTAATATGAGTAATTTTTTGTCCCTTTTGTTGATCTCATTTCAACCAATTTCTCAAATTAAAATAATTGTGGTACACCCGCTCTGAAAAGTGGTAAATCTTCATGAAAAATGTTTTAAGTAAGACATTTTATTGCATTTTCTGTGCTTCGTATCCGTACGTGCAAAGGTTGATTATCTCATAAAACTCGGTAACTAGCATCTTTGACAAAGTATAAAAAATCGTTACGATAAAAGGCATAATTCTTCTTCTTTCTTTTGGAATGGCTAATAAACGATATAAATTTGGAGGGAACGTATGAAATATGAGAATCTTCGGGTCTGGTCAGATCCAGTTATGTTGATTTCAACAAACTTTAGTTATTGATTCCTGGAAATCGTACACGTTCGCAGAAATGAACGACCGACGATTCGCAAATTATTGCGAAATGAATTTTTTATTCGTCTCGCGAACAGTTAATTAAAAACACGTATTCATTCATCAGAGAAGAAAAATTATCCCATTGTTAAACGGATCTCTGCGGTTACTAATGTCAGTTGAGCAAAAAAGGAAAATACGAAAGTTATACATTGCGAATGAACCCCAGAAATAAATTGCATTATGAAAATTTTATGAATACGTTCATTCATCGAATAAATACTTCTTCGGTACTCCTCTAGAATATCGTAGATTAAGAAGTATCTTATAAATTATTATTATTATTATTGCAAGCCATGGTACTAAAATAGTATAGTGTATAGTAGTATACACATATTGTACAGTAGCATATGCAGTAAATAGTAAAATACATTATTACTACGTCTATTAATAGGTAATTAAAATGTGCAGTCTGTTAGATTTATAAAATGTAATAAGTGCTGCTCTTGATTAATAATTCGTCATTAATTTGTATACGTTCAATTATTACATAATAAGGAATAAAAATAAAAATGAAATAAAATAATACACATCTTATATCGCTGCCCTCTCCTTTTATACATACAAAAGCTCTGTTTCATCACTTTACCACTGCGAACTATTTTATCACGCACTTTTTCCACCATCTTAAAGGACACGTCGTACATAGATTCTGGTTCAACGACGATCATCGTAACACTAATTGCAGATCGTAAATGTCGACTGACTGTCGTAGAACGTTTTCAAAGAGTCAGAGGGGCGAAGCGAAGCAAAGGGCAACGAGTTTCATCGTGTCGTTTGATCGAAACGAGAGAAAACGGCGACCAAACCGATTGCGAAAAGTAATCAGGCGAATGGAAACGCTATTGCGCTAGAACGATCATCCGTCTAGCAAATGGAATAAAGATCGTTACGCTACAGTATTAAAAAGCGGTTTACTTTCTTCTCATCTCAAATATGCCTGAATAGCAGGAAGCAATGGAAAGTTGTTGCATCGTCATCAAGCGAAACTTTAAATGAGATTCAGTGCGTTGCTCGCTCGCATCATGGCTGTTTAGGAGCTTGGAAAGAATATCTGGGTGAAATTGTGGCGGGAAACGTGATAGCATTTGCGTACGAGAAATTCTGCCACTTTTACTTGAATGTGCGTGCGCGTTTTCACTTAAAGTTGACGTTGAACTCGTAGAGGAAGTTTGGATCGCAACATCAAGTTCTTCTGCAGTCCACGTTCATTTCTCTAATCCAGTTTGGTACGATGTTGATCAAAGTAACGTAGAAGTTTTACTTGTTAGCTTCATCTTTCATATAATGAAAATATACAATTGCCGTATTCTCATTGTTATCTAGAACAATTTTTAGATACACATACTCATATTCGATAGAAGAGTATGAATGGATAATACAAAACGATTACAAGTCTCAATTCGAATCGATTTTCTATCTACTCGATATGTACACCTTAAATCTCTGATTCTTTTTATAGACATTTAAAATTTTACAATTTGCGATATATGTATAATTATCAATGAATTACATATGTATGTAAGAGATTATTCGATATTATTAAGTTTTTAAATTGAAATTAAATGATTAAGTATATAATCGTTTCTGAGAATCAAAAATGCTGATTTTAGTTAATTTTGAATTACCAATATTTGATAGAACCAATTGTAAAAGTACTCAGAAATTTTACGAAATGAGATTAAAGAAAGAAAAAAAAAATAAAATAAACATTATATATATTATTATTAATTAATTATACATATTATATATATTATATATACAGGGTGGTTGGTAAAAATATTTTTTTAATTTTTTTTCTTTTTTTTTCAATTTTTCTATCGAGACAACGATCTACAGTGAGATCCGTTATAACGAGACGGGATAAAGTGCACGCGTACCGAGCGAAAATTCAAAGTCGATTTCCTCGAAAATAAAGCCTCAAACGAAAAATTTTTATTCTATATTTTCGACTTCTTTTTTCGTGTAGAATCACCCCCTTTCCGCTTGTACCACCAGTTATCAACCACTCTGTATATTAATTGTATTGTATTAATTGTATCTATATATAATATGTTTCTATATATATAATAATAATAGCAAAATTTTTCAATGTAACATTTTATCTGAATGCCATTAATCAACGAAGACTATAAAATAGAGGAATTTATTCGTGCAATTAATAAAACTGGGTATTCATTCGTCGGCAAAAAGTATAAAAATCCATCGAAATAAAAGCGATTGCTTGTACGTACACAAGTTGTCTGATCACTTTCTTCGCAGTTTGACTGCTCGTGTCTAGAAGGAAGTAACCAGAAAGCGTTTCTTCCGGTTCGAAGGCTGGTCGAGACGAATTGACCGACAAGAGAGATCGCGATTATGGCAACAACTTTTCTTGTCAACACACGTTGCAATTAATTATAATTTATAACTTACTCGGTGTACACTGCGCTCGTTTTCCGTTTCTGTCAGAAACGATACTTGTCGTCGTCGCACGAGTGGTTCTCGGATTTTCCTCGATTATTCAACTGAATAAACGATATGATTTAATTTATCATTAATGCAGCACGTTTAGAAAGCAATGAGGTTTTAGTTACGATACAAATATTTTCGTTTGTGTTTGACAAACGAATGAATCAAATCGGAGACATATTAAATTTCGAAGAAAAATATGTTTATTAAAAAAATATTAAAATATGTATAGATATATGTAGAATCAAACATTTTCGAGTAAAAATATATACGATTAGAAAGTTTCGAATTAACTACTGCAAGAAATTTAAAAAATACTATTCAATCAAACTTTATCAAATGGAAAACTTTCTAATTGAACTCTAACGAATTTAATAGCATGCAATAAAACGTATAGTACGTGATAAAATTAAATCTGATATTACCTAATAAAACGCTACCTAATCGAAAGTTTCCAAACTATCATTTAAATTTCAAATTGTTATTTAATGAAGCACTGATGGGAGATATTTAAATATATGCTATCACGTGTGATTCTATTGAAATTCACTTTACTTGAAGTAAATTAATTTTATCCAAACGTAACGTAAATTTATAAAATATTCTCGCGTTGAAAACGTTTAATTACTTAAGAGTTATTGAACTTATAATGCTAATTATAATCGCAACTATAATAATTGAAATGATCTCAAATAAAGATTTATTGAGTCTCTTTGAATTTTGAATATAATTCCGCAAAAGGGGAGAAAAAATTCTGATTAAAGTCTATCTATATATAATCTTAAATTAGCTTAATTAAATAATGTATATTTCAGTCAATTTCCTAACTGTACTTTGGAAATCACCGTTGCTTTCAGAAAACTGAGAACGTTCATCATAACTTTTTTACTGTTATATAATATGCTTACACTATGTCCATAGAATCATTATCGTAATTAATAGGTTTTATTTTCGTATCTTCATGATCAAGATGCATACCTATGTTTCTCGTCATAATTGAAGCGCTATTTGCATCTGAAGTACGATGAATCGCCGAACGCAACGGTTTTCTCGACTTATCATACAAAGAAGAAATTATAGTCTGCGGTGCAAGTGATATTTCTGATATCTATGATATTTGACTTTCTTATTTTGCATATCATACACTGGCCGTGTTGAATTCTAATTTATTGCTAAATCGTTTAGATGTTGCATACCAATTAGCGATATCTTGCGAAGAATTTCTTACTCCTGTGTGCTTTTCTGTGTACTAGGTAATTAGAGATAATTACGAAACTGAGAAACCTTCGAATTTACTAGATAAAATTGTGAAAGTTCCAAAAAAACTGTTAGGACGTTTAACGATGAATATTTGTTCTCTGCAACGAAAGAGTTCAGCTTTAAATGAAAATATTACTACACAATGTTTTTAAAATATCAAAACATAATTGCAAATAACATCGATTAATCTTGCTGTAAATATAATTAATGTAATTAATTGTACTGTATAATATATAATATAATTAATATAATACATATTTATCTATAAAACATAATTAGTAGTTTCATATAATGACAGATTTCTGGAGCAATAAATTTTCTCTCCGCTAAAGTTTTGATTGAACGAAATAAATTAAATCGCGTCCTTGGCTAGTCCACCTTTCTGTTTCAGAGCCGTTCGACATCCGTTTGTAATGCAAAATATACAGCTTCTTTATTGTGGACAACGATGTGAAACCGATGGTAATCGATCGAATGTGAAAAACAAAAAATCAATTATCATTAACCTTCAAACGCGCGCACGTTCCACGATTGGAATTATTCCTTGTGGATAACGAAAGAATCCAATTAAATCAGTACGTACTCGGAAAACTTTATGTTATAACAAAAGAAACTCGATTCATTTGGTGCTTGCCGCCAATATAAATACCCTTTTCAGTCTCTTTTTAAATAAATGTTAATCTTTTAGTATTAGTTGATGTATGTGAAATTATGTGAAAACGTGAAATAAGCTTAGTTTTGTCGTAAAGTACAAGTCAATTTGGATAATTATTTTATAACGATTTTTTCCAAAATATATGGATAAGAGAACGCTTTTTCTCTTTATTATATATATCTTCATAGAATCTTTCATTTTTTCATTCCTTTAACATAAGTGTTATAATTTAATGGCAAGTAAGTCTACTGTTAAAAAGAAAACGAGAAAGATATCAATTTGTAATAGAAGCATAATACCATTCAAAGTTATGAGATTTTCTTTATCAGTTTTATCGATCATCGACTACTTTTGATTCAGCATTTAGGATGCAGTTTTTAATTTTGCTCGAGTTCGATGGAGTAAAGTTTCGCTTAAAATTTCACGACGTTTCGGTGCTAACTGATACGATGCGTTTGACGTCGGGTATCAACTACTTCATAATTATAGCGATAATTGAAAATTCACGCTTTACCGATTCAGCGAATCTTGACCCGATTGGCGTCGAAATCCTAGAAATATTAAACTCGGTTTACAGAACAGAAACATTCTTTCGTGAAATTTAATTAATAAATGACAGTATGACGTCAGACTTCGTCGTGTATCTTTTTCGATCGTGTATGTATCTTATATTTTCATATTCACGTTTGTATTTTTGTACATTTCTATAGTTTTCCACATTTTCGAAATTTTACGTTTAATAGAAAAGTTATCGAGTCGTCGATTATTAAAGAATTGCACAGACCTGCAGGAATCTTTAATTTAATTACATTTACAAAATGATCGTGTGATTTTCGATCATTACGCAACACTGTCACGTAAATGTGTAACAATACACGCGGAATAACGTGCACATGCAACGATAAGAAGACAAAACGTCGCGAGAACTAGTTTTCAAATAATAGTTTCATTAATATATTCTCTATGTATGTAACGAACGCTATGATCTCATTAAAAAGTAATCGTTATCTCGAGTATCACAGATATAAACTCTATTTCATTATGTTACGGGATCATTTTGTCCTCCAATAAAACTTCAATTCCGCCTATGAAACAGGAGACAAAATCAGAAACCGCGTACATGTTGTTAATTCTGTTCCTCTTTCGCGAGATTCATGGGCAGCTAGTGCGAACAAGGTGATACGGTTCATTCGGTGTTAATGTACTCAACTTTCTCTCACATGTCAGTCTGGACGTGGTCACAGTCATTCTGAATCCATGGTCATCCTTCGAGGACACTTGTACAGCCTATATATTAAGTTCTCTTTGAGGGATGTCGAGTTTCATCATTTTAATTTCGTTACTTCCGACTTAATTCGGCTGCAAAATGATTTCGTATTAATATAATTTTATCGAATAACAGTTCTCGTTACAAGCAGATGCATTTTACTCGTATCGAAAACGATTTAAAAGAATAAAAGAATCGATATCGCGTGTTTGATATAAAGACGTAAAATATGTGAAGCGATATTTATTGATAATACAAATTGAACTTGATGTAAATTTAAGATGTCGCGTCTGAAATAATTTCTTCTTAATAGAACGTTCTTGTTCAAAAGTAATTTGTATTTGTCCTATTGATATCTGCGGCGTTTAAATGCATTGGAAAAACTGCTATTATTTTTATAAAAAACGCTGTTCGTCGATTTGCATTTTGATATTAGGAATCTCGTATTAAGATTATGTTTGTTTTTTCTGTATCTATGCGGAATGATTTGGATCTTTTGGAACTAAAACAATTAAAAACTAGACTCGGCAAATGATATTATTAAATTGTCCGAAATGTGTTTTTCTTTTACAGACCCGTCTTTTACAACGATGCATCTTTATACAAACATGAAACCTAATCTGTCGAATGTTGTGATCTTTATTCTAGTAGAACAAAATGGATCACACGTAATTCGATAAAACAGTATAAAACGGAAAATATTGTGCATCCATTATTTCCTTATAAAACGAAAGAAACTTTTCGGACGACCTAATATAAGAATTCCGAAGAAGCCCGATGCAATCCTTAAAGCAGAAGATATGTAAGTGTAAAACGAGTTTTTTAAGATCGAGTAATTGTTTATGAGTATATGATATTATTTTAACATTGTCAATGATAACTTTAACAAAAATAGATCTCCCAATTATTCTCATTATTCTTTGTACGAGTTCAATAACTAATTTGTTATAAATCAAACTTTAATAATTAAATCTCGAAAATATGTGCAAAAGAGGAATAAAATAAATATGGAAAATTTGAATTCATTCTTACACAAAGTCACCTACTCCAAGCGATAAATAAACCGATTTTCCACCTTTCTGGAGGTTTCAATGTTGCAGAGAAAAATATTATCGAATAACAACATGGTTGCGTTGCAACCATAAAATATTATTTTAAAACCCGACTATATCTAATTGACACAATCGAGGTTGTTTATATACATCGCAAATACTTATCCGCGCCTCAAGATAGTGGAAAATGAAATCTTCTCGTTTCATTCTCGATTATTTTTAAGTTTTGATCGTCCAATCACCGATAATCCTACGGTATGTCCCTCGTCTTCATTTTGTCTCAGGGACACGTGCGAAACTAAACGTGCGTGCTGTATACGCGTGTAAATCGTCTTACACAGACACGAGCGTGCTGCGTGATTGAGAATTTCATTACCTTGGTACATTTTTCTAGATCGTCCGGAGCGACGGCCATGCCTCAAGGAGTCCGGAAATCATTTTTATTGGAATCTCAAGCAGCTGTCATTAGTTCGATAATGCGAGAGTCTGACAAGCGGAAAGACATTCGATGTCGATTTATGGGGGAACCCCAGGAAGCCTCCGTCGAGTATTTTAAATATCACGTCGCAGAGTCTAGTTACATCGTACATGATAGAGTAGATTCATAAACAGTCGTCGTACATATTGAATTATTAATATATAAGCTGTAAATTATTTAAGAAATAGATTTCTCGTAAGTAGATAAAGATATTATATTATTTCTCCATTGAGAAGATTTTATTCATTTTTCTTATTGATAAATGTTCCAAAATATAATCAATCTGGAAACTAACAATACGATGTTTAAACGTACGGTGTTGTAATATAAGTACAAACAATATGTTGCAGGATAATTTAAATCTTTTGCAGTCAGGTTCTTTTCTACTTATAACAATAAAAATTAGCTGATTGCGATTTCTTACTCTCATATGAAATACAGAAAAAAAATAATTAGTGATATAACTTACAACGAGAGAATGCAATGGTACGACATTATAGACGAAAGAAATAAAATTTGTAATAATAGCAAACGAGAGAGAGAGAGAGAGAGAGAATTAGACGAAAAAATATAAGGATACCATGATAAAGATATAAAATAAGATTCGAAAAATAGATACATAAATGTATACCTAAATATATAAGAGCTAAGCTGTACAATATCATGGAAGATTAAAGAGACATCAATGAAAGCACTCCACTTGCTATCGCGATGAAAGTGACTTCAACGCGTGGTAAGGAAGATTTATGCTGTGACTATCATACTGAATCATGCTTATTTCTCATTCGAATTAAGAATTTTGCATACATTATCTATATCAACTTAATCATTCATGAAGCTCGATGTATATTTATTTTCTAATCTGTACTTTTTTTCATTTTACAGTTATCACTTGCGCGTATTTTTAAGTTTCGCACATGACTCAACGCAAGTAAATCTTATTAATCTGACGAATACCCGGATATTGTACTGTCTTGGAATATAATAACGATGGATAAATCAACGGAGATCTTATCTAAGAATGATTTTTGCATATTCTCTTCCTCAAACTTATTCTTCTTTGTCATGACCGTAAAAAAGTCCCCACGTTCCTGACGTTTCGTACGCAACGTAATTATGTTTGACAATACGCATTTTTCAATACAATAATATAAAGGACAATTTTGAATTCTGTTCCTTTCCCTGTAGAGCTATGTGTTTATTTATGATAATTAGTAATTACGTAATTTATATAAATATATATAGCAGCATTTAACACGTGTACGTAACTACGCTTACATTGCCTACCAATAAATGTCACGGTCATCTTTTTCAGGATCAACTCTACAAGTTCAAACAATGAAATAAGTTTCTAAAAATCATATTTGCAAACACTTTCACTTCCAAATACATACAACCTGTTAGCACTCCAAACGTCTGGAAACGTGAATCTACTTTTGAAATCGATGATAAAGTTTACTAATACCGTTCCATACGTAATACGTGCATGTAATTACGTTCCCTTGCTCTAAAATTATAATTAAAGAAATAGAATTTTGAAAAATATGAAATTTTACAAATTTTATGCCATGTTAATATCGTTCTATAATTTTAATTTAGCAATTAATTCGTATTTCAATATTGCAGTCAGCTCTATCATAGATGATTTTTAGATGAATCAATGAACGCCCTTTTCACACTCTCAAGAATCTCAAGCAATAAAAACGAAAATAAATCAGAATAAAAATAAAATAATTGAGCGTTGATTGTTATTTGGTTTTTATTTATTTCATGATGTCACCGATTGTGTAAACAATAGAGTCTTTCTCGTCTCTAACAGTCAGTTGGACAGGAAATAGTCGTCTTGTAACCTGTGGCTAAAATAACAAAAAAAGGAAGAAATGTTCTATCTAAGCAGATGATTCCTAAAATGTATTCAGTTGGACGACTTGTAACCTCAATGTTACTGTAAACATATTAACGAATGAAATACACACACACACACACATATATTTTTTGTTCTCTAAAGAGGTGGTTAACATCAAAATACCAGCTACATTTCTGTATACTCTAGGTTGCATTATATTCGATACAGAATAAAAATAAAAGAAAGGGAGAAGGTATACATGATATAAATAAAAATTATTACATCTATTTTAAATTTAAGATAATAGTTAGTCATAGAGCGAAAAGTACTCTCATTGAGTGTAAACTTATAAATTTTTTTATTGTGAAATTTTTAAAGTTCTGATTAAGTTTTTATTCTACTTTCGAGGCAAATATCATTCTTATACTAATATTATATTTCTTTGTACTTTCACACGCAACATGTACTATTTTAATATTTTCGGATGTTTAAATTCTTATTTTCATATTTTTTGGATCTTGAACGTTACAAAACATAAAAATAAAAAATACAAATTTTATTAACTCTTTTGTATCATCCTCTGTAATTTCTCGTTTTCTTCTCTTATTTATTATTCGAGACATTAAACTCTTTCTCTCTTATACAAGTATAGTATGTAATAAGTAATTCAATTATTTGCTACTGTTTATTCTTTCTTCAATTTTTCACTTAAGTATATAGATACATCTTTCAAACTTGAAATAATTTAAAGGTTGTTTTACATTAATACAATATCTTCCCATAAATCATACCTTATTAAATCGACAATTACATCTCATTTATTCTGATACCCATCTACTTTTCATTCAAAAAAATAACAACCTCTTGCATGTAATAAATAGCCACATTAACAAAACAATATCCTCTTCTCTTAATTAAACACGAGATAATTCTTCGTCTTATTGTTTCTAATATACCCACAATTTAATTTATTTAATAATATTTCACAAGAGACAATAGGTCAAAATTGTACGAATAAATTCAATCTTAAATTCCACTTTACTCACGTAAGAGGTACGTATATCACACAAGAAATACTGTTACTCACATGTGCTACTACATACTTCCCAGTAATTAAAACGCCACCACTGAGACAAATTAACGACCTCATGAGAGCTACGAGAACCGCGACAGCCTGAACAGAGAAAGCAACGACGCTCGAGGTTATTAAACTCATTCTTATTATAATGTTCGCGACTTTATACCCTCGTCCGTGCGACTCATCCTTCGAATAGCCGAACAAACGCGTTACAAGCGTCTACTGACAGCTACAATTGATGACGATCAGAAATCGACAGAAGGCGATATTTATTATCATATTCGAAGATGCGAGGCTCCAGAGTGTCTGCCACGAATCAATGTCACTTCCATTGACTAATCGTTCTTTTTCTTCCTGCAAACTCTCGTCTTCGTTTCTCCCTTCTCTCGTCTTTTAGTCGATGGATATAAATCGTGGATTAATCACATTTTATGGAACGATGTTTATATATATTGTATAATATTTCGTTATTTTATAAGTAATATCATATTTTTTTAACTGTGTACAATATTGTAATAAATCCTTCAGTAAGATACTCGAAAATTAAAAATGAAAAATGTATGTATTTATAGTTTATAAATCTTAAACCTTAAATGTACACTAAAACAACAAATATGGACAAGATCAAGCTGAACTGTAAATGAATATTGACTAGGTTTCAAAAATTTATCTAAATGTTGATGTTCTTATCAGTACTTAATGTTATAATGATGTGATGAAATATGATAAAGAATAATGAAGAAACTGATAGAAAATCACCAAGAATGTATCTATTGTTGTAAATCTATAAAATTCTTATGAAAAATTAGAAATTTGTTATTTCTACATCCCGATAGCTTTAATTCTAATATTCAAAATCATAATTTCATTACTAATAAAACAGTGTTTCTCAATCTTTTTTAATTCCTGGCTCTCTTCTGAAGTAGCCAAATGACCTTCAACATTTATTTATATTCCTGCCCTCCATATGAATAAACATTTTTATCAAAATCTATCAATTTAGTTTTATTTAATATAGTAACATAACTATATTAAAAACAAATAAAAAAATAAAATAAAAACATAAAAAATGTTTAACTGAAAATAATTACGGCAATCCTTCAAAACCTGAAAAACTACGCAAATACTTCATAACCTCTAAGGGGACAACTCACACGTTGAGAACGTGAATTATAGAAACTATGGTGTTTAACGCTATTTGACGATCCTGTTTAATTTTCCATAGGCAACTCCTTCAGATCCGTGTTACAATATTTCAGGAGGGAACAATAGTCATTGTGAAACATCGTGATCCTGATAATACCAGTTAGACTGCAAACGACTCGGCTCCTACCAGTTAAAAATAACGGTGACAGTGTGTGCACACAGCATGCTTCAGTCGAAAAACGCTCCATATAAAAAAATTATGTAAAACACCAAGGACCGAGACTGAGCGACGTTACTAATGAAATACTGGATGTGTGCACAAGCACGAGACAGAGCCGTCGAAGTGGTATAAATAATGTGCAACCTCGATCTACGTGCTTTCATAAATATGGAAAGCCAACGGATTATGGAAATCGATACATTCGCGATCGAATATGTATTTCGATGATATTGTTTGTCTTTTGCTACTATTTATTCTTTTGTAATAAATATGCCCGGAGCAGATCGTTTCGATAGCCGATTTAAAAGGATGATCATTTTTTTGAGAAAACTGAGTCATTGCAATAGTAGACAATAAACTTATATTTAATACATATACGTGCACTGCCGGCCATAATCCCGTAGGATTAGAACATCTGATATTATTAAAAAATTGAATACTTATCATTGCTTTCATTTTCTAGTTAGTTTATTTGCATCATGTACATATGCTATGTAATACAAAATACTGAATAAAATTCCTAAGTCTTATGGCCGACCATATATATACCTATACTTAAACATACATATACGTAATACGCATTTACATTCTTACAACATATATAATATGTGTATTAAAAATAAATAACACGTGTATGAATAATTACGTATGAATAACTTTAGTATTCATCTTTCAATATTTAAATAAAAATTATGTTACTATGATAGCAACACCTAACCTATGATATGGAAGGATTAATAAATGTCAAAATCGACAATCTTGAAAACTTGCAGGTGCATTATACTTACAGTGAAGGCTGCGAAATATGACAGCACTTTCGTGGCCACCGATTCATACTTCAGTCACTCATAAATCGCGGCGGACAATTACTGTTTTTCGCTCGTTCTAGGAACGCTGTTAAGAGTGACAAAACCAAGCACATAACGTTCTCACGCATACTGGGGAAGGGGGCAGTAGTCACGATTCGGTATATGTATCGTTTGCACGTACATTGTATAATTCGGTGTAAATTTCTAGACCGCGTGCCACGGTTCAGTCACCGGTTCTTGCGACAGCCCGTTTACGACTTCCGCGATTTGATATCGCATTAATACGCGCCATTTCTTGCGATAGTACAAAAGATATATCGCGGTTGCGCACGACAGTATCGATCGTGAAATCATGACTAGTATTGAAAGAGTGTATCGATAGGACGATTACCGCGTGCCGTTCAATACCTAAATACCTACGCTTACGTTAAGACGTACAATATCTCGAACATATGTATGTATGTAGCTACATTGTACATTTGTATCTCGAGCCGCAGTTTGATTTCTTTCCTTTATCGTAAAATCTACTTCGCGGAACTCTATTGTAGATTGCCTTGAACAAACGACGAAACTCAAACAATTTTGTTCATCGATACTAAAGGGGTCGGATTATAGAATGGAGTTTTAACATGTGTTTGTGGAAAGTTTATAGGTTATGTTCTCTAAGAATGACACGTATTTGACGCTCGCTCGGTTATGGTTGGATTATTTGAGACCTAAATATAGAACGAAAAAGACGAATTTAGCTTTGGCATTCCATTTAGCATGTATAATGTCGTAATATTTTAAAAAGAAAGGTACATTAACTCATTCCATACTAAATGAGATTAGCATCTGCTAGTTCAGGTTCTATTTTTAAAAAGACAGGAGATTGCTACGATATGTATCTCAATTAAAAAAACATCATAAAAAATGATTAATTATTATTTTTATTACAGGTTTTCTATATTCATTAGTCTTTACTTACATTATTTAATAATTAACATTTTGGACGATGCATTTAGTATACGATGTGCTAACAATCAAATTTTATATAGCCTATAAGTTTTGTTAAGTTCGTTACTTTTTCATAACGTTTTAGTCATATAAGTTTCATTATATGATATACCTTCTATAGTTTTGCAATTTTCATGAGTTTGGAATAAATAAATATATTTTTTTAATAAAATTTGTAAGCGCTTTCTAAGAGCAAAATTATTTAAAAGAATGGAATTATACGTATATGTTGGTGATTGAGAACGACTTAAAATCCTTCGAAAATTGGCTTTTCCATTTGAATTTCACGTTTTTATATTGTGCAATGAAATAATGTTTTGCAATATGTACTATTATGAATATAAATAAGATCAAATAATCGAATTAACAGAATACGGTGAAATGTCGATTCGAAAGGGCTTTGGATTTTTTCTCTATCCTTTCTCTTGAAAGTTAACCTATTCACAAAATCTATATTTAAAGAAAAATGAAGTAATATTTAAAATTAATGTTTTATTGGACTTGAGACTAAGGAAACGTGTCAAACCATTAAGCGAGTAAAGACATGATGTCAATTTTCGATTGGTTGGCCTAACGAGTTTGGATAAATTTTTTTTATCCCTTTACCATTAATCATATATGCAAATCGTTTTTTGGCATAACCTTATAATTTGTTCCCCAAAGATATGTATGTATTTACTACAACATATGTCTGACATAGTATAATCAAGGAATAAATGATAAATAACAAAAAATGAATTGTCCTTAATCGCTACTTTGAAGTTCTTGGAACTTTGCAAAGATAACATTCTAATTACGCTCAATCCACACGCATTCCAGCTTAAATTGAAGAAACATTTTTAATCTATGATAGAGAAAGTAAAACTTTGATTTACACACGCTCAATATAATTATATTAAAAAACGAGTTGCTGGTGAAAATAAGTTTATTTGAGGAATAAAATATAAAAGAATAAATAGAATAATCAACAGAATATAAATAACATAAACTGAGACATGATGTCATAAGTAGAATGTCAAAAGTATGATGTCAAATATATATGATGATATGAAAAAGGTAGAAATACTACTCCAATTACCACCTAACCTTTAAATTGTAACTAGTCTATTACGTACATAAATACAAGCATATAAATTGTTACGTATATATTTAGACAATCGATATTTAAATCGCGTGCCAAAAGTCATATCATAAAATTCGGATCCATCGTATCATAGAATAAAACGTGGAATTAAAAGTCAGTAAAAACTTCTCTACTGCTTTATTATGAATTTTTTTTATTATATAACAGAAACATTTTGCACGTCGTGAAAACATAAAAATAATTTTATTAAATAGTAATAAATTTGGTGACAGTATTTTTTCATTTCTTTTCGCAAGCAACGACTTGTAATTTTTATCAAATCAGAGAAATGTTCCGTTGCGTGAATAAAAAAAAGTATTACGACAAGAATCGAGAGCTTCTTTCAGTTCGCAACAGACGTTAACGAATCTCGATGTTTATGCAAAGAACGGAAATCGTTGCTCGCGAAGGAACGATTTCAATGGTAACTCGTGTACCGATAAAGCTTATGCAAGAGTTGTTACCCGTATCTGGAGCAGAAATTTAAAGGGTGTCAGAGTATTTCTTACGTCGGCATGAAACTAGACCGGTAAAAAATTTCGAAACTTCTACGTGACTTTTTATCACGTAAAAGATGCATTCGCGTCCTGTCCACGATTTTACCTGATGAAGCTTTCATAGAAAGTGTTACGTTAACTCGGAATGTTAATAAACCAACATGGATGAAATTCAAATAAGACAACATAGTAAAACGTATAAATACACTCGGCAGAATTCTCCTCCATAATTTAACTAATATTATTAGCACAATATTATGAGGTATAAATTAATAACACTAATAAATTCTCTTACATAACACGAATAACAAGTGGTAATAAAATAAATAACAGCTGACTGTGAATAAAAATTGCAAAAACTCGTTACTTGTCAATTTACTAATTGTTTTAGTTAGCAACTTATTATGTAAAAAGATCTAGTTTAAGTTTTGTTTAAATTAAAGAAACTCTTAAATAATGATAATGAAATCTTAATAAATATCTTATACCATGCGTGTAAAAAAATATTAAACGAGAAATCTTTTAATTTATTTTGCACATTATATTCTTCCTTAAATGCGGATACCTTTAGCATAAAATACGTAACAAGTGACCTTTTCAAATTGAAAACGAAGAAGAAAGTTGGATTGCATAATTGTCCCCGCAAATTTATTCCATTTCTATAAGAATATGTACACCTTTCATTCTATGAAGATCCTCTCCTTCTACATCTGCCAACCTAAAGCATTTCTCCTTCGAAAGCGTCCAAACATACTGGTAATCTTCGCGATTCAAAACAGAACCCAAGGATCTCATTTTTGAAGAGTCATCTCACATCTTAAAGAGAAATAAAAAAAAAAAAAAAGATTTGAAGAAACCAATTAAAACAAAAAAGTCGTCCATAAATAGAACCTTGTTATTTTTATATCGCGGACACGGAATACCAATGACGTGAAAGGATCGCGTAAGAATTGAACGGTGAAGCGAGCCACGCGGGTAATTGACCTTTTCGACGGATAATCGGAAATGAAGAAAGAAAATCCGATTGCGTAAAAGATGTCACTGGTTGATCGTCACCTATGGCAGACGCCGCGTGCACCCGCAATCGCGAGCCACGTTATGCAAGAGAGTAACGATGCAAAAATCACTCATGCGGGACCTATCTACGCAAGGACATTCTCAGAGACGAAGTTTTCAGCTGTTGCGCGGCTTGCAATCAGCGTTTGTGCAACGTTAACGACCTCGACAATGGGGACAGATATGCGGCCAATTATTGTCGAGTTGTACGGGCCCGCGTCCCGCGACAATTATTTCATATCCACATGCAATGCGAGCCGATCGCGTTCTGATCGCGTTTGATCCGACAATTATATTGTTCCATGGCACGATACCATTCGGATAAGGTTTTCAGAGCATTATTCCTTTCACCGACGATCGATGACCGAACCGAGACGCAAGCTCCATGCATTCAGCCGTTCTTGTCTAACATTTTCTATTCCATTTATTATTTTCTAATTTTTCCGTTTGAAAATGTCCTGTTTAATTTATTGTAACTTCTCATCGAGAAATTTATTTAGTTCGAAGAAATAGTTTGCAGACTTAAAAAGTTTACTCGTCTTTCTCTTATTAGTTTTTTTAGTAATAATAATATAATGTTTGTATAACATTAATTTATTTAATTTGAAGAAATGACACGATAAGGTATGTCTATCATAATTTTCCTATTTGGAGTTCAGGGGCTCCTTTCGAAATAAAGAGATTTTGTTCTCGAAAACATTATGAACATCGGAAGATCGTGCTTTTTGTTTTTCGCAAAGTGAGTTGCAAAATATTGATCCATACGACGCATTATCAAAAGTAAAGCAATTTCTAATAGTTTTGATCTGTCTGACCTGAACTAATACATTCATATAATATGATACTATATATACACTGATTATTGATACGAAACGAATAGCCTCGGACAATGCCTTGTTTCTTCATCTTTCACGAATATTGAAAAATCGAGTTGACGTTCGCGATGATTCGAGCTCACTGTTTTTATACTGGGTCTCTTGCGATACCTCAACCTTGACCTGTATCGAACTAGACCGAACCTTAAGTAGGTTCGTATGCATATTTCGCAATGTTGTTCCCAACACCAATTTCACTTCGACCGTGACTCGAGTCGGAAAGCGATGTGATACGACAGACCACCTATCATCGATTGTCAAATTGGTCGATGGGATATTTCATTTTATTCTTAGAATAGAGAAATAAAATCTATCTTACATACGAAAGTCTGCTTTTCTCCACAAAAATGGGACAGGAAGTTAGGAAATTATAATTTTACTTATTCGTTTTATTTGTTTTCCTTAATTATGAGAAATCGAATAACTATAAATTGAAGAAGGTTAGTATAGTTAATGAAATTAATTTTAAGATCGTAAATTAGTGTTAAATATCTATGAACGATTAAATAATTCATTTAGATTAATAGTTATATGGTATAAAAAGAAATGTAAAAACAATATATGTATAAGAAACATAATGTATTGATAAAAAAGAAAGTGGAAAATTATGTCAAGACGAAGACGAAAAAATTATTTGGAAACACTCGGAAACATTTAGCAACCTGTAGTTATCCCAGCCGGAAATACAAAGCATTAATTGTCGTATGTGCAAAGTCTTCTATTAACATGAAAATGGTATTGTGACAGTCTTGTTGATATAATTGACGATCCGAAGGTAAATTACAATCAAAATAGGATTGTAAAATGCATGGCATGCTTGCGGAATAACTGCTTACTATACGCAAGTTTCTTTTCGTTTGCCATCCAAGAGACAATACGAATGCAAATGATGACATTCTTGAGTGTAATGAGAAAATGTAATGTCTACCTACAATAACACCGTATGAAACTTGGCTCTACAAATTAGCAGAAAAGTACATGGCATTTGTCTAATTATTTAGCGAAGAACGTAATGATCTCTCATATTTCAAAATCTAACATAGTTACAATAAGTTAGTTACAATTCTGTTGCTCACGCTCTTTTCGATACTCGTTTCTTTAATTATTTAATTAGTTTCATTTAACACTTTCGTTTGTGTTTTTATTACTTACGCGCTCTTACTACCAACTTTTATAAAAATATATATTTATAACAGCGATATGAACTATACGAATTAATTGAAGTTTTTTATTACTTTAAACTATTACGAAGAAAGTCTTGTTACTATGCGTACGTGTTATTAAAATGCAGATAGAGAAATAAGGAAAAGAAGAAGTTGGAAATAGTGAAATATGCAATTTCTTTAGTACCTGGTTATCAAAACTGTGGACGTAACAAATATGCAAGAACATGAAGATTAGACAAGGACAATCATTAGCATTTTTATCTTAATTGGTTAAAAAAAAACACAGACTATCTAAATCAATTTAAATAGTTCCGCGAATATGACTAAAACTCAAAATATGATCTCCCGAACGCTATTTTAAAATTAACATTCCTACAAATTATCAATGCATCACGAATGACCCAACGATTACCAGTTTTGTCATTGATGTAACATTATACGAGTTGAAAATTAAATTAAGATTATAATATCACTATTTTATTTTATTTTTTTTCATAAAATTTATTACAACACGATAGATAACAAAAGATACATTTTTTCGCTCGTCTCTCCGAAAATAATCTTCAAATCCAATTCGAACACGTTTCAACCACCTCGTCGTATTACCCCAAACAAGTACACGCGCTTAACCGGTCTTCTACAATGAGTATGCAGCGATTTTCAACCTTGACCCGTATTCAACCGGCGTAAACCCAGGATCCACGGTGAATCGAACAAGTCCGAAACTGAAGGAGCGTGAAAACGACTTTATCTTATGCCGGACTGGCGTTCGTGGCCGTCGTTCTTTGCCGCGTGGAACGTGAAATGAAACGAAATGAAGGACGTGTTCTGCCGCCGAATTGTGTCGAGGATCCAAGATGGATATCTGTCTGGCCGGTAACGTGAACCAAAACGTGAGCTCGTTACATGTGTGCACGGATATTGAAAATCCGGTGGCTGAGTTTTATGGAGAAAACGAGGAGTAAGGCAACGAATGATAAAACTCCATGACGCACTTCCGTCGAAGTGTACCCGGAGGTTTTTATCCCCTCGTTCATTTATTCTTAGACTCGATTTTATTTACTAGTTGGAAAAAGGCATGTTGTTCTTTCAAGAAACATCTTTCTTGATACTGTGAAAATTTTATGAAAAAGCTGGAAGTAAAAGTGACTAAAATTGGAAGATTGTAGATTTGTGGAAAATTATCTATTGTCAGTGTGAAGACTGTGAAGTGTAAAAAGTTATAATATAGAAGTAGTATATTTCTCGTATAATACATTTGTATTTTATGTTAGTTTATGCTTAATATGTTACGTTATATGCGATGCGAAATAAAACCGGCAAAGCATATAATACAACTTGTAAATGGTATTTTAACTTTTTATGAAAAACTTATCAGAAAATTAAAACGTAATATGATAAAATGTTGAAATACCTTATTATGATACCGAAATATTAATATTCTTGCAATTTTTTTTTAAGTATCCTAGTCGGTGAAAGGCACATTCCTGTTCTAAAAAGTTTATACACGCACTTGTGAGTTATAATAATATGCAAGTATTTCACCGTTCCGCGTTAAATATTTAACGCTTGTTTCTTTATCATTTTTTGAGCTTAATCTATCTCTTGGTGTCAAATTGATATAATGGTAAAAGATTCATAATGAAAAAATTAATATAATTAAATAGATAGAAATTTGGAAATTGTTCCATTAAGAAGTAAAAAATAAGCTTTCTATAGATTCAGATACGTTATTCATATCGTTCGTACGTTACAACCTAGCATTATTTAAGGCGATGCAGAAAATAAATGAAAATATTCTTTTGTAGCTTCATCGATCATCTGAATAAATCGTAGTTTTGGAACACACTAAAATAACTGTAACAAAAAACTAACTAGCTAAATTTTTCAAATTCTAGTCTTAAGAAGCAAGAAAAAGAGCTTTCTACATATTCATGACGTTATTCACATTATTCAGAAACGACAAATCGCAGGAGATATTACTTCTAAATTTATCGTAACATATTGCATCGATATAGGGAATGAATGAGGGTTAATAGTAATAAACAATCTTTGAACAATACCAAAGTAAATCTTCCCTGTCACGATAAAATAATTGTAAATTAAATTTCTCGGTCTCTAGAAGACGAAAGTTAATAATAGATAGAAAACACATTTAGCGAAAGTTTTCGAGCGGATTTGGCTGGATAAAATTGTTTACGAGTTGTTTCCTTAGACGCGGACGTGGTGATTGAGAGATGCAGAATGTAAATGTGGAACTTCTGGTCAAGGATAGCGGTTACAAAAGTAATAGCTGTAAGTATGAGTTGCGACTCGTCCGTCATTATAACAGTAACTATTACATACTTGACGGTAGCTAAGTTACACGTAGAAATAACTGTTTTACACAGGCCCGTAAGATTTGTACTGGGTGAGTGCACGATATCATTAAAACCTGCGCACGATTGCGTTTATTTCGTTTGTAACGTAACTAGAAAATTAAGAAACCTCGTGGAATTACCGTGAACGGTGCATCATGAATAAACGAACATGTATTATATACGTATTGCGTATTTCGACTTGCTTCGAATTAATTTGCATCCTGCTAATTGTCATCCGTTACTTGGCAACGTTTGTACATACGATAATAAACCACTTAACGAGCCATTTCTAATGAACGGTGACACTTCGAACCGTGTTCGCAATTCAAATTCGTTATCGAATACTCGTTACAGGTGTGGATAAAAGAATGAATCATTTGGAGTTGGTAACGCAAAGTAGAACTTGGTTTGCTCAAACTCTATTGATACGAACTTTTACTTAATGTATAATTTATTAAGTTATAACATATGAAGTGTCCGTTTGAACGTTGAAGTTTAAATTCCTCACCTACCTTGTATTAAAGAATAAATTAAATAAATTGTATTAAGAAATATCGTGCGCTCGCACTGTAGTTTACATAATTTGTCTGCAGTATAATAAGCCAAACCGGAACTGAATGCCAATTTATAATCTTTTGTTTGAAATACTGTTGGAAATTCCTCAGTATTCTCTTTTCAATGATACAATCAGAATTTTTCGCGATTTCGAAGAGATTCTAATCGTGTTCTCTTTATTAATTTAAACCCGGTTATTTCGCAAATTAAATTCGAACATACCTTTGTAAACGAATGTCAAATTCGGAGTCATATAGAACAGCACGATCGATTCTTTGCTTTGAAAAGTCTTCGAGAATATCTTTGTTTCCGTATGTTTGACTTTACTCTTCGTATTACTTCGAATTTTGAAATTTGCATATTTCCGAAAAAAGTCAAGTTTATCAAGTTCTTCGACTCGTAGTTGATAAACAGCTCACTTAGAACCTTCAACACTTTTACTGTCACATTTGCATATAGAGCTATAGCAGATTCATATATAAATGGAAAGATAATGACGTCTACTGCTACTGTCTTATATTCAATAACGTCCAATAACGTTGTCCAAATGAACATTTCGCTGATATTTTTATGTGTCAATTGTCGAATATATTAATCATACGAAATCTTTCAAACATTTCTATAATCTTTCAACTTTCTTGGATTTTTCTCCTGATTTAATTTTCAACAAGCTACCGAGTCTACCGAGTATTATGTTGCAATTCTGTTTGAACTTCATGAATACGAACGCGTTACATTGAAATGAACAGAGGGTTTACCTGTATATGTAAATACATTAAACAATTATAACGTTCCACCGAGAATATTAAACAGAAAAACGATTCATCAACCTAAATTCCTCGTCTAGTCTAGCAATCACCTAACAGTTCAATCCTGAAGCCCAACATTTCAATTTCAAATAGATACATTAAATAATTATAACGTCCCACCGAGAATATTAAACAGAAAAAAGATTCATCAACCTAAATTCCTCGTCTAATCCAGCAGTCACCTAACAGTTCAATCCTCAAGCCGAAAATTTCAATTTCTAGATACATTAAATAACGTCCCACCGAGAATATTAAACAGAAAAAAGATTCATCAACCTAAATTCCTCGTCTAATCCAGCAGTCACCTAACAGTTCAATCCTCAAGCCGAAAATTTCAATTTCAAATAGATACATTAAATAACTATAACGTCCCACCGAGAATATTAAACAGAAAAAAGATTCATCAACCTAAATTCCTCGTCTAATCCAGCAGTCACCTAACAGTTCAATCCTCAAGCCGAAAATTTCAATTTCAAATAGATACATTAAATAACTATAACGTCCCACCGAGAATATTAAACAGAAAAAAGATTCATCAACCTAAATTCCTCGTCTAATCCAGCAGTCACCTAACAGTTCAATCCTCAAGCCGAAAATTTTAATTTCAAATAGATACATTAAATAATTATTACGCTCCACCGAGAATATTGAACAGAAGAAAGATTCATCAACCTAAATTCCTCGCTTCATTTATTACTCACCTAACATTTCGATTCTGATGGCCAAAACTTTAATCTCATTTCCATCGAATTCAACTCGATAATTATTAGCCAAACACGCACGACCAGGACTAATTTCAAGCGTCGGTTCCCACGATTCTGCACGCATTAGACACATTGTAGCAGCGGTTCTATCGATCATTGCGGAAACTGTTTTCAACCATATGATATCCATCAATTACCGGCGTTGCAATTAAGAAGGCCAGTAGGAACTCTATATAAATCGCCCACCAGGAAGTTAGCTCGCCATCGCCGTCGCCATCGAGATCGCCATTGCGTTCACTATGGATTAAGCCATTAAGCAACATAATCGTGGAAAAGTAAGTTACCGATCGATTCGGTTTGCCGGATGACCGTCCACCGGAGCTTCGTGTCGAATTTCCAAAGCAATTTCCGCTCGGCTAAACGAACGACTTTTTTCCTCTTGCATCGAAACGTTGGACGGTCTTTCACTCGAGTAAGCGTCGACTCCGCGAACGTGAACGCGTCAAGGTTTTGTAGATCGGTTCTGGAACCATGAGGTTGCGCGAGCCGACTCGTACGAGCGAACCGATTTTCACAGTAGATATCGAAAGAAAAATGGTCTTGTGGAATAATTAGACTGCGGGTTTCTACGTGAATTCATATTTTTCAGAACATAATTTAAATAAAAGATAGAACCGCGGTAGAAAAGGGTTAATTTGATAATATTAATTTCTATAGAAATAGGCGAATTTCTCAAACTAAAACACAGAGATGTTCGTTAGCAGCGAAATGAAAGATCTTCGTGACAGAAGGTTAGATATCAATCAGAAGCAGAGTTTGATGCGTTATTACAAAAGAATGTTACACCAGTGCAACATGGGGGTCTTGGAAATCGGAATTGAAATTATAATATAATTCTTTATGATGCAGCCTTTTATAAAATTTATTACAACTGCACGATAAATGACAAAAGTTGTAGCCTTTCGTTCGTCTCGTCAAAAACTCTGCGAATGTAAGATGGTAAAAATTTGTGTCGATTCTGCAACCGGTTGGAGGTTGCGCGAGTAAAGAGAAAGAGAAGAAAGAAAAATGGTTTTATGTAACGATATCAGAGCAAAGAGCGTGCCCATCGTAGCAGATTACACGGCTCTCCGTCGTGCAATTAACGAAAGAAATCGAAAGATCCTGCCGTTCCTTAACACGAGCAACGGCCGCGTTGCGTAACCGCGGTGTAACTGAAATAAATAAATCAGCGGAGCTTGAATACCGTGCAACGGACAAAACGGTGCTCGTTATTCCGCTATGAGTGCTATGACTGTGTTCTCTTATGTATTATGGTCTGATTTTAAATCGTTTCGAAGCAACTTCGTGGGAAATTATACTTTATATTATATACGTATAATATACTCTATAGTATCGTAGAATGATTAATAATAATAATAGAATGAAATTGTTTGGGCGCATATTTGTAAAGGAAAAAAGGTCCTTTTTTTTTGGTAAAAGAATGGAATCTTAATGCTTAGGTTTTGGACATACGAGATATATATTATATACAAGGTGGACCGTGGAAAATCGCGTGGAGCAATCTTAAATATGTTTGAGAATTACTTGAAACGTTGTGCTTTGTAATAAGAGATATTAGTACATTCACTGAACCATCTGTTTTCTTATTTAGAAAAAATAGTAGGTTGTTTTTCTATATTTTGCCCCGCCAAATATAAACACACAAAACCATAGACTTTTAGAAATATTTAATATCCCATACATATTTATATTTGTACATTATTTTAAAAAAGGTATTCTTTTTTGCAACAATTATGTACGTATATATACCAAGGAATATTTAATGTTCGTCAAATATATTGCAATAATAAACGTTTTTTGTTTTATACATACTCAAATACTCATACGTGCGGTAGAGTTTATACTCCTAAAAAGTGGATATCATTCCAAAAGCTACATCCGAATCTCTCATCCACTGAATATTCATCCGAGAAACCTGTTCTCTGAGAAAATAAAATAAGCCCAAATATTAGCAGAAAAATGGAAAAAGAGAATTTGCTGCTGGTGAAGTGCAAATGCAAGTGGACTATGCTAAATAATTCTAGAACACTCGACGCTGAACACGTTAAAAACGATCAAGAATAAATCAATTCTCGGGTGTTTTACGCGCAATAAAATTAGTAAAATCGATGGTTAACTTTTTGGACAATTTCATTGTCTCCAACTGGAATGTAAATGTAAAAGTAAACGACCAGTCGTGTGATTGTCAGAATAAACTGCAAATCAGATAGACGCGACGAGCGTACAGAACGCGTCTTTATCGAAGAGATTGCGATCTTTGAGCGGCGTGTCAAGGTCACGCACATTTTCCGACACTGAATATTTAAAACGTGAGACTGGCGATCGAACGATCGATCGATCGCTATTCAACTTTCGAATGCTAAATTGTCTGCGAATTATACGTGGAAAATGTCCAGTTGTTTTCTCTATGGACGTGCATGATAATTGAACAGGGACACAAATGATGTCACGTTACGACGAATAATATCACGTCAATTGAGACGTTGTTTCGCATGGGTGTCGTATTGACGACGATAGCTATAAGCTAGATCACGTTTAGCGTACCAGTAACGTAGATATAAACTAAAACAGATTCTTTTTGTCGCCAATAATATGCTATGATATCGTTTTATTATTATTTATGCACTTGTCATACTGTGTGTTTGTAATATTTCTTTTCTTAATTGATCGTTTACAGCAACCGCTGTAAATAATAGATTATTAGTGGCTCAGTTGAAATCACAAATTGAGCTTTATCATTTTCTGAAAACATTGGTCTGCTTTAGAAATTTAAACAGCGACGTTTGAGTAAAATTTGTCTAATTATTGGAGGAATTAACAACAAGATATGATTCGGTAGAATATTATGAATTGTATGAAAAATAATATTAACATTGGATCTGTACGGAACGATATGTTCTTCGAAGGAATCGTATATAATTGAGCTTCCTATATATGAAAAAGAAATAAATATTTTGAAGTAAAAAGGATGTAATTATTTAAAAATAACGCTAATCACGTCGATAAGCGAAATGTCATTCCTAACGACGTAAAAATGGAATTCTTTTGTCTTCGATGTTAACTCGTCAAAACCAGTTTTCAAGTAGGAAAGAATTTACCTTACTAAGAATTGATACACGTTTCCTCCATCATTGAAATAGTTGCACTTTGAGACGTGATTTACATGGATGATACGATCCCAACTTCGGTCAACGTTGAAGATTGTTGAATAATATTTGAACAGTAAGTGGTCTGTCAATGCAAATTAAGCCAGGCCACGACTTATCAAAATTCCCTGTGTGCGGACTAACTGGACTGTAGATCAAGATACCAGTCGCTCGAAGAATCCCAAAAGTTCGTTCGCATTTATTTCAAAATTTCTTTGTGTCCAGCTCGAAAATTCAATCTGCCATTATATAAACAAATTAGCATTCGATATTGAATAACACCTTTGACACTTAATTATCTCCGAGACATATAGTACAGTAATATAAAAGAGAAAATCCAAACAAAAATTAGCATCCTATGAAATATTGACATTCGCTGCTATTTTTTTTTTCTTTTTTCTCTTTTCTTCTTCCTTTTTTCTTTTTCAATATCTTTTCCTGTTCCGCGAAGCAAGTTGTCATAATTTAACACTAAGTAAATTGAGCATTCACCTTGAACGAAATTTTCTATTTTTATACAAATTGACTTTTAGCATTCATCATCGTTCGGAACGATCGTTTCAGAAATCTCTCCTCAAAGTTTCTCTCGTTAAACAAATCCATATCGGCAAGTTCAAACAAATTAGCGTGATTTAAGAAAAGAATCCAAACGCTATATTATTTCAGAATCATCTCGTATAATTAGAAAAATTTAACTCGCCGATTGAGGATCGAAATTAATGGTCCAAGGTAAATGTATTTCTCAACCTAAATAACTCGACACGATTTCGAAGCAAGAGTTTCCAGCGTGGCCGTGAAATCGAGTTCCCGTATTTTATGTACAATTTACACGGAATCACATAGAATATAGAATTACAGAAGTCGCCGGGATGCCACCCTTCGAGGACATTGGAGCATTGCCTTTTACGAAGAATCACATGAAATCGTACGATGAAATGTTACGATTATATCGAAAGAGATTCTATTCACGGAATAACAGTAAAGTAAATGACAATACTCTCTTCGCTTATGAATAAATAGATACGCGATACTGATTTTAATAAGCTGTAAATTTTCTCAAAATTTCTGTCAAATATATAATAAAATAAAAATAGATATTTTCTACGAGGAATAATAATTGCGTAATACGTAAGAGCATTGTTTTTGGTATAAAATTACCCAAGTTTATAGAAGCTGCAAAGTACCATTAGAGGCGCCACCCTTGAAAACGATCATTGCATAGTACGCAGTATTGCCTTTCACAAGCGAGCAAGCGGAATTACAGAAGCCACTAACAATGTCATCCCGCGAAATGATTACCGTATAGAGTGCCTTTCACACAGAACCTTATAAAACCACGGATACTATTAATAATGAGTAATAGTTTTTACATAATTATTGTGATGTTCTAACACGTGAAATCTCAACTTATGGACAGCGACTCTGACAGACACACGGGAATTTGCAGAGATATTTTTAGTGAGGACACTTACTTTTTATACAAATTTTTATCACTTCTGTTGCGTGTTTATTTCACTATATTATTATCAAATATTATTAAACATCAATCGTAATTAAATGATAGTTTAGAATTATATCGTAAAAAAAATCTACTTTTGATACATTCTCGTTTATCTTATTAGAAATGATTTTTTATGTAAATATGAGAATGCGGTTAATTAAATAATAAGTAGTTAAAACAAAATCATTTTAAGTGACAATTATCTCGCATATAGCTGGTATCCTTTGTGTTAACGCGATAAATAAACGTGGGTATAAAGGTTAGACAGTGTGGTGTAAAATGTTATCCTAAAGGGTAAATCTAATATTACGTAACGCTATCTCTCTTGTATAGATACGTAGAGAACCACAGAAACTGATAAATGTCTCCTAAAATTCACCCTGCAAGACAGTTATCGTACGCGAGAATTATTTCCTAGATAATCTTTAGTTCTCTTTAATCTAAAGTTGCACAAGTCGACGTAACATTTTATCACGTATGGTACCTCGTAAAATAAAAAAGAAGTTGTTCCGGAATTCAACATTACACGTGACACTCCTTGTTCAACGGAATTTTGCAAAGTTATTCAGAGGGTTACACAGAACGCTATGCTGAAGAACAATGATACTGTTGATAATACGCATTTTTGTATAATGTTTCAGAAAAATTATAGGAATGATAAAAATCAAATCATAAAAGTCAAAAATTCAATTGCTTTATATAGAGTGTATATTTAAGAAAATGGACGCTGCTTACAGTTTTACAGAGTCGATTCTAGACACCATGACACTGATAGAGTTGGAAACCTATTTTTCACATAACCAGAAATAGTATCTTAAGTAGAAATATGCTGGCATGAATCAGCAGCTCTTTATATTATTCACATTTCGTTCTTCTCACTAAGGCAAACGATAAAACAGTCGAAATCCTATCCTTGTTTATGTCATTTGTTTCGTCATTTGTTCGTAGATTTGAGAGTGAGAAACGTAAAGTGTAAGCGAGATAGAAATAGAAGTTTGTCACCTGCTTCGTTCGTGCCAATAAAAAACTATGAAATCCATCTATTCATACGTAACTCCGAGAAGAAAGAAAGAAGAAACTAACTACTTTATAGAAACAACCAAGAAAGCCAGCCAGAATAAAATCTTCCGAAACTATAAAATCCATCCTTTCGTACATAGTTACGAACAAGTACAGAAAAAGCTACAGAAAGCACCTAGAATTTTCCAAAGTCGCAAAAATCGTCCAAAGTCTGCTGAACTGTCGTTTCAATAGATAATCATAATACGGTATTAGGCTTTCAGCCTGTTCTCTCCTGTAACCTGGATCGAGATTACCAGCGGTGCTAGTACCAAGAAACGAGGATCTCGCGGAACGTAGACGCGAGCAAAGAGAAAAATGTATTCTGGGTGCGCCTACCATTGTGCTGCCGGCACTGGGTTCTCGCATTCGATTACGCGAGACGAGCGGTTGCTCGAGAGGCGAGCGAGCGAGCAAGCGAACGGCTGCACCGGCCAATACCATGGAATGGAATGGAACGGAACGGAATGGCAGGAGTGTTACAAAATATCAGCTTTCACCGTATCAGCGCGCCACAGCTTTACACAGCTAGAGTCGAGTACAACTCGGGTACTCGGGCGCGCGCGCGTGCGATCGCGATGTAAGTACTTCTCCGTCTCCTTCGTCCTCGGTGTTCGTTGTCATCGACGCCGTCATCGCCGCCTCTGGCGGTATTCAGGCTCGTTTTTATGCGTTCAATCCACCTATCGATGCGACGCCTCATTGTCAGTCGTGATCGGTGATCGCGATCGTCTTCCATGGTATTGTCCTCGACCATCCTTTTTGTCCTGCGAGATCGATGATAATCGTAGTCGCGATCATTGTTATTTAATCTCAACCTTTTACGGTCATTCTTGGTGTTGCATAGTAATGCGAGCCCATGTGCATACTTAATAAGTAGGTTGAGGTTTTAGCGATTGGATTTGAATCTTTGGTTTTGGTACGCGGCTCGTGATTTCGTTGGTGGCTTAAGGGGAATTGTTTAGCATCGTTTTTAAAAGTTAGCATCAGAAATTGTTATGTCTAGCTAGGTTCAACCGCATATGACAGCATCCGTTTCCGGGATAACGACCGACAAGAATAAATCGGTATACAGCGTTTTGGAACAGTCAAACTCTGTCAATGTAAACATAATGAAGCAAGAAATACTTTACAAACACAGATCGTTTAAAGTTCGATCAGAAGGTAATAATAGAAACACGTAATATGAGGAGAACATGTAATGGAGTTGCGGTTACTATGCTATGAGATAAGAGTAAGTTTACTATCGATAAATCAATAGTCATTAACTGTTTATGCTCTATTTTGAAATGTTCGCCTCTTAATACGAAACTAACAGCGATAGAAGATTAAATCTATCACTCTATGAAGATTATTTTGACTTTACTTCGTTGCGATCATTAGTGCACTACACGTATTAATTATCTATTTGATGTATCTTGCTCTTTTAAAGTAACGCATACATGCAAGTGCAATAGCGTGAAATTGGAGGCGATATAAAAAGCAAAGTTACTATTTTCTTCATATGTATCTCGTATTTTTACCATAACGTTTCAATAAAGCTTCAAATGACTTACGTTTATATAGCATTTTCTTCTTGATTACACTCGTCAAATATTTTCTTGATTTTCAACTTTCTCGATAATACCCAGGCTAAGAAAGTTAAGCCGTTAAACTCTGGGACATTCTGCGTATCTATCTCCGATACAAAGAAGCGAACAAATTCGTCAATCTCTAAAACAAGCTGCTTTATTCGAACCAGTAATGCAAAGAACGATCTGTCCATTGTCGAAGCAACGAAGTGCAATCTGATCCATTAAACGATTCCTGTTAATCGTCGAAGCCTTGACAAACAATCTCCAATTAGTGTCCGAAGCCTTGACAAAAGTAGCCGTCCGACATAAACGTGAAACGAAACTCAGTGACAAGACTCGTTTCCTCGGACAAGAGCCGCGACAACCATGTCCATCTGGTTAACAACCTAATAAAGATAGCGTATGGCTATTTGAGACTGTTTCTTGTGAGCTTTATCGGCAGCTATTGATGTGTAAGTAAGTACTTAAGTACGAAAACGCTGTCGGAGGAGATGGAACGCACCTCGTTGCGTAATCGCGTGTCTCGAGAAGCCTACGTTCGGAAAATCTACGTGGTGGTTCGCTGATCAACCGTTGCTGTACGCGGTCGACCAACTAAATCATTCGTTAATGGGAATTACATTTACGTAAAAAATGTAGCACAGCGGTTACAGCTGATAGCTGTGGTCACTGATTCTTCTCGCAAAGAAATTTGAGCCGTCGATGAACGGTGATTCTGGAAAGAAAGTGACTCCTCTGATCGTTGCGTAACATCGATTCGAATCGCGAACTAATCTTGCGACATTTTTGAAATACGTGATTTCTCAAGATAATTATTTGTATCTTTTTGCGGTCGAATTTCTTTTTAATTGATTCTCTAAACATCGAATGGTTGTAATGTAAGGCAAAACGAGGTGTAACGAGGTTTCCTCTAAAAACTTATATGTCATTTCTCTAAGAGGCAGAGGATAGAAAAACTTTCGGAATTATTACCTAACGAGATAATTTTCTTATTAGAATGTAATTAGAATACAATGTAATTTAAATCGATTTTCTGAAATAAAGCACATTTGTTGCAAACGGTAGTTTCATTTAGTAACCATGTTCTCATTTTATGAACTGTTTTATGTTCTGCACACTTCATATCGCTATGATTGATGTATTGGGTAAGTTACAGACGGAAGTGTACTTAATTACAAATGATTTGAATGTCAGATCAAATATAATAACCTTGTATTGGTAGTATGAACTACCATTTATTCTTAGTAGATAAGGTATCTCGATATTGTCAAAGATTTTATAGAATAAATTGTAACCGAACCCCCTCTAGCTCTAACACAGCCTTTATCTGCAATCTAATCTCCATCTGTTACTACGTTAATGCGAATGTTAATATACACGTATAGTTGGCGTGTTTGTATGTACCACTTATGTAATAAATACGAAAGGATTCGTATGAAAACATTTTAGTATTTCAAGCTAATTACCATGTAATTATCGTAACATTTTTATTATGCATACTTGTGGGTTGCAAAAAGCAAGAGGCAAACATCGGTTAGATTACTTTTACATTAAAAAAATTCCAACATTGACATGATATAAAAAGAGGTACGAAATAAGACGAAAATAATTCTTTAATCGTACATAATGTTAAAAAACATAGAAAAAGGCTGTGGAAATAATTTATAACAGAGTAAAAAGTTCGATTTAATTGTGATCTTTGTAAAACTGATCACGTTCCAGGTATGATATGTTACATATTCTCCGCAAATGTCTGGGAATCGAGGAAAAATTGTTTTCACTTTGTATAAATATGAAAAAGGACTTGTTTGAGAGTTTCGGTATATTTGAGAAACAAGAGATTCGCACTGTTTTCCTCTCACAGGTTTCCTAATTGCGATTCGTATCGTTTCAGACTGTTCCACCGAGAGGCCACCTACGTTCACGTGGAGCTCCACGTGAGGGAGAGCTCAATGCTACGCGCAATTGAAAGTAAACTTTTCTATTTTTCCTTCGATCACAGCGAGCCACTGGGACCTGTGTAACTCGTAAACCATCGATTCGCTGTATTTTTAATCACAGCATGCCGCGAAACCGTTATGTCGTGTGTCTTACAATCCGCGAGTGTCGTCTTGTACCCTAGACACACGGTTTTGATTGAGCGCTTGCTGTCGGGAAGACGCGGAGTGAAGGAAAAAAGCGTCTTCCTTTTTGAATGAGTTCGAACGAAGGCCGTTTTCGATTGTATAAAATGCAAAGGCAAGAGAATATTATTTGGTAAAATATAAAAAGATAGGTCACAAGTATCGTACTATACCAGGAAGTAAAATATAAGAGAATACGTATATCTATACGAAAAAAGGTTTGTAAGAATATATTACAACACAGACAAAACAGAAAATACTATTTAATTTAAGAAATGGTAAATTTCATGCGCGAAACAATGCAAATAAGATGATTTTATTCACAAGTAATCATAGAAAACATACACCACCAAAGTTTGCTCAAATACATTTAAAATTCAATGACCTTAAACCACATTTAATAACACCCACGCTTCTTGACCTTACAATAGATACCTGACATCATGGAATATTTTAACTAACCTCATAACTACTCCAAAAATTTCCATTTCCTGAATCAAAAGATAGGACTGAACGAAAATGATGTCAACCTTAACTCAGTGAAACATTGCCAAGGAATTGGTCAGGGGCTTACCAACGATTGCTACACACGCAAAACAACGAACCATATACGTACAAACGTATACAATGGTACGCGAAACAAGTGAAATTAAGAGACGCGAAATTTTCCGGCTTCACGAAGCAAGATGATACGAAAATCGCTCGGAACTTTAATGCCAGGTCGTCGCCCGTGACATTTCAAATACTTTCAAGTTACTGTATGGCTCTCCTCTCTCCGCGTACTGTCGATTAAACATGGCGAGAGTCGTCGCAATTATAGCTCGCGGGAAAGGACTTTCGACTAGTAAAGAATCGCCGATTCACTTTTGCAATCGTCGGTCGTTGCACAGCTGATTCGAAGCGGGCAAAACACGGTGCACCGTGAAACGAGTGTAAATAATTTTCAATTTCCATCATTTTCCAGCATAGATCTCGTTCTCTTGCTGAATCATCGCCCGGTCCACTCTGTTCTAGAGTCCATTTTACCTGGATATTTTCTCCGCGGAAGCTCAGCTATTCGCGGACCGTTCCGTTCGACTTGTCTGGATTGGCTGCAATCGCAACGAGCTGGCCAGTTTCACGTTGTGAAGTCGTCTGTTTGGAGAATGGACGACTGTAATACTGTAACCGTGACCCGTTCGCGAAGTTCGTTTACCAAGTGTAATAACTCGCTTCCGCGGCTTTCGTAGTTTCTCTTTTTTGCGGACGGCCGCCGTCGAACGAGATGGAGCGATCGCAATCTGACGAACGAGCATAACGACGCGGACTAACTTAATAAACCAGTTGCCCACAGTTATATAAATGAATAGCGTAGGCTAGTAAAACGTCGCCGCGGTTGCACGCTTCTGTTTTTCGGTAAAAATGAAACGATATTTGTCAAAATGGTTTACTCGATAGCTTCGATTTAATCAAGCAGATTTCATTCGGATCCAGTGTTTAAGGTTTTGTGATTGAAAAAGAACGCGAGGTGATTCATGGTTGGTCTCATAGACTTAGGGTTTTCGAGGATAGACGTTGGAATTTTGGATAATCTGTGTGTGATGGCCCGTTCGTTTTCAAGATCAAGGACCTCGGATGGTTTTGAAATTCATTCGTGGTTCTCTGTGATGTCCTACGATCCTCAGGTCCTCGTAGTCAGATCTCGAACATCGAAATGCACTGTGGTAACTCGTACTTCTATATGATTCTCATATTTCTAGATATCCTATTGTGTAGGATTTTGCACCAAATACTTTACAACGTCCTATGGTCTCTCGAACTTCGCATCTCGAAATGCCTCTGGTCCTTCTATAGAATCTTTCGATCTCTGGATGTTTCGTAGTGTGTTTCACTAAATGCTCCGTAGCGAAGCCTGCGATCCTAAAATCTTGGTTATTGGCTTTCAAAGACCACTACAGGGGTAATCTATAATTCTAAGGTTTTAATTGTCGGCTTACAGGGACATTCAAATCCCTCGATACCTTTAAATTCAGGCCATTGTGGTGTCCATGCATTGTGCAACGTAATGAGTTCAGTGACTGGAGTTTGAGTCAGCAGCGTGCGTGGATTATAAAATATTTTCCGGCTTATTAAGCGTCAAGTAGTAGAAATTAAAATTCTGTAGAATGTTTGATTTCCAAATGTTTTATTATATTTGGAAAAATGATACATCTGAGAGTCTCATGACGTCAAAAGTAGGTATCCAAAATTGTTGAACCTGAGAAGATTCTGGAATAAATCTCGCCGACCCGGTGTCTTGATGGTTAATGACGTTGGTGTTCAGATTGTTTCAAAGTGACTTTCACGATCTGGATGTCCTGAATATCCTGGTACGCCTGGAATGCGTCCGTAGGCGGTCAAGATACCATAGTGTTCGCTTGGCAGAGCTTGAATCATCTACTCTGAGGTTGTAGAAGCCAAGATTACATAATTCTGCTACGCTTCGAGGAACACTATTCATCCCCGATTTGTACACTGGCTTTCTTTCGTCCTCTGAATATATGTTGACACATAACAATGCACAATATAACATTTGCTTTATGTATTTGTCAGCGAAAAGTAATAACATCGTTGGAAGATGGTGCTTCCTCTTTAAAATATGTATGCACTTTCTCAATTACTTCTCCTAAAGCAAACATCTGTTACTTTATGTACCTACTTCATCGCAGAGTTGGAGAACAAAAATTATGCTCTATTATTTTCATATATTCTTGAAGCCTGTCCATCGACGCCTTGTCCCGTAAAATTTGTATTACATATTTCATATCTTGAGAGTCTTATTCTGGAAATCTAGTAAAAACAAATAATCATTTCACTGTTCTTCAAAAATCTCGAAATCGTCATAACGAAGAATGATTTGAATTATTTACAACAGCGATTCATATTTAAGCGATTGAAAAGTAAAACTGAAACTCAAATTTATTCCTTGCAAATTTCTAAATCTTGTTAGCAGAACGTTATGATTAATTCTTTAGAAACTGAACGCTTTATCTGATAGAACTGATCGACTTAGCTTCTGTATGGTTCATTTATTCGATAAAAAAAGACGGTTGCTTTGAAAGTTCTAATCGATTTAATACTTTCAAATGAAAACAACGTTTAGATTGAAAACGAAGATTACAAATTCTAGTAATGCTTCGAAGCACGCGAAAATGGTCGAATAGAACAATAAGTATAACTTAAATAAGGACGTGGTGGTTACGTAAATGTACTATAAATTTGAAATAGGAATGTTTCTTTCGTAGGAAACATCAGAAATAAGAATAGGTTTAGTGGTGTTTCAAGTCACGAAAAGATGATTCCATTTAATAATAAGTGTAAGTTAATAGACATGCGACCTGTTATATAAATGAACTGTCTGCTCAAAGCAAACATAATTCCACGGTTTTACTTTCCAACTGGAGGAACAGCCATTCAATATCAACACAATGAAAATACTTTCTTTGAAAATTACGACTCACGAGACGTTTGAAATGGCTTTTCGCCAAAGAGAAAAGCGAATTTAAATTGAACTGAAATACAAATAGAAATTTTCTAAGACTAATACGGAGGAAACAATTTAGTGAGAATAAAGTTACGTAAGAATAAAAACAGAGTAAACAAAGAACTTGACAATTTTTTGACGCATATACGAATAACGATATTTCGATTATTACAGTTCCATGCCATAATCAACAAGAGTGGAATCTGAAAAAGATTTTCCAAAACGAAAAACTTAATCATTGAACCATAATCTTGCTCTCCAACCATAATTCAAACGAGAATCCGAATATCGATCGATCAAAGAATCTGTTTCGATTCTTACAGTCCTATACCATAAACAACAAGAGTGGAATCTGGAAAAGATTTTCCAAAACGAAAAACTTCATAATCATTGAATCATAATCTTGCTCTGCAACTATAATTCAAACGAGAACCCGAACATCGATCGATCAAAGAATCTGTTTCGATTCTTACAGTCCTATACCATAATCAACAAGAGTGGAATCTGAAAAAGATTTTCTAAAACGAAAAACTTCAGGTCACAAAACAATCATAATCGTTGAATCATAATCTTGCTCTCTAACTATACTTCAAACGAGAATCCGAACATCGATCGATCAAAGAATCTGAAGCAACGTAGATAATAATGAAAACCACTTTCTCAACGAAGAAAAGTACATCCATTCAAAATGGGATCAGACTTCGGAGTAAATGAACAATTCAAATCGAGAATAGGCAAGGTATTTCTGCTTTCCGACGATACTTCATACTTCTCTTCGTATTTCAAGCTCTTCTCGAGAACCTGCATCGACGTGATGTGTAAAGATTGAATCCAAAGCGAATTCTATATGGAATAAAAAATTTGGGAATGTCACAAATCACGAATAGACAAAATATTTCAATAAAAATTGCCCTTTAACTTCCCCTTAACTTCGACATTCGACGTGCTCTCGAGAACTTCGATCGATATAATATTTAAAAAGCGAGTTGAAATGAAATTGCAGAGCAAATGAAAAATTCGGCAATGCTTCAAATCACGAGAAAACGATCGAGCACGGCCTACTTCGCGCATGAAACTATTCATCGTGAATACTTATCGAAAGGTTGGTTTTCTCCAAGCGTGAAAGTGCCCTGCGATCGAGACAGGACTTTGGCACGAACGAAAAAACGACTGTGGCGATAGTTGGAATATTTATTAAATAAAATTCCATGGTCGTGGGTCGGGATCAAGGAAACCGATCGAACAGCAGACGGAAGGAAACCGACAGTGAATATTTCCGCGCAATTAGTAACAGTTTTGCCCACACGTGAAAGCCGCGAGGAAATTAAATCGGTCGTTCGACCAAAGAAGCGGAAGTCAGCCTTCGGTATATTCTGTGTAACTACGTAATACACAATTATTATTAGTCAGTCGCCGAATCTTTGTTCGTTCGCGTAAACGTAGAATTAGGTAATTCGGTTCTTACGCGAAACTTCTATTCCTTTTTCGCTTGGAGTCAAACTGTTACGTTAGATAAGATGTTTTTTTATCAAACCGAAACGAAGAAATGATTCGAACGAACCGCATGATCGATGTTACTCGTTGTTCGAGTTTTCTTTAGTTATTCTCGCATCAGATACACCTTTCAGGATCGTTGATTATACTAATTTGTCTTAATGGCTAGCTAAACCTATCACCATTAGCACGAGTACAAGTTCTTGTACATGTTCTTCGGAGATCAGACGTAGAGGTGCTTTAATTAGAATTCTTTTATACAGTTCCTACTGTATTTCTTTCCCTTTCTAACACGCTGGTCGAAGAATTTCGAGATTGATGATACATAATGTATTTAAAATCAGTTTAATTTTTATCTCTCTTAGGATGAATTTGCTAAGCTCGAAAAAGGCAATAATATCTTTTTTTTTCTAGGGAGACTGACGTAGATAAAATTGATCGATGTGAAGAAGTATTTTATACATTTAGAAGTATGTACTTATTTGCAATAACTTTTCACATTTTCGTATATCAAACGTAGAACTAACTAAGATCGAACGATGAAGCAACTAGATTGTAGGACAATTGTTTGACTAGAAACAACGATAGAACTTCTTTCCTTTATATTTTCTACGTCAACAGAAGAACACAACCATGTTAATTTCTAGTCTGAAGCAAAGTGAAGGTATATACTAGTGAATTAATAATAATCAATTTCAATTAGTAAATATTTACTCGATACATCGTTCGCTTTCCGCATTCTAATTAATCGCATTACATCTATACACGTGACTACAAAACAAGTAAAATAAAATACCGTCGTCATTTATCTATCGTTCTTCTCACTTTCTATCTATTACGTGAACGTTCCTTTTATTTTCTTTTATTAAAGAACAAGCAAAATTAAATAGACGAACCAAGATTTGTCTGTTCGTTTCAGATGACTCGGAGAAAAATTCCAGATTCGACAGAAATCGATGTCCAAGTTTCCTAATTTACGTCTAACAAAATTATCTTAATCCATTCTACGCAAACACGAAATCTAAATTCCTTACTCGTTTCGCTCATTTCTCACGACTTCTCTAATCCTCGTTCCCAAAAAGAAACACAAGACACGAGATATTAATTCGTATTTCTACTTTCATTCTATTCCTTAAACACGAAATACCTATTTCCAAAGGAAACTAAAATACAGCGGTGGATAAAAGAAAATTTTTAATCGATAGACTATGAATTTTAATAACTTTTGTACCGAAACTTTTTACCATACTGATAACACTCGTTTACTCTGTTTATTCGTTGTTCTTGTTGTTCTACAAAAACATTTAGTAAATTTACGTCTCACTTTATAAACTTTCTTTTGTCCACAGTTGTAATTCCATTTGTAAACTAAACTACAATATACTAACACAATTTTCAGAAAAGAGACTAGGATACCTTGTTGCAAGAGAATACAACGTCCTTTCTCGCCGATTCTTATCTCCTAGAAAATCGTGCAACATTCGTCACCCACCTACACCGTTGACGATTATTTTCTCTACTCGTCGCTATTAAGATAAGTGTCCGCTTGGGAGTAAAATTACCACGTTGCTTTGTGAGTGACTGTTCAAGTCGTCGCCTTTATCTCGATAGAGGACAAATTATTTATTTACGTGGAAATAACGAGAACTGTATAAATGACGTATCTATTGAAAATTCATAGAATTAAATTCATTCTGTAGGGTAGTCGCTCTTAACGCAGTGTTCACTCGCGAGAAATACTCTCGAGAACGATTGCCGATAATTATGTCTCGAATGGACGTCTATCTGCGGACTCCTCTGAGTGGCAGATTGGTCGTCAGACTCCTACGACGCGTTCTCAGCTCGAAACCGCTGAAATCACCCTTTTCCAAATACGATCGTTTAATTAAACGCGACTGTGTCCGACGAACAGATGCAAAAGCACGTGAGCCATATAAGCGATCGGAGCTCGTGTTCGCGTTATACAATCGCAGGCCACGATTTGCCCGTTACGGTGCGTGCATACGAGGCAGCCGGAGATATTGAAAACGAGAGTTTCGATCTGTCCGTGCTCGCTGTTTCACCGCGCGACGAAGGAAAGTGTAACAGGGCGAGAGGATTGTGCCGGAGAATAGAGAAATGAAAGTGGCCGGCCTGTCAATGGACCGACCGTTCATGCACGAAGTCGACATTTAGCGGCAATTAAGGCAAGAACACACAAACGTGCTACTGTTAAGACAGAAAATCTTTTCTGTCAGAACTCTTGGTATTTCGTTGGTCGATTTGACTGATGTGCCGGTATAGTTAGTTACAAATAGACAGTAAAAGATTTTTGTTTCTATGCTACGTGTTGCTATGCGTCTACGTGTCGGATGAAGTTTTCATCGCATTGTCGCGGTATATTTGACGTTGGTTTTGTCACTTTCTTACGGTGATAGAATTTTTATGACTTTCTTTCGCCTCGCTTCGTAGTATGGTTTTGAAAGAAGTTTAGCAGGTAAAAATGAAAGAAGTAGTTGCCTTTGGTTTCGTAAGTAGTATCGTTAATTCATTGACTGGATCGTCTTGTATATCGGGCCAATGTTATTAGCAAAGTTTTACAAATCAAAAGTTGCAAATTATCAATTCCAAAGAATATCCTGAATATGACGTTATCAAATTTGATAATAAAACAAATAAAACTCTACGGTATATAAATTATTTGATTGTCGTCTGTGAAATATTATGAAATTGTACAGTGAAGAAAAAATTGACGCGAGAATTTTCAGATTTTTGCTATTCGGACAAAGCGTAGTTTCCGTGGAGAAATGTCGTCGGGATAAAAAGACGATTTAGAAATCCGAATGTACGTATGCTTCATCGTTTTTCTAACTCGATGTTAACAGTTTTCACTTTCGATCGAAGTGACTTGTGTTGTCGTCGTAATAGTCTTAAATCGTTTTTCCGTGTAATGATTGCAACAAGAAACGTTACATCTCAGAAATAAAAAAGATATTGTCAACCTCGTTATTTTATCAAACTCGTGTTAAAATCACCATTATGAAGATAGTAAACGAGTCTTTTGAAACAAAGATTTTAAATAATCTCTGGTTGAATGTCAAATGGTAACGAAAAAATGGAAATTCAATAATTCAGAAGTCAATACAACAGCTTTCATGTTTTTGTAAATTCTTCTTATTAGCTCCAATGCTCCATTTCTATTTATTTCAACCCGTCTTTAGAGAATTTAAAGATCCTAAATCGACCAAAGGTTTATTATGGCCCCTAAAAAATTACTGAACATATAATAACTTAAAAAAAAAATCAGTTATTAATTTATGAGCAATCTTGCACCCATTATGCAATTTTCTTTCAAGAGATTCGTATAAAAAACAATCTGTTTGTGATTCATGTAGCACTATTAGTAGAGTTGCACTATTGTCAATCAGAATATAATTGAAACTCGTTCAGTGTTTTTGAATTATATATTATTGTACAGATGCAATATATATATATTACAGACCTATATACGTAGGTCACGAATTTCGAAACTTTCTCACAATGATAATGCTAGATCGTTGATCGTCTTAAAAAAGTGAATTCTTTTTCTAATCTAACCCTTTCGTGCGTATACTTTTTCTGTTTGTGTAACAGCTGCAGATGAAAGCATAAAATATTAGACTTAAAATTGAATGTTTAATTTGAATTAAATTTATAAATTTTTAATCAAAAACTAAAAAAATATTTATATAATCAGATTTCAAATATAATCAGTTAATTTTGGATAAGGCACAATCTGCTATTCAAGCAGAGCATTTGAATCGTTTTTCGTAAGTGAGAATCGCGAAATTTAATATCATGAGAACGAAAAAGTGCAACATCGTTTTATAGATACGAGTATATAGAATTTTGCGTTTCAGCAAAAATGAATCGTGTTCCTAGAATCGAGCTTTAACTTACGTTGGTTGTACGCGATGATCGTGCTGATTGCGATTTTCTAGCGAGTAAGAATTATTTATGTAAAAGCAGGTACCCGCATCGTGTTTGGAAAAGAGGATGTACGGCAGTGACACGTGGAAATGTTTCCATTGTTGGACAAGGGCAACGTCATTGCTCTTGGTTATTTAATTTATTATTTCCTCTCCACGGTGCCTTTAAAGGTAGAACAGTTAAACACAGCATCTAAATTTTATTCCAATACGCGTTTTCAGTCCAAATTTTTAATTAAATTTGGTTAAATCTAATTAGATTTGAATTTAATTAGAATTTAATGCGTTTTAAGTCAAAGTCTCGATCTTTTAAAATTTCTATTTTAAAAATGTTAAATAACAAAAATCAAATTTCATATCTCACATAATCTAAATATTTCATTTTTCCGGAGAACGCAGGTTCGATTTTCCCGTTAAATAACAGAAATTAAATTTCAAATGTAAATGAAAATACCAGCTTTCCGCTAAAGGAAACATATTTCGGATCGTAATATATTAATATATTACGATTATATACGATAGAAAGTAAAAACTAAAGCAAATAGAATAGTTAAAAGTGACTCTACATCAGATGTTAAATTATTCATTGAAATAGAATTTGAACTTCACGCTTCAAAATTCGATTAAATCGTTAGAATTGGTAGAATAAATTAATACGAGAGGGAACTCTCAATGAAGCTATTTCAAAATAGAAGAAACTAACAAGTATTACTATTAACTTTAATCAAACGTATTATGGTTGGAATCTCTGATCAATTAAATCTAATTTGATTCTTACATGGTATTTCAACATACTCTGAATTTTATGCAAACCGATACACGCCCAAATTGCTTGTATTACTTCGAAGCTAATGTAAATTCTGGTTTTATTAAGCTCATGAAAATCCAATCTATGTACACATCGTCTAATTAATTAGCTTCTTTTATAGTTTCGGAAACCGATGCTCAATTCCTCGTATGTTCGAACAACGTCACGCATTTCGCTTCCTATAATATACTTCCCCTCTTACGAAACCGCGTTTATTTAACGAAAAGGAACGGTAATATGAAGGAAGAAATCTTAATTTAACCGCACTATCGACTTCGTGTTCGAGATACGGGCTCGACGCGTGCATAACTCGCATTTTCGAAACGAAAAACCAAGCTAATATATTCCATTGGCACGATAGTTTGGTAAACACGCTCTCATTGATACCGAAAACAACGACCGTGTTTCTAGAATGTTTAATCGGTCGAACATGCAGCCTACAATTAAGGAGTAGAAATGGAAAGAAACTGGGGCAAAGAAGTGGAAGTCCACTGCAAGAAAAGTAGCACGAAATTAGCGCTATCAAAAATTTTGGCATTTGCCCTCAATAAATTGCGTTAAATTACAGTCGTAGTGATTGCAGTTATAATAATAATAGCTGTATCATATGTATAGTAACTGGATTGCGGATGTTTCTGCAAACTCGTATTTTTATAAACCTAATTAGAAAAGCTAAGTAAAAATTATGGAAGCTAAGTAAAAATTTAGTTCATTCGCTGAATGTTACGCTAAGTAATTCGTACTTCGGATATTTTGTATAGTTTTGTATACGTTACATGTTACGCGCATTTTATGCGATTTTGCGATTCTAAATTTCCTATGAATGTATAAAAATCCGTAGTGTAATAACAATTGCTTATACAGTGATGAACAAAAGTACGATGAGCTGTATTTTCGCACGGACGAGCTCTTTTGTAAAATTTTTGTTCGAACTTGTAAAAAATACCATTCTTAAATAATTGTATATTATCTAGAATGGAAATATATTAAGTATATACTTATACATATATTCTATTTTATCTATAATATTATATATAAATTTCATTTTACAAATACCCGTATAACGAGAAGTGCTTTTTTAAACATTTTCAATTGATGTAATCTTTGACCGCATTTTCAAAAATTGTTCCACGCTTTCGTAACACAAAACAAACCACAAATATGTAACAATCTTTCCAAATCTCTTACTAGAACCACTTTAAGAATCATAGGCACGAGTATGCAAATGACGAATGTTCGTGTTACAACTTAGGATTATGATTAGTGTCATGTGTCAGTTTCACCGACAACGATGTTAGGTTTTAGCAATTAGGATCGCAGTCAGGACAGACGTGATTCACTTGTTACTCGCTCGGCATTTCAATAAAACTCATAAGTGCGCGGTCGTTCAATGTTTATGTAAATGAACAGATTTACGTAATACCGGGTTATCAATGCCTTTAACCTTCTCTAATTGTTCCTCCAGCGAATCGGAAGTCGTTTTCTCGATGCAGCATGATCCTTAGCCAACTAATCGATTGGACGCGTTTCACGTGAATAATTGCTTTGTTATGGTTGTTTACAGCGCGGCGAAAAAGGTAAGTCGAGGATCGTTAATTGAAAGCAAATAACCAAAGTAGAGGAAATGTAAACTGGCTGGACGAAATAACAATAAAGCGAGAAAGTAATTTATCCATAAGACGAGGTAGCTGAGAAAGTTTTGCCGATTTATCTATTATTTATAGATATCGTTGCCTCTTTAAATAAATTACGAACTTACGTAAACGCTAAATCTACATAACAACTGCGCTACGTATATTATTTCAATAAGAGGAAACTAAAAATATAAAATCGTGTACGAACGTTTTTAAATTCTTGAAACATATTAAATTATCTAATTTCATCCGTAACATATATAATGTTAGTGTAACTAATATGATTGATAATGATCCTTACAAGTTGATGCAACGATAAAAAAAATTAAATTAAAATATCTAAAAAGTGATGGCTTTTCGTTTATTTTATGCCAAATATCGACGTATATGGTGATGAAGTTATAAATGAAAAAGCATAGCATAATTTCGCTTGAAAATCAAGCACAATTAAATAGCCGAATATTTCTACACGAGGATCATGTCAAACTGGCTATTGATGACTTCATAAGAACAGACAATTCTCTGCACGATGTATTAATCAGGTAAGAAATAAAATTAAGGGGACAATACTTAATTACATAGAAAAAAAGATGAAAATATTAAAAACACTTGTTTTATCTCTATTGGTACGTAAAACCGACAGAACTTTTTCATTTCATAATCTGTTCGAATTAAAAGTGAAACCGTGAATAATAGCTGAACGTTAAAGGTTTTATATTTATGCGGAGACTGGTAATTTTACCATTTTTGTTACTGACGCTTCACTTTGGTTCGTCTTATCGCGTTCTAAGCGTACGTGCACGAACATTATGCTGCAATTTGATATATATTCTCCGCTATAAACTAGAGGTTTACGAGCGTAATGTTAGAAATTGATCGAATTGAATCTCGTTTGCAAATCATTCCCGACTATAACGTTACCTATTACGTGCCATATTTTTGCCTTGACAGAGTGTACTATTGCTATATTAGGAAACTTTCCATCATCTTCTGACTATTATTGCATACAAGTTGAAGAAAGATGGATATTAGTCAAATGGCGTATTAATTATGTACAAAACGAGCATAATATGTAAAATTACAAAAAAAAAGGCATTCATGATATAATATACCTTATAATATTTAATATGTAGATGAAGCAAATCTCTGCTTAGATCCACTTCTTCAAACATGCTTATAAAATTATTAATTTGCATAAACATCGACAGTCTAACTATAATGAAAGCACTTAGAGTAGATTAATATTCAAATTTCACAAGCAAATTTATACGATTCACAGACTAATGCATAAAATGTCTTCTCTCTAAAGTGTCTCTTCAGACACCAGTAACGCTTATAATCATCTCGTCACGACTGAATCCAAAAGTGAATATAAAAAACGAACAATACAAATACAAAATAAACATATTTATCTATGAATAATCAGGAATGATCGTGAAATTCGGTATATTGAAGATACAAAAGTCAAAAAAATCATGGTAAAAAATTCATTCAGGACTTACGTCATTTATGGTCGACAGGCTTGGAACTGCGTCGATCGAGTGCACGATATTCCAGAACCCTCATGTTTCCATCATCGCGGCTGTCGAAGATCTTCGGTGTCGTCACGACGACGGAACCACGAAGAAGGTAATTCAACCCCACGTATCAACGACGTAAAAAATCAAATTTGCTACTATACGGATCGAGGGTGAACCGCGTCTCGATCTTCCCTCAGCTGCCGTCGAATCAAAGGACTTTACTTCCGGCGAGACTCCGGTGCGCACCAATTTCCTGATCACTGCACATCAACACACTGCCGGATCCTTTTCGACGCTCGTTTCCTCTGCCTTTGTATTTTTACGTTCGCGAATGCAATGGAAAAAAAGCAAATTTCAGTAAAAAAAAAGGAAAAAAAGAAACGTGCGCGAGTGAAGACGCGTCTCTTCGTCAGTTTCGATACGAAAAAACTTGTCTTCCCGATTACGCAAACGCGGCAAACGGGCCAAAAATAAAAGTCGCGCGCCGAAAACCGGAGAAAACAATGTCTCACGTGCGTCGCGCGCGGAGATTCGCAGCTGACTGCGCTACTATGGTTCGTTATATCCCCTTCAATAGCAGGTAGCTGCCACCGCCGATTTGACGAAGTACGAGGACGCCTAGATAAACAAAACGCGGGCTTGAAATGGAAGATATTGCAAAGTGAAAACGATCGAGGCTTTGTACTGTGATCAAGTTTACGGGTAATTCTTTCGAAGTTGTTGATATCGATGGATTTTTTCCTACAGCACTACACTGAGATACTTTTTAATTTTATATTGAAAGTTTGAATCAATATGAAGAATGGTTAAGTTCTAATCTTATTCGAGATTTGAAAAATTCTATGCAACATTGCATTAAAGATTTATTGTTATAATATTTGTACTAACTCGTTAAAGGTAAGAGATAGAGCATGATGTGAGAAATTAGGAATAAATGGTTTTTCTTAAATATAAAATTAGATTTTCTTTAACACGAGTTCGAAAGTGATAAACATGAACTAACATTGAACTAATTTTGAAGCCTGACATTAATTAATCAAATCATAACGAATGATTAATCTATCATCGAAATCAGCTTGCATTACTGTTTTTGTAGTAAAAGGTACAATGTGTTGTCGTTAAAGAACGATTGATCTGAAAATGTAACGCTTTCAAACGACGTTCGAATAAAAATGTAAATATTTTGTTTCTTTAAATTTTAATTTCATAAATTTTCGAAATCTTAAACAACATAGATTTTTTAAATTTATCTTAACAAAAATATCTCAATCGTACATGAAAAAATAGTGTCATTTATATAGATACTAATAACAGATAATAATTATAAAATAATTAAGATAACATTCTACTGCTTCCACCAAAAGAAATTAATCCCTTTTCATCGTTTGAATGTGTTCAAATGACGAAATTAATGATGATAGCTTAATCTATGTATACTACTACTAGAACTATTTGATCATAATTTGTAGAAGGCTACAAAAAATATCATTAAATTCAAGCACGACAAATATACTCTAGCAACAGACCAAAAAGAAGAAACCTGTCTATTGCCACCGCGAATTACGTTTGGCAATGGCTGCGAAACAGCCGCTTCCTGACACTAAGGTAAGCCTGTGAATCCTATAAGGCCGTGAACGCGTTCACCTTTCAAGTTTCTTATTAACTGTTTTCACCGACCGGTATCTTCAAACGGAGAACACGAAATCGACTACTGTCGACAGGAGCAGAAAGACGAGTCGCCTAGCTGTCTATCTCTTTATCGACCGTGTCTGACACGCACACAGTGCCACTGTCGTTAAATGAAACGTTTACGTCAATAGGTTAAACGACAAAAGCTACAAGAGCAACTTGGCAAAGCACACGATTCTTTTCTCCAGTTTTTCAGCATTGCCCGCGGAAAGCAAGCTCGCGCCTGGGTATCTGGCACAAGTGCATGTATCCCGTGCACGTACGGAAGACGTGCACTTTCGCTGTCGATTCGATATTCTCTCTTTCTCGATCTCCGCAGAGAGTGTCCTTACGCGATATACAAGTATCCTGCGACACGGCTAATCTGTCGTTCTCTATCCCTTTTCCACTCTTGCTCTCATGGGACGAAAATTTTGCGCGCGACGAAATAAATTCTTTCAATTTTTGTATTCAAAGACAACGAAGGAGACGGGCGATGAAAAAGTCTCGGCAAGCAATTAGATTGCTAGAGACGCGCGTGTCACGCGTTTCCTTCTCCTCTCGTGCGGGACGTTTCCACGGTGCTCGAATCCACGGTCATCTCTTTCCGTCGACGGTACCGTTTTCGTTAATTCGCCCCGTTAGGATGCGGATAACGGATAACGGTCGCGCGGCAATGATGGTCGAAAGTCGGCAAAGACCCAAGATCCCGCTTCTCGAGGAGACCGTGATGGACCGACGACGAAACGGAGAGGAGAGGCCGGCGAAAGAGCACACACCGCGGATTGGAAATTAATGCGAATGCGCGAGCGGACTCGGTCTAACTGCGGTAGACGATACCCGTCGACGTCGGTAGCAAAAGCAGAAGGTGGGGAAACGACCCAGGGACTGGGGACTACTCGCCACTGCTGGCGATTGTGATTGTTAGCGCACGGTTGTTCGGTGCGTGCACACCGTCGAGACCAGAAGAGAAGGTTGCTCTCCTCGCCTCGGGTCGGTACGTTACTGGCCGACCTGGCTCGTTTCAAAATCGGGAAAGTCGCCGTGATCCAGGAGGGGCTGTCCTTCTTGAGCTGTATCCCCTTTCAACGCTATCGATATCGGTGGAGACCGGTGGACTCTAACGATCACGCTCGATCGCCGTTTCCTCCGGCGTCGATTACGCTTGACGTCTCCTTCGTCCCGAGCAGCTAGATCCTCTCCTTAACTGGCCATTCGTTAGACGAATTCTTTTTGCGGGAACCAGCTAATTTTCTACAATCGATTGGCTCTGTTAGAATTAATTAGGATAGGGAGAGAGAGAGAGAGAGAGAGAGAGGAAGAGAGAGAGGAAGAGAGAGAGAGAAGAAACCATACATATGCACGGAGAAAGTACCCGGAGTACCTAAGATAGTCGAGGATGGTGGACGTTTATACTTGTTTCGAGTTACTCCGACGTGATTTACGGTTTATGATCGAAGATGTTTTTTCGCGCTTCCAGGAACGACGTTTGCCACATTTTAATATTCATGGTGTTACGCAAATTTACCGATTGGTGAACGGTTCCGAGAACAGAAACTCGTCGACAAATTTTCTTTCTGATCTTCTGTTCTGAACAGTACGTTGTATCGTCGGGAGTAAAGATTTCTAAGGCAGTAGCATTCGTTCGCGCCAGTTTAAAAAGAGTATGGTTTCGCGTTTGGCAATTTAATATTTGGAGATGTCCGGAATAAAACGATCTCTTCCTTCTTTTTTCGTTGGCGGAGACTAAATTAAGATGAGTATCAGTATTTAAATACAAAGTGAACAGTTTTAGGAGCTATTATAAATTGGTATTTTATTAGCAACAAATTTATTAGCAACTCTATTACTTATATAGAGAAGAATATTATTATTGGAAACTCGAGATTATTTTCCAATATTTCCATTTTTTAATGTATTATATAACTTTCTTACCTTCTCCAAATATTCCTCTTTCAAGAATAGAAATAAAATATTTAGCTATCTTCAATCACCTCTATATCTATAAAATTTATTAAACAATTAACTCAATTACCAGTCACTCTCCATTCCCACGATACATTTCCGACTAGATCCTCCCTCGCAAGGACGAGTCACGCCGGTCGACGTCTTGTTCTCCGAGAGGAAACGATTGCGGGAACGAAATTGCAGACTACACGGCCGGAAGCGTGTCTACACTTCGCGTGACTTGTCCGAACCAAATCTCGAGGCTCTTGACTCTTGACGGATGTAACATCTAACCATTCTGCGATCCAGAACTAAAAAACATATCTTCCGCTGAACTGAAATGTAAAATACGAGAGGAAGGAAAAGGAAACAAAAAGGGATGACGGGTCTCGTCAGAGCGAGAGACAAAGAACACAGTAGAAGGGAAACGCTCGAGGCTCTTGATTAGAAGCGATCGTTTTCCGGTTTTCCGTTTGCGAGCCACAGCTGCCTGGCTGCCCCTGCCTTTTCCTTCCTGCTCGCTCTTTCGCCGTGCCGCTGACTCGCCTCGCGAGAGGGAAAGTATTTTATACCACGCTTGGCTTGGCAAGAGAAAGGGGACACGGTTCGCTCCTAATTTCTGTTTTAACTCGGTGAACCTATATATCCTCTCGGTGGCCGAGAGCGTGTAACTCGACGCCAGCTACACTTCGAGACTACATATACTATGTTAGTATGTATATCTGTATGTAAGTAAGTAGGCATGCGAGGATTCTTAAGAATACATTACACGTTGGTACACGGTGGTCCAGCGTGTACAGCGGCATTATTATCGTTCGTACGGTCTCGTAATCTCTTCGAGTATGAGATACAACGAAGGCAAAAGAAAGAGAAGAAAGGAAGGTTCGCGCGAGCGCGTGCTCGACGAAGAGGCAGGCACACTCTGCCTCGCTGGCGGTGAGACGAGGATGCAGCCTCTTGGCTAAAAGTGAAATCGTCTGTAGAACGTACTTGTATCATAGTCGTTATTATATGTTATGCCAGGCTTCGGAGGAGGACTTGAAACCGCGATTACAGCAGCTGCACACCGGAACAAGCCGTACGGTGCGCGCGTGCGAGACCGGATATCACAGTTAGACGTCCGTCCACAACGAAAAACTCACGGAGACGGCTGTGGTTTAAGAGCTGTTGGCTTGTTCGTTCGACGAAACTCCACGCGAAAATAGTAATTATTTATCCGTGAACGGGACTGATTCCATAGGGAAATCCGCATATTGTTTCCAGCCGGTTGGCGGGTAAACATGAAGCGCGGTTATACCTGTGTTAATTACGAAAGTGAAAGTGTGGGTCATTCATGATACACGTTGGTGCTGTATTTATACATATGAAATAAAAAGAAATCTCGGAGCCTCTTCTTTCTGTTCCTTTTACGTAATTGATCTTGATATTGTTTCTGCGCTCCTTGATTATCCACGTACCGAAACCAAGCACGTTGTATGCGCCTGATTTATGTCGTATATCTACTACAGTCCCTAAAATCAATGTTCGATATAACATTTCGTGTAATTAATTTTAATCGATCGTAAGAAATTTTTGGCACATTTTAATCTGATTAGCTTTCAATAATGTATTGCTTCAGGAAATATTTATGCGAAGAAAATGTAGGGAATAACAATGAAATAAAATAGCAGGGACAACCTTGACAACTTACAAAATCCATTGTTTTAATATTGTTCTCAATACACAAGACTATTCGATACTCCAAGTTTCTTAAATCTACACATCTATATATTTAGCCTAGTTTTCTTTCTAGAAATATAGTTTCCTGTTGTATCTTCAAATCATTAAATCTGAATCTTTTGCATCATGTAACTACTTACCACTTAAAAATCTATTGACTAATGTTACTCCATCTGTAACAATATCATGCACCAATATCTCGACAGAATGAAATACTATTAGCTACACAAAAAGTTGTTCCGCCATGTTGACGTCTGTGACAAATGTTTTTTGCAACCTATCCAGGTATCGATGTAAAGTAATCGTTTTTTGTTAGTACCGTTACGCTCCTCCATTCAACTCAATCGTCTCTCGAGATCTCGCAAAATCGAAAACTAATGATTTCGCAAAGGATTTCACCTTCCTACTGGTTACAGTGAGAAACAGAAATCTTGTAATCCTCCAGTATCCACTTTAGTGATTCATCAACTTTTCTTCTCCACCGGCTTTTTCTTCGAATTACAAAGAAATCGATTCTAATCCGTAACCACGATTCCAGTGTTATAAAAGTCTGGCAATTGATGTCTTGTCATCGATCTTTGACACACACACACAGATCTTGTCTCGCAGGTAGCGGCATCTAAAGCCTTAAAATAAGAAACGAAGATAAAAAATTAGAATGGTCGATAAATCACACTGAAATTGCTGCAATTAACGATTCCATTTAACTCATAAGCTGCGCGATAAATTATATCAAGATCATTTATTATAATTAACCAGGGCCAAAGTATAGGAATGCTCTCGATAAATATCGATAAATCAATCTTTTTTCGTCTACTCCTATCTTTAAGGAAAATCCCTAAATCTGTAAAAGAAAATTAAGACCTGACTCTAAAAAGTGAAAAAAAAACATTTATAAAAACATATGTATATATATATTCAATGAGATAGAATGATTGTTTATTATAAATTATAACTCGTTGATAATTAGTCTTTTTGCTAAAATTCCAATTAACTGACGTAGTAAATTTGTAGATTGAAATATTCTTGTAAAACATATCCTTATTTTATAATTGTAAATATGAAAATATATATTTCTTTTTTTTCTTTACTACACGAAAATATTTACAATTAAGTACATACATATGTATATGTATTTACATTAAATGATATCTACCTATATTACTCAAAACGACAGATTCCATGTATGAAAAATTTAAGGGAAACAATTTTCCAATTATTGCAAAAGATGTAAATATTTTTGGCTATTTAACTTAACCAAAAATAAAACCATTTTTCACCTAATGAGGTAATCGTTCAATTGCATCGAAAGTTGTTTCCATAAAGATCGAAATGACGATATTGAAAAAGCGTGCGTTTAGTATATATGGAAACAATAAATATAAAACATAAAAAGATTAGCAATTGTTGCACAACCATCCGGTTAGACAGTGCATTGCAAGCAAAACAACAGTACGCCTTTCACAATGCACAGCGAAGATCGTGACTGTTCGAACTGTCCGTGTGAACTCTGTCCAAAAACCTTGACCAGTCCAAATCTCAGATCGAATCACAATTCGACTCTTCCAGTGTAGTATATACATATTGTACATTGAAATATTTCGAGATGTTTGATTAAACAAGTACAATGATTATCAATAGCTCGATAATCGAATCATTTGATCTCCTCCTATTCGATAGCACGGCTTCCAAACGAGAATTACAACAAAGTTATCAATTATCGTTTCGAAGGAATATATCCTTTCTTTGATTGGTTATCTTTTATTTTAGATTCGCTTCAGAACCGCCACGACACTTACAAAAATAAGGAAAATATACACTTGCAATTCTTATTTATAACTACGAATAAAATATGAGTTATTCTTCTGAGAAATAATCCCAGCGCGAGATTGATAAAAAGGAAAAGAAGAGGAATTTTTTTTATCATTCGACTGTTGAATCAGAGATGAATCTGTGACAATCAGCATTGACTTTTGAATTAGGGAAATAACGCGGTTACACCGTAATTCTTTGTTTCTGTCTCATAATGGAGTTTTTACAACGGTACAATAATTATACAAAAAACTGTTAGCGTATTAAATAAATTTAAGAAATTACATTTAATTATAGGATGTGTTCCTTATTTGAACTAAATAAAAAATAAAAATGAGATGAGATACAAATACTTACATAGCGATCAATTATAGTTTTAGATAAATAACATTTCAGACTTATCCAGACTTATTTTTGCTCAAATCAACATTGTATCAATCAAATTGTACATCGATCTATGTGTTACACATTATGTCTATGGTATTGCATTATAAATTAGAGATTGGCAAATGAAGTATTAAATGCACATGCAAATGCTGCGATTACATAATACAAATTAATCATTACATAATAATAAAAATTACTTACGATAATCGAGATAATCTACGTGCGTGTCAATGTTACAAGATGATAAATTTAGTATATACAAATTTCCGTATTTAGTTTCATAAGGTTATTGGTCGACAAACTTCTTAATCAGTTATTCCTAGCTAATACATTGGCCGATAATATACTTCAAAAGTATACAAGATTTCTAATTTCAATAAATTCTATGATAATTCCATGTCAGTCGTTGTCACGATTAGATACACCGTATTTATCTTTGAATTACACGTAGTGTATATCAATCAACCGATATCTAAATCTACGAAACGAAGAAGAAATAAGAACTGAAAGCACATTGATTTGATTTTTTATATTTCATTACATATATTTATTCGTTAATAATAATTAATTAACAATAATAATAGTCGACATATAATACAATAAGAGTAATAATTAATAAGAAACTAATTATCTTTTCTTTCTGTGACAGCTGCCTCAGTGCCCTAAAGATCCTAACAATCCTACAGAGTTTATATTTTTTTTGATATTTTAAATGAACAAAATTAATTCGAGAGATAGTGAACTTTTTGTGCTTATATCATTATACATATATTGGACACGTACGTCACCTTCAATGCTACTGATTACATTTCCCTCGTAACTTTTTTTTACATTTTCTTCACTTGTTGTTAATCAAATGTTAAGTAACAATGATTATTTGAATAGTTTATATATATATATAGATATATATATATATTTATATATATATATATAGATATATATATATATTTATATATATATAGATAAATGTCTCAACATTTAAACCCCTACACAAGGCTACTACTCTTGTTTTTTTATGTATCTCATACAAATTATATATATTTGAGATTAATATTAAAAAACCACATAAAACATTATTTACCATAAGCATGGACGTCAATCGTTCATAAAAATGATTGCGAAAATTAAAATTACCATTTTTGTTAGCTAAATTTTCTAATAACTCATATTTATATGATTTATATAAAAATAACCCGAAACTTTTTCCTATATTAAACGTGCAAATCGTAGATACCCATGGAAAAGGTCAATAAACATTTTTTTTGTATATTTTGGAAGCCAATATATGAGGAAAACTATTTTTAAAAGCATATATAGATATTCCTACGAAAATATTTTAACATGTCATACAGCAGAATAATATCTACGGTAGTACTGAAAATTTTCAATAATAGTTTGAAGATTTGACTTTAATTTATACATTCTACTCTTTAATTATTTAGCAGCAATTACACATATTATCATTCTGCATTAATTGAAATAATTTGCACGTTTTTAGTCTTTTAACAAAAACAAGAGGTATAAACAATTCAGCTTTTCAAAGATGGCACCAAATATTAGTAACGCTCCAAGCTTTCATTGGAATAGAAGCGGAAATAATATTACATTTTTCGTCTACAAACTCGTCAAGATAAATATAAAATGCAAAATCACAAACCTTACAAAAAACCTAGTTTCGAATTATACCATAATATCTACGTTCAAAATGAAGGTGTGGTTTTTCGCTACAAATTTCGAGTAGCTGTTTTAACATATTTGTTGTTATCGTAGTATGCCTGCACTAACTTAAAGATCAACTTCGAGGTAATCATAAATGTATGCTGCTGGTGGATTAGTAACGTCAGCTAACATTTCAGTCGATGTCAGTTCAATGTTTGGATTATGCCATGCATTGGTATCAGTTCCACCAATATCCAGACCAAGCCGTAAATTAGCTGGAGTATTACCAATAACAAAATGCTCTTCGGTCAAAGGCAAAGCGTCTTTTAACAAATGCCTATAAGATGTAACAACCAAAAACTTTGTTCATTATTTCAATAATATGACTGCAATCGAAAAGTACATTAAATAATTGCAATCTAAGACTTACCAAATGGTTTCATCAGCGACGATATGAACTTTAGGCACAGGAAATCCATTAAATGGAGAAGCAACTGGTAACGTGTATGCTCCCATATTTTCAAAAATTATCCAATCACCGAGTTCCATTTCGTGTAACATAACGTTTTCTACGACTTGATCCAAACCATCACAAGTTGGTCCCCAAATACTTGAGGGAATCATCTTTCCACAACCTTTCTGTTAATGTCAAAATGTTTACTATTAAGAACGAATCAACAATTTTCTGCTAATATTAGGACATTTAATATTAAAACTACTGAATAATTTAGTACTCTACAAACTATTTTCAAACATAGCAATAATTTAAAATAATTACCTTTAGAGGTATTGGAGTTACATGTTGATGATCATAGAGTAGACAATTGAAAGAGCCATAGACACCATCATTAATGTAGTACATATTGTGCGTAATCGTATTTGGTGAATTTTCATCGCCACGCACTGAACGCTTACTATGAATACTGGTTGCAAGAGTAAATGCCGAGGCAACATAAAAACGACCAGGTTCAGCGATTATGTGAACAGCATCGGCTGAGAATTATTATAAGTAAATAAACTTTATAATTAAGTTATAAAAATAGGGTAAAACATATTATAATGCAAATAAATGTCACATACTATTAAAGAATTCGTCGAGTGCATCATTAACGACATTAGCAATTTTATCAATGCTAGTGCCCTTATTTCCAGGATAACCACCGCCAATGTCTAGTAGATATGGCTTGAAACCAAGATCAGTTGCTAAGTCAAACAATATCTTGGATTCGCGTATAGCTCGATAAAATACAGGCGGATCCTGACAACCAGATCCAACATGGAAACTAATACCGATGACATTGAGTCCCAAAACACGCGCAAGACGTAAAAGATTGGGTGCTTCATATATGGGATCACAACCAAATTTCATGCCTAATTGACACTGAGCAACTTCTGCATCACAACGAATTCTAATAACAACCTAAGATTGAAGAATAATGGATTAGATAAGATTATAACTAAAGATAGAAGAAAATAATGACAAACGAAATATGTTTTATTACCTTGGCACTTGGATGAAGTTTCTTAATCTTATGTAACTCGCTTTCATTATCTGCTGTCATAGCATCAACTCCAACAGCAGCAGCATGACGGATATGAGATGCTGGCTTAGCAGGATTGGCAAAGATAATTCTCGATGAGTCTACTCCAACACTTAATACTTTATTAATCTCCGACTATAAATAACAGCAAATGATAAAAATCTTAATTAGACTATTTACTTAAAATATAAAGATACAATATAAGATGCGAAGTATCAGATTATTTACTTTTGATGCACAGTCAAAACCAATACCAAGAGCAGCCAATACCTCAATCACAACTAAGTTGTCATTACATTTTACGGCTGAAAGTTTATAATGCAATTGGTTACTTTTTCATCCAAAATGGAATACAATTCAAAATATATAATAATTGTTTTACCGTAATAGGGGCTGACGCGTGGCATTTTTTCCTTCCATATCTGATGTTTACGTACAATGTCACCAATGTCAAGCACATAAAAAGCTTCTTCTTGCATTCCACTCAGTGCAATGTCTTTGATGACGGTCGTAACATTTGACGCACTGTCCAAAACATGAATACGTTCGTCCAGATTTGTTACCTTCATATTGACTATTTTGTAAATTTTTTATAAATACTCTGTAGGTGCTAGGCAGCAAACTGAAATTAAAAAATTATTAGACCATAGAAATCGCATACATTTGATTATTTATTCAGAACATATTAAATGATACATACGAGGCAGCTGTCAATGAGAATTGGGTGAGTCGTGAGGAAGCGGGTTAAGACAAGATCACTATGGGGGTGCTAGCAAAGCCACGGGGGCTCTGCGTTCAGGGCCAACTTCCAGTTGCCGCAGTTATCTACACACCCACCAATAGACTGGCCTACCAGCCTATTGTAGATAGAACCCTATAACAAACAGAATAAGTATTACAACATTAGTATTTTATACTTCTGCGTTAAAACATTTATTAAACAAAATAAGGCAATTATATATAAAAAAATTTTAATCTTATTGCGATACATTATAAAATATTTTATTATTAACAAAACATTATTATTTTCATTAATTTAATAAATTTCTTTCAAACAATGCTTTAAATGCATCTCAATAGGTAATTCAAATAAAAATATTGCAACAGTTGTTACAAAAAATATTTTCAGATCAAGTTAAGAACCTCTTAAATAATCAAGTATAATCTTTATCAATATCTGTAGATTAAGGTCATACTTTGAAAGAACTGCTCTATTAAACATTAGTTTATTTATTCAAAAATATAGAAAGCTCTAAAATAGGAATATATGATAATGTAATAAATTGTATACCAAGTAACTTACTAAAAGAAAATATATTTTTGTAATTTCATTCAATATTTACATAGTTTTTTCTATAGTACAAATATTACGTGTACTGTAACTACAATATAAAGATAAATATTAGGATATTTCATGGACATACTAAAGCATTGCCATTTTCTTGATTGATATTTATTTACACAGAGAAAAAGTATATATATATAATTTATTTATTTTTAAAATTCATTAACTATGTATAATTCTCTTAGTATGGATGAATACACTTAGTACCACATGTCAAACATTTTATTATAGACCCAAATTTATCTTATCAAATTTTATCAATAATAATTATATGAATTTCTTTCCAGATACTTGAAAGATTCGGACTGAACTTTATATGAAAACAAGATATTTATATAAATTTTACATTAATTTTTGTTAAAAAGAAACTTTACTTAAATAAACTTTTTATAAAAGTTAATATCTTTTTAAATTAAATAAATATTAATTAATCAAATTATGTAAAAAAAATATAATTACCACATCTATCTTTATTTATAAAAAAAAATTTTTGGTAACTCACCTGGCGTTTAAAAGTAATTCTCGTAGCTTTTATAACACGTTAAAGCAAAAAACCACTGACATAAAATTTTGAACACACCAAAAACTTTGAAAAACAACTATCTTTATAATAATTTGGAAAAAACACTAATACAAACAGAGAAAATTGCAAAATTATTATGCTTCTCTTTTGTGTAATGACACAAAATGTGTTCAATTGGAGAAGTGCAACGGACAGTCAAGAGTACAGTATAATACTGAACCTGAAGTAACTATTTGGGCCACTATTTATACGAGAAAGATAAGTACTATCAGGCAGGCTTTGCGTGGTACCAAGTCTACTTCATGGAACAAAGCTTATCTGACGGCCAAGAAATACATGGTTCAGAGAGATCCAATTGGACATGGAGGGGTAATGCACACGCCACTCAAAGATCAAGTCTTCATTGGGGGCATGGAAATACCGTACTTAATCTATGCTATGCTGTTGAAATTATAGATAACTATCATTTGTCAAAATCACTTGGCATCTATTGATAACATCTCAGTGAAATATTCATAGATAAAATACAGGTGTTTGGTACATTATGTATGCTACTTTCCTGTCTGTACTACTTATTTCTAAATAAGAAACTTCCTCATCAAAAAAAAAAAAAAAAAAATACAAAGCATTAGACAACTTATGTAATATCACGAAATTTGTTAACAATTTTAGATATATTTACTTAATCAACATAAAAACACAATTGTTTGAAAATGGAATAATTATTTATATAAAAATTATAAATATATTTTATTATAGATACACAGTATGCATAAATTTATAATATTCTACATATTTAATTTCTAGAGAACCTAAAGGAAATTTATGCAAAAAATGATTAAATAACCAAATAAGATATTTAGATAATATACACCTTGACGTTAAATTAATGAATTATAAAAAATAAAATCAAAACAATGTAATACATTTTAATTAAAAAATATGCGTTAACAAACGTAACATATTGTTTAAATAAATCAGAATGAGAATGCATCACTTCAAAATTACGTCATTATTATTGTTAAGAACGAAAAAATCAGTTTAAAGAAGAATGTTAACATATTGACATTTCCATTATCACTCTCAAATGAAAAGCTCTTCAACTGACACATCAAAATTTCGAATAAAATTCATACATTTCGTTATAACTTTACTGGTTTGTACAGGAAATATCAGACGGAGTTAAGTAGTATTAGCTTGAAGATAACATAGCATCGAAATACAAACTGCTCTACAAACATGATGCTACCAAATAGCAAGATGGTATAATGTTTGCAAAATAAGTTCTGCTATTGTGCTAATGCCTATTGTACTGAATGAATAATTTGGATTCGAATCAATTAACGTCACTTACAAGACAGATAAGAATAATTAACGAAATTACTATATAGTCTAGTAGATAATAATGTACATAAATTACAAAGGAAAATCTTGCATTTTGCACAATAAGGAAACGTCGTATAAGGAAAATGAAAGAGCACGTGATTCGTTGTTGGAAAAATATTTAATCTATTGTTAAAGATATAATATGTCGGGAAGTTTGCACAAATTCAACAAGGACTATACAGTGACTCATCGATAACTAAAATTTTCACGTGACAGACCTGTAAGATGCATGCATGCATTCGTGAAGATTATGTCGAATATGAATTTACACGTACCTTATCAAATGATCGCCACCCTGCGGGTCGGCACTCGGTTTTTGACGGAATGATGGAAGTTTTCGGTGACTGGATCTCAAAAATCAGTCAAATCGATCGATGAAGGTTGAAGCTTCGTTCGTGTTGCGACCAGTGCCTGTCGAATTTTCTCGCGACCAAGTCCCCGTTAAAAGAATCGAGAAAGAACATTCGTTTGTTCAATCGTAACTTACGAGTTACGAAAGAACATCAACGCGCCAGTCGTAGTAACTCGTGAATCGTATTTAATTTCGTTAAGAACTCGCAGAACCTAGTGAAACCGCAGAACTTCCTCCTACGGAAACACCACACCGAGCAAGAGCTCCCGGAAAGGTTCGTAAATGCATCCAATCCAGAGCGTAGTCGATTTTATAACTCGAACTTCGAGTTCACATGCTTCGATTATCGTATACAATCGATTATGTAGTTTTAAATAAATTACGAACAGAACTTAAAAAAAAATTGTACTTACTATGAGTTAATGGCAATTAATAAAATAACATCTTTAGAAATATTGTAAGTATATATTTGTCGTATGCAAAACATCAATATAAAATATATTAAATACATTTTGTGATTTTAATTGATGGGATAAATTAAAGTCCTTTGAAATGTCGACGTCACTTTTTATATTCGTTTTCAATTTTTACGAAATATTTCTTTTTCTGTGATAAACCCTTTGTATGTAACCCTTCTATGTATATTATTTTTACTTTATAACGTAATATTGCGCAATGAGCAGTAAATGTTAAGTTCACAATCTATGTTACGATACATTCGAATTTTTCTATGATCTTTCTATGATAAAGTGAGAAATGATATGGAATACCTGTTCCATTGTATGCAATACTTGTTTCATAATATGCAGTACATCTCCACCGTTACCAACACTATGTTGATACAGATGGATTTAGAGTTTAATTAACTGCTTAAATAACACAGGCACACACGTGTATAAAAATAACACAATTTAAGAGAATAAGTTTAAGTGACGTCAATGCTCAATGCTACCAAAATAATATCAGCAGATATCAATGGCTTAAAAACGTTCATTTTGTATAACAAGATACGAAATTAAAATAGAAATAAAGTATAAATTCCAATAATTATCTTAATTCTTTATTTAACAACATATTTATAATAATTCAACATTAGATAACATTTAAGAGAACTTCGTTGAAATAGATATATTCAAGTCACACATATTATAACAAACATAAATTTTATTCCTGAAGGAAAGTGTTTTATACAACAAAAAAGGTTTCAAGCATTGGAATTCAGACTCACAATATTTAAATTCCTAATATTCATCAGGTCAACCATTTTAAGTACCACAGATAATACATCCAGCACAATACACCCAATACACACAGTACAGTCTACTTTAGTTACTTTCTTCTCCCTTTTTATAGATTTAATTGTTCCTTACCTTAAACTACCTATGTTATGTATATTCTATACATGCATATTTAGTATATTTTAGACAATAAAATAAAAATTGTGGAATTATCAGAAAAATTTATATTTATGTTGTCTTACTCTCTTTACTTAATGTTTCATTAACGAGGGCTGCACCAGTAAAAGATCTTACAATAGTTTTCACAAATACTACACAGCTAAAAAAGAATTTAATTTTATCATAATTATTATATAGAATACAAATATACAACATAATTATATAAAATAGTACCTTAGTAGAGCAATTATCCCGGCTGGCATTATTTTACCAGTATTATAATAACGATAACCCATAATTCCACCAAGGAGTGAAGTTGCTGCTATAGAAACTCTAATATTTGTGGGATCTTGAGAAGTTTGATAAGCTCCATAGCCCAAAACAGATCCAAAGATAAGTCCAGCTCCCAGAGAAGGAATTGATTCTTTAAAAAATTACATAATTTTTATTTTTTAAGAAAGTATTTTCTATTAATTGCTTTTTAATAAATAAAAATTATATAATAAAGAATCAAATATGAAAAGTAATTAATCAAAGATAATACAAATAATTTTATAAATAAATTGTATTTAACGTTTATTAGAATAATAATTATAATAATGTTTAATAGTATATAAACTTACGGGCTTTTACATAACCAAGTACACCACCAGCCGCTACTGTAGCGGCATATATATATCCAAGTATGTCAGCAGGCATTTTTTATTGCACAATTATAATTTTATTATTAATAAGTTTTCTTTTTACAATCTATTCTGTTACTGCATAGACTTCAATAAATTATAAATGCTAAGCAGAATGTATTTATTTTTTGCACATCACCGATAGCCGTGATGCATCCATTTTATAGAGTGGTTTTTTAATTTTTCTATTACAACGACTGTTGCGCTATCTGTTATACTTAACATTTTTATTAATACATTAAGTGGATATACGTAGATACTGTAGGTACCAATGAAATACTGTATCTATGTTATTAATCTTATTGCTTGATTTAAGTCTATTTTTGAGTACCACCAATTGTATTTTACCAACCAAAACCAACTATACATTATGCCTGCAATAAGAATATCGTAATTAAAATTTAATGTGTTATTTAATTTACTTCGATAACTAAATTCTATCAATGTAACATTGCATTTTATGTTTGTTGAACTACACATATTGAAAATGTAAGTTCGATGTGTGTACATTAGAATTTGTAACGGGCGTAAATAAAATTATAAATTTCCAAAAAATTATAAAATTGATAGCTTCTTGCTGTTAAAAAAATTATATCACTTTTATTATACAAAAATTTAATCATAAATAATTGCAATAATTGTAATGATTGTAATTTATAAAACTCAAATTCCACATCACACATCATACAAATATACGTACAATTATATATACATATATGATGTATATATAATTATACAAAGAAATATGTTCCAGGCAACTGTTTACAATTACATAATCTGTAATTCTAGAATGCTAATTACGTAATTATGTCTAACAAGTGCATTTTTGCGCAGATAGCCTGAAAGCAACTCGTGCTTAACAAACTTTAAGAATGGTTCGAATAATATGATGTTTGTAGTACAAATTCAGAAAGCCACATGCATGTGTGTATATAAATTCTTTCATGCTGGAATTTTATTGATATTATCTCTAGATTTAAAATTGCCTAGTCAGCCACGTCATCTACGATCAAAGTCATCGTAAGCAAGTGATCGTTGATTACGATCTATGTCATTAGTTTTCGTAATACTTCTAGTCAGTCATCTACAACGAGCTTGCTAACATTCTTTACGATTTTGTACCATACTATGTTATCTCAAAATATACTAGTTCGAACTGGAAATATACTTTCCTTAAATGAAGCAAAAGCAAAAGCAAGTCAAAATCCTACAGATGAGGTCAGTTTTTGAATTTTCAATGATAAAATTTATGAACTAAGTCTTCCATATATCATAATCAGGATCATAATTCTCGAGGTTATGTCTCTATTAAAGCTGAGTAAAATATTATATTTATGATAGATTATAGGTATCTTTTTGTTTTTCAGTTAATTGAAACGCTAAAAATTATACTTCGAGACAATGAAGGCACTGGCGAAAACCCAATAATTGTATGATTACTTCTTATTTGTTGTTTAATGTTTTTGGAGAATGTATCGTTATAATGAAAAGTTACTTATTTTCAGATTCAAGGTGTAGAAGATAATGCTTTGCAAGATATCAATAGAGAAGATGTTAAGATAACTGTAAAGGTATTTATTTCATCACCTGATGTAAGCCTACTGAAAGAGGCAGTAGATCAAGGTATGAGCTATAATTTCTTATTTCCAGATTGTATTTTAAATAATGTTCTGTTGCATATCATTTCTTTTCAGTTTGTAGTTTTCTAAATATAAATGCAATTGAATCTTTAGTAATTGCTTATTCAAGCAAGGAAAGTCCAGAAGAATTATTAGAATCATTGAAACACCTATGGGCTGGAGTAGAAGAGTATGTGAAAATTGGCAAATTGTCAAGTGTTGGTTTAAGTGATCTCAACACAAATATGTTTATTGATCTATTTCAATGGGCAAATGTAAAATTATCATTGTTTATATTTTTTTTTAATGTTTACTTCTATAGTGTTGTGTCTATTCTATATTACCTTTATTTGAACAGATAAAGCCAAATATTGTACAAATTAGTTTAGCTACATGTTGTGTTGTACCACCAGCTTTGCAGACATTCACTAAAGAAAATGACGTGCAATTATTAACGCATAATGATCCTGGCCGTAAGTGCATTTTAATACAGCAATAATAATAAAGTAAATAACATGTCATCCAATATTAAGCTTTTTTACTTACAGAAATTCTACCTCAAGAAGATCTAAATAGAATATTCAACGCTAATACAAGTTCATATTGGGTTACAAGATACCAAATTCATCTAAAATGTCGTGGTATTTTATCTTCAAAAGGTTACCTAATATATGTTAACAAAAAAACGAAATAATGTTATATTTTTGTTCATATCAAAAAAATGTCTGTAATTCAAATTATAATAGTGCTTATATTTCAATGATATTGTGTTAACTTTTACATTATAATACGCATATAAATCATTTATGCTTAGTTGTTCCTAAAAAAGTATTGTTTTGTTTACAGTAATTATTAAAATTGTTAATTGATATTGTTGATTCATTTGTAAACATTAGGAGGTTAATGCATTTTTTCAATCATTGGATTTTCTATGTATATTTATGACAATAAACATTTAGTTAGCATAATTAGAACAATGTGTTTTACATTACTCTTCGATTTGACTCATTTTCTCGAATTTTTAATTAATAATTTTCTTGGGAGCCCCATACCATAGAATATTACATGTGTAAATATATTGGAATATATGGAATCTTAGACACAAGTATAAATTTCCGTTAGTAGCTTCTGAGCACAAAAGTAAACACAAAACTGCAAAAGCTGCGTAAAAGCGGTGAATAGCGTTGGGCATGCGCAACATTTGAAATTGGAAAGAGACATTCCTTAAATAGAGATACATATGTATAGTTAATGTCCGTAGTTATCGAAACGAAAGCTACAATGTATCGCATTAAATTGAAGTCAAACGTAATTAAAATTTTATTTTATTAAAATTTTTGTTCGATTGCTATAAAAAGTTGCTTCAAAAGCTATAAAGAATGAAAAAATTAGTTCCCAAAAGTACTTCATTTATTAATCATTAATATTGATTGTTAGCAATTTTAGGACTTACTTCGCTTGTGATGCATTTGAAACTGCTAATTTTCAAATTATATAAAATTCAAAATTCGGTCATTTTCGAAAATCAAAATACAAATTTCAATATCTTTCTAATTACACGTATCTTATACAACCAAATTCTTAAATTATATATTTGTTAAATATATTTTATAAAATTATATAATCTATCTATGTTTTCAATAACTTAATTTTCGATATTAATTAAAAAAGAGAAAGTATAACAAATAAAATCAATGAAAATAAAAAGATATATATATATATATATATATATATATATATATAAAAGAATGTAGAATCGTGTATGTAGTTGTTTATTTGAAAGAGGCTCTCTCTTGTATTTAACCAAGTTCGCAACCATCGCTAGCGGTAGCCGATCAGAAGTCCACTAGGCAGCGGGGACACAAGGAATCTTTGGTTTTATGTGTGTGTCCCAACTTCGTCGTCGTAGCCGCCGCCACCGCGGTCGTCGTCGTCGTCGCAGGCCAGCTCGATATATGCGGGCCGATTTTTCGTTTTGCCACCGGCTTGCTGCTGCCTTCGGATCTTTCCCTTTCCTGCGCGTTCTGTTACTCTGCTCCCGCTCTGTGGGTCCTTTTGCGTTAAGCCGCACCGCGTGGCACACACGGGGACAACGAAACGATGGGATGAGACGGGATGGGTCTGGACTTCGGAGGACTGCGGATAGCGTAAACGTTTCTCTCCTCTCCTTCAGTTCTTTCTCTCGCTCTCCTTTCCTTCTTTACCCTTGTCTCCTTCGTCCTCCTCCTTGCGCTCCTTTTCCACAGCACGCACACCTTTCTGCGTTCATCATTCTGCCCTCTCTATTCTGCACACGATCTATCGCCTCTACTCGAGCACATTCGACACTCGCTGCGTCTCTCTCTCTTTCTCTTTTTTCCCTCTCACCCTTCTCTTTCGTTCCTTTACTCTTCTCTCTTTTATAAACATCGCTTTCGGGATTGGTCTCTTTCCAATGCTTTCCCGTCTTGCTGGTCACTGCAAAGCGGGCGGGGTATGCGAACGCCGCGATACTATGTTATGCCTGCGGACCGCGGGTCTGACATACTTTGTATGTTAATGCCACATAATGTCGGTTTTGTTCCTCTTTTCAGCATTTATTTGTTCGGGTCTTCGGAGCTTTAGCAGGGGCGAGCACGAACCATAGTTCGTACCGCGCCTCCAATCGCTCGGCTATTTCGTGATCGGACCTAACGACTCGTTCTTTTTTTCTCGCGTAAAAGATCCCTTGCGTCATCGATACGCGCTTATCGAAATTGATTCGGAAGATATAGAGCATCTAGGAGAGATTGGCGTTCCATTTTGCCGACACATTGACTATATCAGCAGCACGTCCATTTGTTGCGAGTTAAATATAGAAATATTTACTTAGTCCTCTTGCCGATGAATTAAAAATTAAGCTCCCCTTATCAGCTACGGGCGTTATCAGTCCTCAATTCATAATCTTTCTTAAATTTTTCTCCTGGAATTCCCAATTTGTGAACCTGTCGAGATACTGTTCTTTTTTCTTCTCGAGTGGAAACACGTCAAATCCACTCAATTGCGTCATATTTCACGATCTAGGGAATCAGCGCATCAAAAGATCGCGCTAGAGCCAACGCAACATTTCATCGTTGCATAATTATGCAATTTGCGTAAGCCACCACTGGTTTCAGCGAAATCCGGCTTTCTGATAAAGAATCTCATCAGAGATGATGCAAATTCTCGAACTTTACCAGGGAACAGAGTTAGTTTGCATTTCTACAACTTGTTGTGTCTTTCTCACGCGGTGTTGCTAACTTTTCAGTTTACTTTGAATCAGTCAAATCATATCCGAGTAACTGTAGGTAATAAATCACGTTGAAAAGATTAACTTCTAACTATTTGCGTCAGAATAATTTAATTAGCACGTATACGACTTTGACCATTCGTTCGTTCTTTCTTTTCTATTGACAACCATTAATCATATTAAAAAAAAAGAATGATATATATTGAATATTGAGAAGATCTCTGATAAAACTATCAAAACCTCGTTGGCTGTCATAAATAACCAGAATACTCATTTGAAGGAATTAGATTAAAGACATTAGGCAACGAGCATCGCTGCCTCTTATTTCCTAAGCAACGCGTCCGTATCGATAAAAAAAAACGGTAGCCGTCATAAATTTCTCGTTGGACGAATTAGCCGGTGGTGGCGGGCTCAGCAGCGATTACCGAGAGTAGCCACTAGCCACATGCTGCATGTAATATAGACCTGTTGGAACGCGATGCCGCGTTGACAGGTGATGCAGTCGCGGAATTGCCTCTCGCATCGAGCGCATCTCACGGTGTTCGTGAGCAAAGTGCCTGGCCGTTGATGTTTTCGCTAGCACACGGGTCGGCCACGGTTTGAGGTAGAGACAGAGAGAGAGGGAGGACGCGAAAGAGAAGGAGTATCGAACGACAAAGGGAGCGAGAGCGAAAGGGTAGAGAATCAAAGTGTACTGGCGGAGGAACACAGAAGCGGCAGAGAGAACGGCAGTAGCGAGTAAACGCAAAAGCGCCCTCGCTCGCTCCCGCGCGATGCAAAGACGGGGTATAAATAAGCGGCTGTCGTTTGCGGAAGCAGAAAACGGGCAAAAGGACAGAAATAAAGAAGAAGTCGCAGAAGAAAGGGAGGCAGTGACAGAGAGAGGAATAAATAAGCCGGGCCGGAGGAGAGCGAGAGGACAGGCAAAAGTAGGAGCTGGAGCAGTAGCAACGGTTCCACCGTTGACTCCCTCTTGCCGCTTCAACGACCAACGTCCCGATCTACTACTTTTGCGGTGTACGACCGTCCTCGCATTGAAAACTTTTCAGCCTGTGTCCTGCCTCCTCTACGAACGCGGCAGGTGTACTTCTGTCTCGTTATCCGGAAGGCCTCTTCCTCCGCGACAGCGACGCGTTCGAGTAGAAGTCGTAGATCACTTGGACGATGTTTCGAATGGATTTTAAAGGACAAGTGATTTTGTCGTGGGAGGAACGGGACGGCAGATCCATTTAACGATCTTCGTAACGTTAATGAATGTATTAGGGCGGTAAATGAAAGAGTGTCCGGAGCAAGAGGAGTTGCATGCCGGTGAATAGTGGCCCCGCTCATACTTTGCTAATGTATACTCGTACAGATTAGTTTGAGTTAAAAAAGAAAAGAAAGATAAAATGATAATTATGTATAATTCTTGCGTAGGTAAATATTTTCTACCGGTTCTATGTAACAGAAAAAAGAAACGGCTCTTCCGGTGTTGGCGATTTCTAGTAGAAATCCAGCTTCAGCGCTCGGATCTGCTGGTATCGTTGCGGGTTATCCACGGCTGGATCTAGATACTATTCATGCTAAGCCGCGTATCTGCATACGCATCGAGACACTTTTCGAAAGCACGTTACGCAGCCGCGCAGTGGCACCACGTGCATACGAGAGGCAACCTGCATCCTCGTGTGTACGGTGGACGAAGCGGTGCTCGTATGTACACGTACACACACATATATATACACACATCAGCACATGCGCGTTGCCCGTATGCTGGCTGTGAAACAGAACACAACAGAACAGAGCAGAACAGAACAGAACAGAGCAGAACAGAACAGAACAGAACAGAACGGAACGGAACGGAGCAGAGCGGAACCGAATGAAACGGAACAGAAGCGAACGCAGTAGAGAAGCGCAGGCTGACTGCACGGCCGCAGCATGTTTATTGGCGCATCTTGGAGTCTTAAATCTTTATGTTGTCTCCTCGACGGGGTCTGCTATCTCCCTGTCCCATTGGCGGGGTGGGAGGAGAAGGGAGAATCAGCACAACCACGGAAGGGGTGAGAGGGACGAGAAGGAAGAGGGAACGAGCCGGTATAGCCGTAGGTAAGCGAGACGGAGGAATGGATGAGTAACAAAAAGAAACGAAAAGAGACGAGGGAAGGAACGAGAGGGAAGGAAATCGGGAGAGATATATCTCTCGAGTTGCGGTCGCGAAATCGAGTCAAGAGTCGGACAACCAACGACCAAGACGCATCCACTGCATTACGCACACAGAAGCCGCGATCTTAACGTGCCTCTAGAAATGGTCGTTTGCAGTTGTACAGAGAAAACCCACGTGGTAAAGGAACCGGGTAGGAATTATTAATGGCCGTAGGTGTTACGAGCGCGAAGATTGCCGCTTTTAGCCAGATGTGATAGAAATTGCGTCATATCAGATTGACTCAACGCGTACCTACCCCTGGTTCCCCTGCTTTTACATGTTGCAAGTCGATTGCAATTGGCAGCATTTCGTAATAGGTTGTACGATAAATCGACGAATATTGCGTTCATAGTTATCATAATTTAACCGTAATTCGATTCGTATGAAATTTTTCGGCTTTTTAGATATTCATGTGTTCTAGTAGTCGGATATCAGATGCGCAACGGGATAGAATCGACGTTATAAAAACTAAACTGTATCGAGACATGTTCGACTCATAGTTGAATGAAAATTAATCGTTTTTAGAAGAAGAACTACTGTTATGAGTTAATAATTTAAAGGGATACAGTTTTGCACTCATAGCAATAGTGTAGTAATGTGATGAACGTTTTGCTTAAAAATATTGAGAAAAATTAGACAAATATCTAAGATGCTGGAGTATTCTTTGGAAAAGAGACAAGTATCCTTGATATTTAGTTTTCAAATTATTATTAAAATACGCCAAATTTCATCATTTTTGGTTAAATTGAAGAAAACTGAATCTTAAAGTAGATAGGAGGATTACATTTGATGCAAGATATATATCGACTGAATTGTTCGCAGAAATTAAAAACATTCCAGTAGTTAGAAGTCGGCATAATCGACGCTCATTGATAAGAGGAAATGGTTAACATATTTTGTTACCTTAATTAACCAGGGGAAGTGGAATACCATGCGAATAATCGTTTCTACGCGTTCCGTAATAATGATCGTGGAATCTCGTAAAATACAATTAACTACGAAATCAATATACTGTATCGATCTCTGCGAATAATGCAGTTTATCGTGTTTTAATCACGTGACAGCATATGTTAAAGTAGAAATTTATAAACTTGATTGATTATTCATTTTATCAAGCACGAAGTTTCCGTTATTTAAATCGCAATATCAGTAGCGAGATACGAAACGGTACGTGAACGGTGCCTTTTTATAACGTCGAAAATTTTGCATTCTATTGGTCTTCGTATAAAAAGAACAATTGCATACTATTTGCATTAGGTAATTTGAATAACGCTCGAAAACGAATAAACATAATTTCTCCTCACGCTAATGTGAAATATGAATTTTACGATCAGTGGGGAACTTCCTAAATTATTGCAGTAAGAAAGACGTCAAGCTGAAAACCGTTCTTTCGGTAGGGGGTGTTTGTTGCCATCTCTGACGAACGTTGTACGACTCCCACATGCATACGCGTGTAGCGCACGAATGCATACTTCTTTACCGTACGTGCAGTTCCTATCCTCGGTATACGTAAAGAAACGTGGGCGTGAAGGTACTTTCGTGCACTGCTGCTGACATAACAGTGGGTAAGAAACTAACAACGATAGAGTGTTATCAGCAGCGTCGAAGGCGGTGGTAAGTTTATGGCTGATACGTGCCGTTTATCGGTCTATGCTACGTTTAGTTAATTAAATGGCACTGCGAACGCATACTCCTACTATCAAGGAAGTATACATACCGCGAGCCAACGCGAAACAAGCGTAGGAAATGGGAAAAAGGAATAAGATAAAGAAAGAGCAACGAGTGATACGTTCGCTGCGTGTTGAGTGGCGCTCTATGAATACACACGTCTGTATATATATACATCTGAATTTCCCCTTAATTTGCAAGAGGTGGCGCCACTGCAAATAAATAGCTGCGATAACGGATTGATATTGATTTAGCAACTTAAGTGTCAATTTCTTTCTATTTATAATGCAATTCATTGCTCTTGTATCGTGAACTTTGAACATTCGTGCTTGACAAAAAGAATAAATCTAATCTTCGTGACTGGCAATATTGTCTGGCGGGTGTATTCTACCCATTATATTCTAACCATAGATTTCTCTAAAAAATCGATTCCTCGATTTACGCTGACAACAAATTATTTTTCTATGGTGTCTATTTCATTTACAATATATTAACAAGTCGTAAGTTCTTATTTGATTTTATTAATTCTAAATACGTTGTTTTAATCCTGATCAGTTTTAGTTGACTTGTGCGAAGCACAACCATAAGCACTAACCTTACTCGCATAACACTGACTACGATTAAAAATGAAGTTTTGCTTCGCTCGAAAAGAAGAGATTGCTTTAGAGTAAAATACAAACAGTAATAACGAATATGAAAAATTTATTCTGATCTTTTCATTATTTTCTCGTGCAACTTACACTAACGTTTTTCTTAAATATCCTTTATTTTTTTGAACCGGAAGACTCCATTTATGTGATCTACATGTAAGAAACTACGTTAGAGTAAGACACAATATGTTTAACTCCACGTAAATCGTTACGCCAGTATATCAGTTATGCGCGTATTTAGAACTGTATTAAGACGATACTTGCGGTTTTTCAGGTATCTGCACTTAGGAAAAGGACCGCGATGTCCAGGAATTGTCGGAACAAAGCGCAGCGCATTATTAAAAGCACGATCGAAACCCGAAGATGAGTTGTTAGCAGGCCAAAGTGATTATAACTCCATTCAACAAATCTTGTGCAATTTTATTGCTAAAGCAATTTGTTCGATTGACGCTTGTTTCGCATGATTCTATCAATTTTCTCCACTTTCTGTCTCATGGAGTCAGTTGATTTAACAAATCAGCAGCCATATATCAAAAGGTATCACAACTACGTTAAAGCATCAAAATACACTTATCTCAACAAATGTGGTAAATAATGCACAGCTAATACGTAAGTATCATGACAGGTAGAGACTTTACACAAAGTAATCGAAGTCGTGTACGGCCGGAGAACAAGTTGAGTAGAAAGAGCGAAGCGAAGGGTTGATGTAGCCAGGAAGAAATTCCTGGTATCGGGCCGTGTGCGCGGCGGACTTTGACGATCCCTTAAGTGAAATATCATCGACAATCACTCACGTGAGATCTTTATCGGCTGGTAACGTGATCTCTGACCCCACCAAACTCGGGAGCAGTTTTATGCGAGCTCCCGCGGCGCGTGAATATACACCCGGTGGGTGCTGTTGCTCCGTGAAGGAAGAAGACCTGGTGAGATCGCTGGAAGATCGAAGCAGGAATGTAACGCGGTCCGTGGGCTTCGGGATGGCTGGAATCACAGAAAAGTATTCGGTCGGGTTCGCGTGGAAGCCACGGCACGGCGTTCCGCACGCAGGAACGCGACTGCCAATAAATAAGCTTCGGCATTTCGCGCGCGATTCGCGCGTCTTATCGAGCCACTCGGCCCGCTGCTGAGGATGGGGCTACTTCCGATCCAGTCGATCGAATCGATGCTCCTTATCTGCGTACACAGCAGCTCTGGTGGAGAGCTCTTTCGCTCGAGAAACAAAAACAACCTAACCCTTTGGGAATTATGCGAGAACGTCGTACGTTTGTTCGTTGCACGAACTTGAGTGTCGAGAGCGAGTAAATTGATGATACACCGGTAAAGAAAGCTGTATCGGTATTTTGCATATTGTCGCGGTGGATATTTGTTCTTTTAAGGAGAAGGAGAAGTAGCTGTTGGAAGTAGGAAAAATTGAATTGTATAAAAATGCCTTGGTAAATATAGTGCGCGTTGTTTCAAATAATTGCAATAGCATTTATTTAGACAATCGTATCGTTCTATGGAGTACTTGAGTAAATTAGAATTTATTAATAAATCAATTAGAATATCATCTTAAAAATGCTATATTTTAGTTAATTGAAGGAGTATGTTATAATACGCCACGTATGGATGAAATGCGTTAATTGAAAAAGTTATTTTGCTGCTACTGGACTATCTTATACAAATTGATGCATTTATGTTTATGGAAGATATTCTGTTATCGTAACGCTAACATGACGTAAGGTAAGAAACGTAGAGACATTACAATTATCCAAACTATAGGAAAATATGAAGGAAGAAACTTACTTAGTTATGCTACCTAATATAGGGTAAATGTAAAACATGTAGAAATTAATTGTATATACAGAGAAACCATCGTATGGAAAATGGAAATTTCAGTAGGAGAAGAAAAAATACATATTCCAAGGAAAGTAGGAAGAGTATGACACAGAGAATAGCCTAGAATACTTTATGAAAGAAAAGTATAAAGAGATAGTGATTATCATATAACAAATCATTAAAGAATACAAATGTTGGCTATATTTTATAGTAAATAAGAGACAGAATAGAAATTGTAGAAAATGCTCTACAAATATACTTACATTATAAATCTAAAATAAATGTATCGGGATCTTAAGAACACTCTCACAATAAAAGACGGTATAACGTATACATAATTATTATGTCTATTAAATAAAAAATGTGTAAAAAGAATATTACAAAAGCAATAACAGGATTCTTACTTGTATTACTATACGCATAATTGTAAAATTCAAAATTTTTATCGAAACACGTACAAGCAGAAATACAAGTGGAATAACAGTAGCATGCCACGTTTTACAATATTTTTTATTTCATTTCACTTAATCATTGATAGAAGACTTTTCGTAAAGAAACCACGCATAAGAACGTTTGAAGCCAAGATTACAGTGTTTCTCCTTTTTTCGTAAAGGAAACGGACCGACGTTTCTGGAAAGACTCCGGCACGTTTCGAAAGATGATAATTACGCTTTTACGGTACACGGCCAAATCTACATTGTGTCTAGGAGGCGAGTTCTCTCGCAGTAAGACGTAGGAAATCGCGCAATACTTTTAGGCTCCCCGGTACACACGTTGCGAAAAAGTGAAATGTATTGTACCATTGCGTTTCCATTGTTGTGTTCAGAGGAGACGTAAAACGGGGCAAGGTTGAACCTCTGATTGCCTGAAAAACTGCCACATCGTACGAACTAGTCCCGAATTTTTTAAATCTTACTTTAATTTACACGTTCTCATAGCTCGCCACTCTTGATCCTTACATCTGAATCTCTTCCACTCGATCGAACATCGACACATCAGAAAATTGGAAATTTTGGTAGAACTTCGAATGGACAAAATTGCGTTAGAATATTTAATCAATCGTTGAAACGAATGAAAACTTGTATCTTATTAACGATTGCTGGCTACTGGTGATATAAATACATGACGATCTGTGTCTTTACCATTGATTATAAATTATCACGATCATTCATTCTCTATATTTATTTCGTAATTGTACAAGAAATTTCTTTTATCGTAGTCGATGTTCGGGTTCCTATTTGGACACGTGAAGAAGCAAGTTTGCCTCAATACGAATGAAGATTATCAATTCAAGAAGCGCAGGAAAAACTCGTGGAGTTACCGATTAAAAAGCGAATCAAATCACGTCACGTGGAAATACCAATTCACGACTCGAGTCGAATTAACGCCGATGATCTCTTCAAACATGGAAGTATACCATTATAATAACAAGCTGGTGCATACGTGTACAAGATTACGCAATCGTTGGCATCTGCAGCCACCTCGAGACTATCAATAGTGGGACGTTTGCCAGGAACACAAGGAACAGGTAGGATCGATGGTTGAATTACACCGATGAAATGAAAAGGGAAGATGGTCCGTGGCGATAAAATTACGCGTACGAATAAAGAGTGAAGCGATCGCGTGGTGAGGTGGTTCCAAAATGACTGGCAGAAGCGTCTGAATGGGTTCTGGTTGTCCGGACGTGGTCGATCCATGGCATTCCACCAGAGCCGGTGCTCACGGTGACGAGCAAAAGAGCAACGACGCGTTTCCCATTGTGAAAAGCTGCGTGGTACGGTTGTGTTTCCTCGAGGAGGGGCCCGGGGGATCTCTGACCTCCCGTCTCCCTTTATACGTCTGCTTTAATTACGTTTGTCATTTCGTGGCTGGTGTCTCATTACGAAGAAAGTTCGAGGTTTAACTCGGCTGCTTGCGAACCTAGGTGGCCTCTTTCTGGTAACGGCACTAACCAACCCAACCAGACAGCCAACAACAACAACGACGAAGGAAGGAAGGAACGAAGGAACGAAGGAACGAACCGACCGACCGACCAACCAGTCATGAGCCCCCTTTTACCTTACGTATAGCCCTCCGCGTGCCTCTCTTCGCATCGCCGCTCTAGATCTTCGGATAAGAGCGAACACCATTTTAGCGGTTCCTTACACACCAGACATCCGTTCCCTTCCTATATATACGTGGCTACGGGAGAGCTCGTTGCATTTTCTCCGCGCGAATGTGTCAAGCGACTGGGAAACAGACAGAGACGGAGAAGGCGGATCGTGGAAGGCGGGTGGAAAGGGAGGGAGGGAGGGAGAGATGGCGGGCAGAAAAGGACAAAGAGGTCGAATGGAACGGGAAAGGAAGAGAGGAATCGGGGAGTAAGATATAGGCGCGAGAGGAAGAGAGAGAGAGAGAGAGAGAGAGAGAGAGACAGGTGAAACCGGAGGGAGAATCGTGGTGGTGGAGCGAGAAAGACAGAAAGATATGGGCATGTCAGCCGAAACCTTCTAATCCCACGTACAGGTGCTTAATTCGTTACGTGAGAGCGGAGGAAGCAGAAAACGGGATACTGTACCGTTTTCCGTGATAACGAATAAGGGTTTTGTCGTCTCCCTCTCTTTCGCTGCCTCCTGCTTCTCCGTTGCTCTTCAACCGTGTAATTAAACATCGTGTCAAGTATTCGCTACGAAGCGACAACGTTCAAGATACACGGCTGCTACGAAAAAATAGAAGATGGACGCCGTAAAGCGTAAGAGACTTGAATGCTTCGCGTCGATCTTTATGACGTAGTATGTTTTTACGACGGAGCCTCGAACGAACACGGAACTTTGATAGTTGTCTTAGGTGGATATCGGACGGAGACGTGGGGAACGGGTCACATCCGGGTTAACGTAATTACAAATTAATTTCGTTTTATTAAGTAGCTCGCGGTCGAGCAACGCACGTACGCGCCGGCTTATCTTCGCCGCTCGCGGACGAGAAGCACCGTATTCGGGTTAACTCTGCATTTAATTGGTGGCTTAACCGTATATCCACGGTTTATTCGGTACACCGTGAGAAAAAAGATATTAATTTTTCACGAGTAACTAGAATTCCCGCAAGAATTTGCACTTTATGGAAACACGGACAGATGAAGATAACGCCGGTAATTGCGTAGTGCCGCGGTGGCGGAGAGGATTATTCGAAATGGTTTACTTCGTAAAATATGGTATACCGTGGATCGTTGCCTCCGAATACTTCAGTGACCCACAGGTGTGTACGAATGGAACTGCCTTCCAGTAACTGTATCAGAACTTATGAATATTCATGGCCGATCATATTCATATTTCTTATTAATTATCTGCTGTTACTATGATTATATTACAGATAATATCGTACAGATCTCACGTTGATAGTAACAATATTCGGTTTTCGTCGAATATCGTGGTCATTGATGTTTAGCTGCATGTTATTATTTATTATAACATAGCAAATATTATATGTAATACGATTATACCGCACGCTCTAAACACAATTCACCAATTTCAATAATTCTTGATGCTGTCATAGTCTTTTCGTAAACAAAGAAGATTCTACGTATGTATGGAATGGCTTCATTGTTAAACATATTCGCGGTGAATTATAATCATCATTCACTCCTATTCTTCCTTTAAATATGCATAATCACAACGATGCTCTGTTTAAGCTAAATTTAGATGGTATTAATTTTAAATAGCACATCGTCGAATCTATCTTAACAAACGTTATTGTTCGATGAATAAACGTCTATAGTAACTTTTCAAGGAATAAATTAATACTCGCATAAAATTATTCATCGCAAGAAGATGACATAAATAATCGTAAATTTCAAGATTGACACTAAAAAATTATGTATCATTATCACTTTCTTTTGCTCCTCGTTTAATAGATTTAATTAAGAAATCGCGACTTTTTATATAAATTCGTATTTCTACGAGTACAGCTGAAAGGATCTAACCGAAGTAAAGATTTCTTCCATCCTCTGCATATTACGTCAGGATTTTACTTTGGAAATTTTATATATTTTCGCGTATTACGTGTCATCTTTTACATTTACTAATAAATGCATAAAGATTCACTAATATATCTCGCGAGTGATTCGCGTAAAATATCGGAATTTTTCTAATTGTAAGTTCGTGCTGAGAAAAGCCAATCGCGATTTGCGTAGGAATCGCCAGGTCGGTTAGTTGATCGTACATAAAATCTGGCTTTGCACTCTGATAAGGGATCCCCGTTTACGTGTGCGTCTCTTCGACTCGAGCACACGCAAATGTGCAAGGTTTCCCCGTCGTGTATCGCGCTTCTTTTTCCTTCTTTCGCTGTTTGCACGCTTCTATCGGTTCTCTCCCTCTCTTTTTCTCTCTGTGCTCTCGTCTAAGCGTGTACACGCGCACGCAGATGCCGCGTGTCGATGTGGGTAGGGTTATTAGCCCAGAAAGCAAGGCCCCTGCTTCCGGTGTAGGCACTTTAGTTCGAGAGTTTCTTAACCCCTTCTTACACGACTCCTCGCTGGCCTGGCCTGGCCTAAGACTCTGCCCCGGCCTGGCCTGTTGTCGGTTGCGGGTGGTAGAACGCCTCGTCGAGAACCGACTCTTCGGTCCACCACGAAACTCTCTCTACTTGCATTCGTGTAGACCGCGTACGAACGTGCGCGGATCGTAGGGTAGGTAGGTCGGCTCGGTGGCGAACCAAGCGATTTTTCCCGTGATCTAAGCTGCACCTTACCGAGAACGATCGTAAATTTCGCGAAACGGAGAGCACGACTCTGACTCGCGACCTTGCTTATCGTAAGCTACTATGATACCGGTTCATGTTTCGCCATGTCGCTTTGGGATGGTCCGTTAATATATAAGCGGCTCGCAGGTCAAAGTGGTTAACTCCAATTTTTGAGATGTTTGAAATTTTAGTGTGATCGATGCTTATCTAATATAATCACACGGATTTTTTCTACTTTTTGTTTCGTGGAATTCATCGATTTAGCGAACAAGCAGCGCATATAGGGCGGTGGAAGAAAGAATTTAGGAGTTTATAGTTTTCATCCGACAGATTAAAAGATATTTAATTAACCATTTACTTTTATATTTAGAAAAGTTCAATATCGTGTCTTTGTAACGTTGAACGTAGAATAAAAACAGCTCTGAGCTTTCTTTATGGGAACACATACATTTAAAGACCTCAGTCCATTTATCAATGGCAAAATTCATTCGTAAGTGTCAATTTAATATTGAAACACATTGAATATTCTTTGCAAACGCAGAAACAAAATTTTGTGTTTTATATTGAAACTTTTATGACCTGTATTAAGCTTTTCTCCTTTGTTTCAATTCTTTTTTTTTATTTGAACGATCTCTACCGTAACTAATCTCAAGCGTAATCTAATAAATTTAAAGTATTTTGAAGAGGATCAAGAAGAAAGGAAAGCTTTCGATACTTATTTTTCCAACGATATAATTTGGTAGCTTTTAGTTTGCAATGCCATTAATTTTTAATCGAGTCTAGTATCTAAGCTAGAAACATCGGCTAAAGAATCTGTAGCTCTGTTCTCTCAACGTCAATTTTATTGCGCGTATAGCGATTAATAATTCGTTATTTCCTCGTCGAGGAAAACATTCGTTGATAGGTTAATAGACATAAAAAATGAACCGGCTGGTGTAAAATGGCAGAGAGATACGAGCCTCAACGATGATAGATATGGTTTCACCGGTCGTAATTGTTTTGCGTTCGTTCTTAATTGGGGCTACTTGTTCGTTACGTCTCTTCAGAATAGGCAAGAGGGTATGAAGTTTTAATAAATGCTTTTGGCTGGACTGTTAAGACACGCTCCGCGGGGAAAAGGGCGGAAAATCTCCAATTCGTTAGTCAGCATGTACCCAGATCGTTAATAACATACACGGAAACGAAGAATAATAGAATCATCTTGAACTCACAAAACGGTTGTAAAGATAAAAGTTATTCTCTGCTCTCTGTAACGCTGATTTCATTTCGCTGGTATTCCACGTTAATACCGTCTCTAAAATTAGATCTTTCTATCCAATATATCAAAACTTCGAGAATTAATATTAAACATTCGCCACAACTATTCTTCTTCGGTCAAACAGTCATTTCATCTCATCTTTATTTTGTTTCTGAAAGTTTCCAAATTCGTTCTTTGTTTCTTAAATTGATTATTCAGAATTGTGCCAGCCATTGTAACAGGTTATTAGCGGCACAGTAGGAACCACAAGTTGAGTTATGGTTATATCTTTTGGAAAAGATTGATTTGATTTTAAGAATTTTACCAGTCGCTTTTATCGTGTTTCTTGAAAGACTTCTCAGTCGTTAAATTTCATACGAATATTCGCCATCGTTAACCGATTTTTATCTAATATCTGAATCTAATATCAGCGACTCGCACGCAAATACAGTAGCTACAGAAATACCTGCACATATTTGTACATATCCTTATTTTCTAACGAACCGTTTTTTATATCACCTTCTACGTTTACTGTTTCACGAATTCAGGTTTTTCATTTTCATAATACATATCAAATATGTGCAGTCGTAAGAAAGTATCTGCCTACATACGGAACGATAAGAAATTTATTATACTCGAAGCTAATTAATTCGCAAGAAACACAACGGTATGTCAATAATTTTTGTGGCCAGAGTCGAAATAAGGTACTTTGTTAGAAAAATTGAAGAAAATTCGTAAATCGACGTATACTTACACTGTGTTTTCACGAATTTGTTCGCAGGTTCGTTCGATAGGCAGACTTTCCTCGCCTGGCGTTCAGACCTTCGGTGATTTGTGGGTCAGATAGCAATTAGAATAAGACGATTGAATTGGTATAGCGAGCAGACGGCAAAGGTGGTCGGTTCGCTTTCGAAAGTGATGACCCCGGGAGCGGTAAAGATGCGTGCAGGTGCTTCCTCCTTGGAAAGCATTTTATACGTATGGAACAACACTAATGCGATGGAGATTAGCTTACCTGGGTTCCCATGAACTATTTTTGAGCTTAATCGTTTGCGCTGATCTGCTGTTATACGCTGTGTACGTACGCCGAGCTAGGTTGTAACAGATAATTACTCCCGCGGCTAGGAAGGGGATAGACGTTCCTGGATCGCTAATGAGCTTCTGGAATATTATCGATGCTCACGGCAGCGCTTATAACTGCTTTTCAACTGAGATTGTAAATTTTCCGTTGTTCACTGACTTCGAGGGAAAGATGCGCCGATTATGCACACTGGAATATAATGGCGTTTTAAAACTGCCCGCCTGCCTGACTGCGCGTGGACTAGCCAACAGATTGAACGAAGAGACCGACGTACGTACATATTCAGAAATGCTAAGATATTCGGATAATTGCTTCCTACGGAATACAGTTGATAGATGTATAATTCGTAGTGGCATAGAAACGTGTATTTTCATGGTTTCATTCTTTCGCGAACGATTCCTTAAGAAACACGGAGATCTTGACACGAAGAGTTTCTGAAAATTTTGATATCGTAAAGTTAGTAGATTGTAACGGGTAACACGTTTCTCTGAACGCGTCAGATTTTTTACCTGTGTCATGTTGGACAGATACATACGAACCGTGTTTTTCTTTTACATCGCAGTTCTTTCAAAACATCGTACAATCTAGTGAAAATATGTAGCTTCCAATTATGCAATATACATGTTTCATTTAAGGATAATTTAATTTAAGGAAATAATTCTAAAGCTATACACCTTTGAAACGTTTAAATTAGTTTCATTGCTTCGGATTTATAAGAACTACCGGCGCGACAATTCTTCAAATCAAATTATTACAGTATCTTCATTTATTACCTATTATAGTTTTCTCGTTTTTTGTTTCTTCGCGTGTCGAAAAATTGTTTAGGAGAATAGAAAATGTTGTCAATTCTTCGCAAGCGACGAACATACGTTTCCAGTGATCTAAATCCGAATCTAAATCCATAGAAGAGCAGTGTGCAATTATTCTGATTATTCACGATACCAACCAATCAGCAATACCAAGGTATTAATATTCTTCGAAAGTCATCATTTTTCAAAGAGATCGAGTCAGGCGTTCCGGCGATTTTTCAATTTCTTCGTCGCTTCGTCGCTGGTCACGCGTCATGATTTTCTCGGGACACAGGTGAAGGATCCGTAAGTCGCTTCTCCAGTTTTTCGTCTCCTTTACCATCGTTTTTCTCTCCTTACCTTTTTTAACTGTTCAGTCCTTATCGAATGGTAGCGAGGCTGTGTGTGTGTGTGCGCGCGCGCACATTATTAAAATAGTTTTGCAGAACGCGATTTAATCGCGAAATTACGAAAAATTACCGGCAAGGTAATAATACGTGACCGCATAATGAATTTAAAGTGACTCGTAACACGATGTTGAGTACTCGGCGAACCACCTGTTCGACGGTGCACGTTACGTGGGTGGAAATACATTATCTCGGTCTTCGTTCGACTTTACGTTATTCACGAATAAACGATGAACTCTGTGGAATTTGCAATTTGAAACATTTCTTATCAGGTCGTGGCGTATCCGAAAGATGCGATTTGTAACTGTTAAACAAAATGCGGATTCTGCGTTGGTTAAGATTTACATTTTACACGAAAGCAACATAAAAGCTGAGCGATTAGATGAACTAATAAGTTAATAAAATAATTCGAATTTTAATTGATATATTGATATACAATCTTTGCATCTAAATGTCTTACAATTACAAATAATATCAGTGTGTTCAAGATACAGAGATTTCTCACAATTTTTACAAAAATTTACATATATATTGTTTATTTGCTGCACCAATATCATAACTTAAAGGTATTCAGTTTAGAGAATAGGAATTTGAATATTTTAGGCAAATAGGATATGCAAGTTTCGAGTTGATAATATGTTTGTATTTTTTTTTTTTTATTTAAAGATGTTTATTAAACCCAAGATACAATTTTAAATACATTTTGGTATTCACAATAAACGGTGAATTTTTGTAGCGATGTTTTAGGCAAAAGTACCGATACGCAACGGTACGACGTAGCCATGCTATAATATGTGTCGGCGCTTTACATTTTTCGTGTTTAATATAATATAATATGTTTGTATCTCTGGTTTCGAATGACGAACGTACAAAGAGATTTGGATATATCAGTTTGGATATACTTCGTGTGAATATTTTATGAATATCTTATACCTGCAATCGCAATTGATGCAGGAAGATAAAATATTCCAAGAATCGTTAGACGGATGTTCCGTGCCCTTTAGTTCGATTCATAGCTTGATCGTACCAGGCAGAATTACACTCTAGAAATTCTGTATTCATCAACTGTCTAATGGCGGTAATTTTTATGCGATGAATTAACGCACGCTGTTTGCTGCAATAAATTATTGAGATTTATTATGTCTGATGTGTATGATTCATTCCAAACAGAGCTCCTGTGATCCCGTAGAAATTTTCATGCCATAATTCACATAGTCTGCGTTTATTTTCCGTGTGTACCTTGGAAACCATAGTACAGGCTCATTCAGTTGTTTGATTGCAACAAGCATGACGAATTTTTGAAGTCTTTTAGATCTGATAAAACATATACTTCAGGCAACTGTATTCAAAAATACGAAACAAAGAAGGAATGCGATCATTTTGAAATTTCTTCATTTTTATGAATATCCTCTATTGGTTTCTAATATTTTGATATCATTCAAACTTCAAGTTCAAACACTTCAAAAAATATCCTTTAAATGATATTATTTGAATGAATTCTTCAAATGATATTCTACAAACTAAAAATGAGATTTTGTGAAATAAATCTTCTAACTACAATAATCTATAATAAAGCATTTTTCAAGCAACTTGATTACGGAATATGTTTCTCCAATTTTCGAGACAATGGAATCATCGGCAATAGCTGTCTTAGTATTCGATCTTGCGTAATAGAAAACATTGAACCGGGATGCCTTGACGAACTCGAAAAAATTACATGGCGAAAACTATTGCAACGTCGGAAGTGGCAATGCCCGGGAAGCGTACGGTTCTCAAAGGGTTAATTGGGCATAGTAACTCTTCAGGTGACCAAGCTCCATGGGAGTGGAACGGAGAAAACCCAGTTTTATGCCTTGCATTAAGCTCTCATGTCTATATCTTTATGTTGTATCTGCTAATTTATAAATATGTAATCACGCATCTACGACCCCCTCGCTATGGTATTACCTTAAATGCTTTTTTTACAGATACGTTATCGCGAACATATTTATGCAATGAGATGGGGAATACCATTGTCGCGGAAACGAAATAAATGTTATGTAATAAGGATGAGTGGCAGGCTTAATTGTTACTACACCTATATCGTATATAATTGTATTTTACGTATCGTTAAAACTTTATTATCTTGTCGACAAATAATTAATCCCGCGTTGATGTTGAATTAATTAAACGGCTTTCTATAATAATAAGGTAGTATAGTTATTTTTCGAACGACGTTAGATTAAAGCGAATGTTTCTTATGCTGATAAATCGGGCCTCTTTTCTTCTATTAAACCAACCTGCTTCTTTCGTCAATGTCAATTATTTATTTTAAATCGAACAACGTTCAAGATTGTCATTTTGTACAATTTATGGATTGTTCCTTGAAATACTTTTAAAAGTTTTTACTAAAATGTAAATTAAAATCTTAACTTTGTAAACGTTGCAACACAAAATCATAGTTTAATTTAATAAAATCTAGTATCATGTTGAATCTGACGCGTACTAAAGAAATTCCATTATTGATTAAAATTTGCTAAAATGTATTAGGCAATATGAAATTTATTTTACAACTCCATTTACGCTTCTATAAAAAATTGGCCATATTCGAATCACTGGACACGGACGAGGTACTCAAACAAGAGAAACGTAATTTATTTTATTCCATTCTTCAGCATGTAGTACAAACAGTCCGCGTATTTGCGTTCGTATGTACCTGTTCCGAACCGATTGCGCCGGTACTTGGAACCCGAGCCTTCATTATACTCTCTGTCTCCAATCGCGTGTGACAAATTATTCCAGCGTCATATCCGCTAGCGGTTCGCAAAAACACATACGAATCATCAGTCCAACAAATTCATCTGTACAAGTATATGCAGTACACGTATATCTCCTCGCATTCTTTCCAACATTCTTCTGCTCCTTCGTCTTTCACTCGCGCGTAGCCAAAAATAGCCCAAAGAGCAATAGAACGAAGGGCAAGAAAAATAAAAAAATAAATGAAAGAAAATTCGAAAGAGAAGTAAGCTCGATAAATCATCGAATCGCGGTAAGATTTCAAAAGGAGCGACGACTCAATGGAGCAGCTCTCCGTGCAACCTTTGGTGAACTACGAATTGGCCCGCAAAATCTCTTATCTGCGATCGGCTGTTCGGCTCCGACTGAAACGGATGAAAAAGGAAAAAGGAGAGAAAGGAAGAAAAGAAAAAGAGGATATTTCGCTGTAGCGGGCCGGTCAAAAATTCTCACGGTCACGTCGAGCGTTTGCGCGGAAGCATCGCGAAAAACATAAAAATAGATGCAGCCATGGCGGAGGATAGGAAAAAAAGTATCATCCTTGCGTGTCGGAGGGGCTTGAGGTCGCGAGGAGTCGAGGAGTCGAAGAGCAACGCGGCCGAGGAACGAGCCCAGGCACACACGATGTGCGCCGCGTATAAGTCAGCACTCAGGATATTTCGTCATTTCCTGCTTCTCACGCGATACAATCTAAATTAACTATGTTCGCTTGGCTAGGCCTCCTCCCTCGCAGAGGCTCGCATCTCTCAAGAAAATTTCTTATTTCCTAGCGAGGAGGGCACACGGCCGCCGTGCCGCCGTGAAACCATCGCGGAGGGACCCCACTCGACATCGCGATCGTAACGACGATCGTAACGACGACGGTACCTAAGGAACGAAGAAAAAAAAAAAGGCAACGTATGGAGGAGAAAAGTATTTAGATATACCGTGTCAGTGCTGATGAAAATGACATTCCAATGGTTTGGGAAATATTTTCCAGAAATAATGAGTTACGTGTGACGAATTGAAGAAGTTGCAGGATAGTGGAGGAAGTATAAGGAGGATAATTAAGAGTATAGGCGAGGAAGAGAATATACAAGGAAGAAAGGGTAATGGTAAGGGTGTTGAAGTAATGGGTTGGAATAACGTGCAATGGTTTTAAATCAAACATCGTTAGTTTAGAATTTGAAATGCGTACAGTCCTGTTCGTAAGTTAGTAGATTCTTGCTAATTTTGAAGGTAACGTTTACAGAAACGTTCATAGGATCTTTAGAATATAGGATGGCAGATATTTCGTTTGTAATATGTAAGATTTGAATGTTAACTTCATTTTGTAATCGAAGGTAGCATTTGCTTGTTTTTATCCTAAGTGTACCAGGTGTCTGAAGATTTACAAACGATAATGTACTTATATCATGCATGGCAATATAATTAAGAGACTGCGGATGTTTGTGCAATTTATATTTTTATTACGTTTGGCAGATATTATAACAAGCACTGTAGTTTGAATATTTCTTCATTTTATGCGTACTGTGCGTCCTTGCATCTATAAATTTCTCACAAAGTCCCTAGGCGTAAAAATCCGCAGTTTGATAGACAGAATTGATTACTTCCAATGCTTCTTTAATTTTATATAATTCGTTTCATGGCTGAATTTCAAGTATCCATAGTACAGGTAGCATTTTGGGAATTTTATGGGTGGGAACGTTGGAGGATGAAGTTTATTTAGCACCAATTGTTGCCACAGAAATTTCTGCTGTTGAGTTAACGGTAATGCGAACTCCAAAATACTGCTAATTAGATTATATCCTTGTTTTACGTCTTCCTAATAAATTATGATCATCCCAGATAGGCAGTGACAATGGAATTTAATTCGTTGCAATTCTCCTAGCTTTTTAGGTTGTTCAATGAACATTTCACATGGTAAACGATTGTTTCAAAATTTCGCAATCCTATAAAAGTATCAAAGTATCTCGAATTCGGGGCCTACGTAATAACACGTTAAATTCATGTCAAAATTCTTCTTCCAGGTATGAGCAGAGATCGGAGCAAAAGGGACCAACAATAGCAGCATCGACAGCTCGACGAACAATAACGAACGACGATGATAATGGTACCGAAAACAATCGAAGAATCATAACGAAGAAATAAAGAGATCGATGAAAGTTCCGATAAAGAACGAAGAATATGGTCGGCGAGGATGCCAGGGCGACACCATGACGACGAAACTAATTGTAACGAGCGAACAAGGCGAGTGATTGAAACGGCGATGATGAAAGTTCGAAGAGGGCGAAGACCTGGGCGGCTTTCACAAGCAGGCACGTAAATAATTCAGCTGGAAAATCCAGCTTTAACGTTCCCGCGGCCGGAAGAGGCTCGCTAAGGTGTTCCACGCGCGTCGGGAAGAAAAAGGAATTCGCGGAAAGAACCGTCGCCCGCTGACTCTACTCGGCCATTCGTTACATCGCCTGTGACGTTTTAAGAAACCTTCGCCGTTGCAGATTCTAATTCGTCGCGTTTCACCTCGGGGAGAGGTTGCGTTACGGTTTGAAGGTGCGTACGCCGGAGGAAGTAGGGCGTAAAATACCATGAACTTTGAACCGTGCGTTTTAGAGGGGAAATGGAGTGAAGAAAACTGCGTGGAAACATTAAATACGACTGTTTGTGACGAAGAAATAAGTAACTTAGTAAATAATGGGACGATATAATTGATGGAAAATTGAGAAGTCGTTTTAAAATTGTATGGTAATTTTTTAGTGGTATAACGAAACTCACTTTATCCGATTAAGGTAACGTCATGGTAGTATAACGTTGCTAATGATTTTCAGCCTGATTTTTGCTCTGCTGCCAAGTCCGAATTTTTATATCTCAAGCTTGTACACATTTTAGCAAACAAGAAAGAAGTAACAGTAATAGTTAATAAATAATTACCAGTAATAACGAGTACTAACTACGATTAAACTGAAACTTAGCTCGAAGATAATGAAATTATTCCAACGATATATCACGTTATGTTAACGTGAAATAATAAAATATGTAATGTGAATGATCACATCTTTTTCCAAATTATATAGTACAGTGATGTTATCTTTTACAAACTCCTAAATTTCAGTCTAGATATACATTTTAATTTTGATTGAAATTAGGGACTGCACTTCATATTTTGCTATTTCTTTACTTTACAAGAAACGATAAGATGGAAGGTTTTATGTTCTTCAGCGTAAAATAACGAAATGAAAGTTAATAAATAAATTCGTATTTCGCAAAATGGGCCATAAATGTTCCATCGAGTCATGATTTTCTTGACAGCGTCGATTGTGGACAATCTGGCGAAGTCATTTAGCGATGCGAAATGTTGCGTCATCGGTTAAACTGATTCGAGAGATATATATCGGTGGCTATGGTTTGTAACTCGTCACGCTTATAGCTCCGTTCTTATTCTGTTAACATAATTCTTACGTGCGAACGAAATTACTTTATCTTTGATAAAAAACATTTAAGTATGAGAATTCAATAATATAGATATAGAGGAAGATAGAACGACAAGAAGCGGTTTTCCATTTGAGTTCACATACTCCTTGTACTATCAACGACATATTTCTATACCCAATAATCCCGCAATCGATGGAACTTTGTCAATCAAAACAATTTTATCAATGTCAGAACTCGACAATTTTTATCACATCTTATTAATATTTATTTATCAACAATTGGTGTTGAAACAGATTCAACGAGTTGAAACAGAGCAGTTCATTAATTGAACGAAAAATAAGAAATTACAGTTCGCTTCCTACTACATTAGCCTCGCCAATCCATGAACTGAGAAATTTGGCATGTGTATGTATTCCGAATTTTGTCATCTAACTTCAGAATTCGAGTATTAGAATTTATATCTATTTCATGTACATTTAATCATCACTGATCGATATTAAACAAATCGAATAACTCAACGAGAAATAGAAAATCTCCATCATCACAATTCACGAACGAAAAGCAAAATTTGTCACGTTATCGATGCTATGACGTTCAGAGAAATTTGGTGTCTGACCAGTGATGGATCGCATCACTAGTTGCGCGTGAGTCGTCAATTATTTAGACGAAAAGTATGCACGAACTATAAACGACTGCTCCCTTCGATTGTCCTAAGAATTATTCAAAAAACATGTAAGAAGATCGTGTCCCCGGTTCATCGAGTAGATTCGATCGAAGACACTCGCTACGCGGAAACGAGCCTTCGTCAGATCGATCCGATCGGCACTTCCTCGAGTATTTCAGATCAGGAAGCGGAGGGCGAACTTTAAAGAACATGCAAGGCGAACAGAAGAAAGGAGATGATATCGTGGCGCGCGGAAATGTTATGGCGTGCAAGGAACACGCAAAGAAGGTGTAAATGACCACGGCGGGCGGACGCAGGAGCTGGAAGAAAAGCAACGATACGGTGTTCTGCGTTGCCAAGACGATCCTCTTTTTACGGCTGAATGCGTGCTGACGTAATTCTACTTTCTCTGTGAGAACGAATTTCACGAACCAGACCTCTCCCCTGGGGTCTCGAACGAAGAATAATGCCAGCCGTACGTTTCTATCGTTCTTTCTCTTGGAAACTTATTCGATGGACGTATTTGTACAAGTCTGCCTGTTTCAGCAAAAAAGATTGTATAATACACTGTGGTGTTTGTTCGCCAAATTAGCACGGTGAAGCTAGAGTTCCGTATTTTTCTATGTTGATCATACGTAGAATACGGCTGTTTATGCAAATCTATATTTTCCTGAATATAGCTGAATATAACTGAAGAGATAGATCGTATGCAGAGATTTGGTCTATATGCTAAATACGACAATGGCTACCACTATTTTGATTTTCTATATCGTTTTGTCTGTTACGTGTATTTTGTGCGTTTTTTGTATTTCTAAATTTGCCATAAATGCATAAACATGCGCAGTTTACTTCTGTGTATGTACGTTACGGCGTGATTTCTGTGCAGCTTGGAAAATAAAGGAAGGTGGTAAAAATTGACCGATTTTGGACCTTGCTGCTGACGAAAAATTTTAACAGGGTACGCCTTTTTACCGCTTCTTCTTGAAGAAGTCGCCTACGATATAAAGATTTCATACGAAGAATTATTCAGGACGTTCGGTTCCATAGAACCGCATACTCGTATAAAAGACTCCGATGTAATACTTCAGTACATTCACTGAAATTTAGACAAGAAGAGATCGAATAGATCTTATGGAAGGATCAAGGAAACGAGTGACAATATACTGACTTCATCTTCCATTCTACGATATTCGACCGATACTATATATGTAACGTTATACTTTTTGAATTTCTAAACGATGCTTTATTAAGCTTCTTTCTTACACTTGAACCATACTCCTGACTACGAACGCAACTCACGGTGCAAAAGAGTTTGAATTACTATCTATGTTGCGAATATTACCTAAACATGGATATACTGTGTTTTGTACCTTTCGTCCACTGTACATTGAAATTGCTACGCTACGCTGTCTACGTATATTTCATATAAACTAGCCGATCAATACATTCTTCGTTGAAACCTGTGAACCTGTACCTAAGCAACGTCCAGCAATAAGTTCCACTAGTTCGAGGAACCTCTGGCTGTATCAGACACTGAACCAGCGAGAAACAGAAGCATGAACGGTACCAGTGATTGTCATTCGACGCGTAGACATATTAGGGAAATGAATCACTTGACTCTGTAAGCCTTATCAACATCGGTTTCGTGCGAAGAATACTGGTCGACTCCTTTTTACAGTTCGTTTGATTATCCTCCGATCGTGAATCTATTACGTTGGAATACAATGCCAGCGTAGGTACTAGACACACCGCGTTAACGGACAATGTCGGAATACGTTGTCTTGGGCGACGCTCATAGAAAAATTCGCGCGAGGCGATCATTTCAACGAAGCGAGCATGCATCGCGCCGGTTTTCCAGACCGTGGCGTTCCTTGACATTTTATCACGTAACTAAGGTCGATTGGTAGAGACGATTCCTGTCTGCTCGTAGCGACGTGCAACATCATTAAAAGCGCTTTGATTGTTCTTGGATAGAATTAAATATATCAACACTACGCGGTAGGTCTTGAACATACTGTAGGTATAACGTCTGAAACTTAGAACAGGTGCAACGCGTTTGAATTTTTAATTTACGATCTTTTCATTTAACAAAGTGAGATATTACGAATACAATTTTATTTAGTATTTAGAATTATTCAAAGAAATACTTTGCATTTAATTGATATAGTACATAATTAATTTGATTTGAATTACAGGAAGTAGATGGAATACGCAGTTTGTGTAACTGGATATGTATCTAACTTACAATCCTCCAGAAGAGTTTTTATACGCTATATAAAGAGACCATTTTCACTGAAGTAAAGCATATTGTATAACGACCGTAGCAGTATATTTATTTCCTAACAAAGTATAAAACGATAATGGAATAATATTAGCTTTATCGAACAAAATTGTCGAAAGTCGGATCGTTTCGGCGAGTCGGTAGATAAACGTCGAACGCAAGGAAACGATTGGTCAGAACGTTGATTTTACGACGTTCTCTGTTTTAATTTCAATATCAAGTGCATTTAAATGCAGTGGAGGTCTATTGGAACACCTGAAACCGTTTCCAAGATCGTTGTTCCATGCTTCGGAATCGCGGAATAATCCGCTACTGTTCGAGTCCCGTTGTTGCCGGACTATCGGAACCTCACTCACCATTGTCTTGGATAAGGCTTCTAAAAAAATTCGCACTGACGTCTTCATCGAAACCGCCTTGAACTTCGCTAGACTCGGATCTCTCAGTGTTTCATAGTCTTACGTCAACCGAATGACAAATTTCTACGACGTTTCATCCTTTTAAGGTTTCGTTCTTCCAACGAAACTATAAAATTTCCAACTTTTGTATTTTAGTAACACTAAAGTAATTATTAATAATTGTGGGAAGATGTAAAAAAATACCTTCAAGTATAATATAAATTAAAGAGAATATAAAGGAAATAGGAAGCGATTTTTAACACTACATAGATTAATTGGCTGTCTAAGGAAGGAACTTTCTACTTTTCAATATAGGCAGTACGTAGCTATTAATCAGGATAGGTGAAGCATATTCGCAACGTGATACAACTATAATCGATAAAAGATTAAACCAAACACTAAAGTTTCGTTGTAGGAAAAATCCACTTTCGAAATCGTTCCTAAATATCCAGGAATTTTATACAAATTTTATACGATTACCTAGTATCAGATTTTGTCAACCACTTCTAATCCGTTTTCGTACTATTAGACGACTATTTCGAAGGTCAAACGTCATACGATTCTTAATTCTCAGAAAATACTAACTTCCAGCAAACTGCGACTTAAAACTTTGCGTACGTAAGTAAACAATCGGTACCAGGCGGCGAACGAGCGAATAGTAGGCAGAAGTCTCTAGACATTTTGTCGTGTGGCGGACGTAGCGATTAGAAAATGTCGTCTCGCGTCGGGAAGACGAGCGAGCGTGGCAAACGGCGGCCGTCCGTTCCTTGAAAGCAGAAGGTACATAGTTGCGGACGGTGCAATCGGCCGTGCCGGTGGCGTTTCTAACAAATTAACGGCCGATATCTCGTCGTTGCCCTGCTCCTACCTTCTGGCTCCACCTCCCGGGTGTACCGGCTGGTTCGGTGGAGCCGGTCGGATCCAGCCGGTGCGCGGAGAGAGATCATTTTTGCCACGTATTTGCAAACTGAATAATAAATACGCAGATATACGCGAAGAGGCCGCGTTCCGCCTTCACGCAGCTCGCGCTACGCGCGGATTGGTCGCACCGGCCGCCGAGGGGACGGCGATATTCATTCGCCGTCTCTCCGGCTCTCGTGGACCTACTTTGTACACGCACACGTGCACGATACCATGTTGCACGTGCACGCGAACGTTCACGCTTAAGAGGGGAGGCAGCGTGTGCGCGAGAATGCACGCCACTCGCTGTACCATATCCCTCTCTCGCCGGCTTGACGCTCCTCTCGCTACTCTCTCTCGCTGCCTCTCCCGCTCCCCCATCACCAATCTTTCTTTCTCTAACGAAACGAAACGAGCTTCCATCTTTTTTCCACGCGTTTTTCCCTCGGCCTCTCGCATCCCTCCCATCCTTTTAATCCGCTTCACCTTCTATACCCTATTTCATGCTCACCGTGTTCCCCTCTTTCTTTCTCTTTCTCCTCTTTTTCTTTCTTTTTTCATCCTTCCTTGCTCTTTGCAGTTTTACCAATGGATCCAGCAGTTCTATCGTAGAGATTTTCAACCTTTCCTCGCGCACCTTATATCCTTTGCCGTCTCCTCTTTCTCCACCTCTTCCTTCTCCACCTCCGCCGTCTCCTCCGCCGTCCTTGTTCGCGTTTCTCTGTCCGCCTCGCGCCGCACCGGCCGATCGCACACCCGCGCACACACGCCAGTGTACGCTTACGCACACCTCCAGAGATGCTTAGCCCGTGCATCACCGGCCGGATCGGCTCTCTTGTCCTTGCCGGTTGCGCCGCGTACACGCCGGCTACCGTGGCTTTCCTAAATCCCCTCGACATCACCCCGATTACGCAGAAGTGGAAACGCCGGCGAGTCACCCGGCCGGCCAACCAGCCACTCTTGAAATTGTTTGTGAGAGATACCCGTTGGTTGGACAGAGAGAAACGGGGAGACATCAATGCTGCTCGAGAAATAGAGGCGATAATGTTGAATGTAAATGTTACCACGCCGGCAGTCGAGCATTTGCTTTGAATCGAGTGAATGAAACTGCGTTCGGTATTGAAAGTTCAGGCTTTTGTTCGAAGAATGAGCTTTATGGAGGGATTCAGATATATGGATTGAATCTCTCTATTGATTAAAGAATCGTTTTATTTTGAATCGGTTTGAAACTCTGCTAGAGGACGCACTCAAGCGTTTCCATGTTTCTGGTAGTTTGATCCTTTACGACGAGACCGTGAATTTTTACGCATTTATGGGAAATTTAGAGTCACAAAAATATAGAAAATCCACGTGATTTGAAAAAGTATCTAACATATCCAAAGTAAGCTAGAAGTCATAATATTTAGTGGGTGAGACAAGTCTGTATATCGGTTCCATTTCTTTATTTGTGTTCATAGAAATATCAATTTGCATAAATACCTGCAGTCTTCTTATAATATTCGAGGAGTTAGTTAGGAAATGATGTGTTTGTATATATCGTGTCCATGAAACAGTTTTACTTATGTTGTGTTCAACTTGAGAATATTCTAAGTTAATAAATTAGATTCGCGTATTTGTGGAAAATAATTGGTCGAACAAAGTGACTTTCTGGATTCTAAACTCGTAAATAGGAGACATAATTAGCTAGTAACGAATAGTTGAAATTAATGACGTAGAATTTACAGGCTTTCAGTGAGTCATCAATAATATCCTTTAATTACTCTCATCTGCATGATCAATTATACGAATCATACTGAACAATTTCCTCTTACCGCCGGTATCAACAAAATGAAATTATATTTCCATCCAATAGGAAAAACCAGATTCCTTAGTAACGATAAATACCTCTCAAGATTTTAAACCACGACTAGATGACATGTTTGTAATCTTTGGATGTCGATGGTGTTTTTAATAATCTGTTGTATTTTCTTCCGACGTATCATTCCACGACGTATCTTCAACGTGAACATTCCATTTCATTTCTTCAAGACAGTTCCTCCGCATTACGCAAGATTCTAATTCCTGTACACCGAACAATCGTCATTTTCACGAAGACTCATAGGCGATACATAGGCGAGTTTCATCCACGCGTTGATAATTTCGCCTTGAGGCATTATCGTCGGTACTTGGAGAGAATGAAGAAGAAACGGAATTGACTTGTCATTTCTCGTGTAATAAATCACTGGCTCGCGGTATGTTAATTTTCATCGATAAGAATTTTCTCCGCGCGGCCGACGTGAGTAATCGTTTTTTCCAGGATGCTCATTTTCGCGGGATCTGCGCTGGTAGCGGGCCTACTGTCGCTTCATTTTTATCACGGTCCGCCTGTGCTATATAAATATTTATATCCATAGACAGGCATTACCCGCTTCCTAACGCATTAACGAGCACAATGCACTTATACCGCGTGTTTCGTGGCCGCGTACAAGCAGGTGAACGAAGGCCGGCGGAGCGTGCTGTTTTTCTTGGTTCACTTTACGGTTCTTTGAATGTCGTTCTTCTTCCGTTTATTGTTGCGTTTCGTCCATACGCGATGACCCGCTTAGCGCGTGGCTTTTTTAATTACTCGACGGGACTCGCGATGCTACGCGCGGATATTACAAACGACAGAGCCGCGTAGATTCCCTTTCACTGGAGTTTACAGTCATCGAAAAGGGATTAAAGATGTTCTATTATTAGACGATCCTGGCTTTGGTTCGGCCATGTCTATTGTTACTCCATTGAATGGAGAATTTTATTCTCAGAGGAATTGATAGAAAAGGAACTTGAAAAATTGTGCGAATAGTTGTTGGATAAAGAAATTGTTTAGATTTGTCAGATCGGGAGTGTAGTTTATCCTGACGTGGATTTGTTTGTTAGTATTAATATATACGCAATAAATTACATAGATACGTGTTTTCTTGGAATATGTTTTCTTGGTGCTGATGCTTTTTACAGATAAGACAATCAATTTTGATTTACCAGCACGCTACTTACGTTGTAATCAAGACCGAGAATCTTGTAAATCAAGGTTTACGTTAATTTAGTCAATTCAAATATATATTCTATTTTACCTTTGTTTTCTTTCGCTTTTATCAGAAATCAGATACTATTCTTATAATCGTGGTTTATTATTGCATAGCGAACTTCCTCAAGAACCTGTCTTGTTTTTAGACCTGGCTGAAATTAATATATGTTCTTCATTTATAACGTTTTAACGTCATTATAATATCTCGAAGGAAGATCTTCGTTTCGACACAGTCGAAGTATTATAAAGTAATACGAAGCAGAATTTTCCAATATTTTCAAGTCATCCAACATAATGCATCCTCTTCACACTTTCTTTATTTTATTTTGTTTCTAATTACGTAACTTTGTTTAACTTTTATCTCAATTTCTTTTCATAATATCCAAACTGTTTTCCCTGGCTTGAATAATTTTTAAAGACAATGATTGTATAGCTTTTCTAATTGTTTTCCGTACGTCCGTGTTACAAATGTACTTTATCTTCAGAATACTATGAATTTATTCAGTCCAGACTGATCTCACGATATCCGTCCGGAATGAATTAAAAGGTCTTAAAGAAGCTGGCCTTGAGGTGAATACGGCGATACGGCATTATGGACGACGATTTTTCATTTCTGACAACATTATCGATCCAGCAGTTCCATCGTAAACGATACACATAGACAGGAACTGAATCGCGACGAACTCGTGTAGACAATCGTTCCGTGTCTCTGACTTTTCGGCTTAATGTAGAATCTTTTAAATATTCAGTTTATACGCTCGGTTTTACGTTCACTACTCCGTATCACGCTAGACGAGCACATACGTGCATTCATTCCATATGCATAAGAAAACAGTTACGCGGTTTCGGATCGACAATCTCGTCGAAGAGATTCTCTCTCGATGTTACCTTTGATATACCTACCTGGCTGATTATTTCTGATTCGTTTAGAATCGAATTAGATTCGAAACTAGACGAATTCCTCCTTATTTGCCTCATTATATCATGTACAATGGCTATATAAAATATTTCCTTATTTTTTATATAATTGTCCATTTATCAGATTCTGCATCTTATTTTCACAGTGTTACATTTGTGTAATCACATAAAAGTACCTCTAAGTGATACGAAATGTAACATACTTGGGCTTTATTAATTAGTACTTAAATGTTATTATAAATAAAATAGTATGCAAATAAATTCCGTGGCCTTATAGGTACTTACTTGAAGCTTTATAAGTTTATTCAGTAATACCTTGTTAAAAACTTCTGATGAAAAATGTGGGTTCTTTAGTTCTCAGATTTAAGAAAGAGTTAGAATAAAATCCGCCAAGCAGAAAATCTAGACAGATATTCCTTTTACTAAGAACATGGTTCGACGATCTACTCAACCTGCGATCACGTTAAAGGTTTAAACATTCGTCACTTGTACGATGATTTAATTGACTTATAATTCGCCAATGCTGTCGTCGCGTTTCATGTTTCCCGATAATTAACGCGCTCGACCAGTCCGTCCTTACTTTCGTGGAATACGGTTCCCTGTAACGAAGCGTTCAGCGTTAACGAAGCGTTAAAGCGAGCCAGCTGCGTTGTGTTAACGTAACGAAGAAACGGGAGGAATACAAAGCGTGTAATTACTAGGTGATCGTCCCTAATAACGGAATAACGTGTACGATCGTTCGCTCGACTTACGACTCGATCTATTAATGGGTTGTCAAGTACTCCGAATCACATCGCGTAGAATTCGATATCCTAAAACTCCCGAAAGTCTTGGAAACCTGAAAATCTTGTAACTCTTACAAGTCCTGTAAATCTCGGAGGTCTTGTTTGTTTTGATAATATTTCTCGGAAGCTTGGTGTGTAGCTTGGTGTGTAGTCAATATTTTATAAACATATTGAATGCTTTAATTGAAACAGTATCGTCGATACACGATATTAAAGAGAATCTAAAAAGATATCGAAAATACATTTACACGAACAACTTCCAAGTCTTTCAAGAATTCCAAGGCTTTCCTGAGTTTTAGGTTATCGAAACCTACCAAATTTTGACAGTCTCGCAAAATATCGAATCGTTTCGATACTAAGATTCGAATGCTCAATGCCCATCCCTAACTCGATTCATCGAATAGTCGATTCCGCTAGGAAGATGGAAGTCAACGATTTGTTCATCGATCGAGGAAATCATAATTCTCGTTTCTCGTTGTCGCGTCGTTCGTCTTTCGTCGTTTGTCGTTCTTTTCTGTGATATTGGAGAGACGCTGGCAGCTCGTATATCCCCATCGTCCGTGCAGCGCCTATAATCTCTGCCGTGGCATGGGGAATTTTTTATTTCGCGCGCTTGTGATGACACCCACGTGGTCTCCTAGAGTCGCTCTTCGCACGATTCGCATAAAAGCCACCACCAATCTATATGGACGCAACCTTTCTCTTCTCGTGTGTGTTAATCAATCTGCTTCCTACGCTTTCAATTATGTAACACGGCATTACTCGGTGCTCGAGGAAATTCAAAAAGGACAATCTCGAGGCTGGGGCGTGCGCTCGAACCTCCTAACCTCTCCCTCGACCGAAGCTCCATGACTCTCGTTAACGTTCAGAACCTAATGGTTAAGTAACGCGGTCTCGTTGCTGGAAAATACCGTATTATTGGCGGATATTTCGATGATACGACAAGAATCGGGAGTGACTTCGATTGATTGGAATCGATTTTCGTGGTATTCTTTTTAACGACGATTCGGTCGAGGGAATTACCGAGAATGACGTCACGGTATTTGAGAACACTTGATGATTAATATCGCAATAATAGTCGTGTTAAGAAAGGCAAATAAAGAAGATGAGGATTTACTAATAGAACGTATAAATTTTTGACGACTCTGTGAGATCTGTGTGGTTATGCAATGCGTTGATCGAACGATCGAATGTGTGGATCAAATGTACTTTTGCACGATTGTGTGAATAGAAGAAGAAATGGATCGTGATTATTCGGATTATTAAATGGATGCGAAAAATTTTACTTTTAAATCATTGTCTGAGATTGGTGCCACTTCTTTTTACATGCAAAATGTGACGCATTTTGTTTGTTAGAAAGTTCGTTATAGCAACATGAAAGAAAGAAAGTGGTCAGACTATAAAATATGCTGCAATGTGTATCGAACAGATTTCGTCGATTTCGGCTCTATACATGGTAACTGGGAGCCTTTCCATTATATGCATTTTATCCTGTAAGTATGCAGATGAGTTTGAATTTTTTCCATTTTGACAATTGATATCTTTATTCTGTATTTGACAAATTTGCGATACGTTTAACAAATATGGACATCATGTGAGATGAATCAATTTCAAAATTCGTTATTCATTCATTTTAATGATTTGTAATTACTTGGGGCACCGTTTTAAATAATAAGTCGAAGCAAAAATTATAAAAATACGAGTAATATATTCTTTACTTTATATATTTTTTCAAGCAGTCTACAAAACATTCTTACATTTGTTTTAAAAATGTTCATTTATGTTGTTGTCAAATTTCAAAATCCGTCCATACCCGATTTAATAAGTCAAAATTAATTTCATACTAACGTAAAGTAGTTCTACAAGTAACGATGGTTCTCTACCGGAAACTAGAGCTGAAAATATAAATATAATATATATAAATAATATAAACAATAATTACATAAACAATTCAAACCAGCATTGATGACTGTTTTTTTACAAAACAAATTCTAACAAGTCACGTGGAATATCGATGTATTTCGAGCTTTGATATACACAAACGTACCACGCTAACTATCTTCTTTTCAAACATTACATAAATTTAAAATCGTTATTTCCAGAACTCCAATATTTCTAACGAACCCCTAATTATTCAAGATGCACGCTCGAAAAACTTCAAAATTATCGGATAATCGTTAAATCGAACCCGAGGAATCGTAAGCGCCGTAGTCTGTGCGCGAAACCGCGCTTCCTCGGCAGTCGAGCGATGGCGCAGAGATGCCGCCTATGCACGGGCGTATCCACGAGGCCGCGTTCTCGCGAGGGGGAGACCGGACGGAGCGAAACAGCCTGCGAGAAGGCCGCGGCGAGAAGCGAGAGAACGGCGAATGTATCGACAAAGCCCGACCATAGAACCTAGACCGACGTGTCCTGAAGAAAAGAAAGAGAAAGAGCCTGGCGTAGTAAGAAGGGGCCGCGCGAGATGCGATAAAGAGCGCGGGGTATCCTTCGCGGTCGGTACGTCCGTGCACACGTATACCTGTGCGACGTCGGTGTAGATCAGGTCGCGAATCCACGGCGCGGTCGCGCCAGAAAACGTAGAAAGCCGGGGCGCCGCCACTGGGCTGAGTGTGGCCGCGGCGGTGGTTCTCGGCCCGGGCCGAGTCGAGTCGAGCGGAGTCGAGGGGAGTCGAGCGGAGTCGAGTCGAGTCGAGTCGAGTCGCAAGTCACCTCCGCTCACCTCACGGCGTGCTCGACTTCAGTCCGCGCTCGAGTCGTGCACCACGGAACACGCGAGAGTCAGCCGGGGCCGGCTGCCGCGACCGAGTTGGACGCACGCGCCCGAGCCATCGATAGAGATCAACGATAGACAGGACCGCACGTTTCGACCTGGATCACGTTGTCCGTAGATCGATCGTGAAATTAGAACGGTTAGGAAACTGCAATAGGAAACTTTAATTACATCGAGGTACGCGCTAGATAGATCCAAAGGGACAAAATAGACAAGTTTTTCGTCGAGTTTCGTCAGGATTCTCTATGGAGGTACTGGAGGCGGGAGTGGTGGCGTGAATCTCGTGACAACCGGCTAAATCGACGCACAACGCGCTCGAAATCACTAACGCCGTTGTATTATGTCACACTCCCACGCGAGCGACGGCCGCCGCTGCCGGTGCGACGGTGAACCGAGCCAACGTCGTCGTCGTTTGACATTTCCACGAGCGTGGAGAGGTTAACGCGAACCCGGGTGTTCGTGGCACCGTTCATACCGCTATTTTGTGCACGCATCGAGCCAGTGTTATGCTACGTCGCGATCATATCGTCATCTTTGTCATCGTCGTCGTCGTCATTGTCGTCATCGTGATTATGGTCGACGGGTGACAAACCAGCCTCCAACTCGTGATACAGGAGCGTGCAATTCGATGAGAAGATTCTCGTATCGTCGGATCTCAGTGACTTCTCTGGTGACTTATTGCTTGCGAGTAGAAGAACGTCCTGGTGTTTCGTTTACGCTGCCGTGTACGTGAGTAAATACGTACGAGCGCGTGACACGCGTGGCTGTCGATCGTAAGTACTCACCGATCGCTTCGTGAAATCGTGAAAGAGATCGTCGATGTTGGACACGGTAGCCAGGGGATAAGACTTCGTTGGTGTTCCTTTCGAACCAAGACAGTGGAGTTGTTCGAGGCACCGGTGCGAAATTAGAAGATTCTAACGTAAATCGACGAGGTTAAACAACGTATATCATACAGGGTGCATCGAGGAAACTATAAGGTAACGCATCACGGAGGAATCGAAGTTTGGCGCGCATTTCAGCGACGGGAATTGAACCGACGCGAGAGGACACACGCGATGTATCGACGGTCGAAAGGATGATCGTTGATCGATGAAGGATTATGCCTATCTAAAGCTGGGTGATGGGAACGCGTGATTTCAGCTTTGCGTGCTATTAGGCAAGTTTATGTATTTAACGATAAAACGCACACCGGTGTGTGGTCTCTTTATTGGAAACATAAAGCTGGCTAGCAGCGCGATCTCGCCGGTACGAAATCGCAATTGGAATGACATTGTAATGAAATCACAACGAAATCGCAAAGAAATCGCGTCGTCCATCGGTTATCGCGTCGCACCGGGCCTAAATTTCGAGTTGAAGTCGCGACCCGGTCGTGACTCGGGGCTATGAAATCGGTAATGAGCTGTAAATCTTGGAGGCGAGTTGTGCACGTTAACGTGGCCGCGCGTGTGAGTCACAGACGGCGAGAGCAGCGGGACGATACCGTCGATACATAGGCCAGGATCCGAGTCGAGTATTCTTTTTCCTTACGGTAGGAAATCGAAGGAAAGGATAATAAGCGAGAAATACACTCTCTCTTAGCCGGCGGCCGGTTTCGTCGTTGCGCCGCGCGTGGGTGTACAAGAGGAAGAGAGACGAAGAGAGAGGGGCGGGAGGGAGAGGGAAGGAGGCAACGCGCGCGCTTCGAGTCGATTTTTCGAAAATCCACCGTGAAACCTTCGTTAACGGCGATCCAAGAGTCGATAACCGAGTTCGTGCGCCGATCGATCGGCCGATCGATACCCGACCGATTTCGATCAGGGCTTCGTGTGTCGAAAATCGAAACGCGAACGAGCTGTTTGGCAAGGTCTCTTTGCTCGTGTTTAGAAGGTTGTATCCGACTGCTCCTTGTTTTTTTTTTTCTTTTTTTTATTCCATCGCCTTCCTTTTACTCTGCTTTCGTCGACCGATTTTCGTTGCGTAAGCAAGAATCGATTCGAAGCAGCAGGTATTATGAAAATTTTGGTATCGTTTAGTCCCGTGGCTTGAGTTTCTACACACACGGCAAGCATTTTCAGACCAGTTAGATGAATTCGATCTTTCGTTCGCGTGGGTGTTGCTTATTAAAGTTAGGCGGTATACGGGTGTTTTATAACGTGTGAGTTCGATACGAGGGTGAAATTAAAGTAGATAATAACAAGGAAAGCGATTCGTTCGAAGGTTTATCACTTGTATTATAGTCGATCTTTGTTTCAAGTTATCGCCACTTTTTCCGTTTCGATAATTGAGCCGAGAAAAGTAAATGTTGCTGCGGATAATGGCACTCGATTACTTGTCAATATGAACTGGAAGAATATTCGAAATTGTTGAACATATCGAAAGTTTCGTAAGAAGAAATATCTGAGAAACTATTTAAGTATCCTTTTAAAGAACAAATTTCATTAAGTACGATATCGATCTGTGATAAGAAATAATGATAGATAGAATACCTGTAACTCGAGAATAAAGTTGGGGTTAAATCTTTACGCTATCCTTTTTACCTAGTTCCAAGTAGCACTAACCAATCCCTGAAATTACGTTTACACGTTATGAAACATCACGCGTAGAGTGTTCTACGATCTTCAGAAATATTATCGTGATCTACCAAGGCTAAAAGGTGTGCACACTCCCCGAGTTAGTTATTACTGCTTCATTTTCAGCTTCATGCTGAATCGCGCAATCTCCTCATGCCATCAAAACCTGGCTTTGTGTTTAAATTTTCCAGCGCCAATTTTCAATACATTTTCCATTTTATGCAAACATATTAAAATGTATAACTCTTCGTTGAAACGTTATGTTCTGACAATATAGTCATTGAAATTAAATTAATCAGATTATCAATTAACCATTAATCAATTTAATGAGAACAAATTTAAATTTATACATCAGCATCGAAATATCTCGAAAATATTCCATCCTAAAAGTCCAACAATCGCAATTATATAAAAATTCGAAAAGTTAAATTAATTAAAATATCGCTTGTCTTAATAATTATTTTGGCTTCCACAAAACTCGATCAACTCATCAGCTATTTTTAAAACACTTTTATCTTCGCGCCTAACAGATTTGTCGTCACTTTAAATAAAAAGATATGTCATATTAAAATCCTCTTTTAACCATAAAGCGATATTAAAATTAGAAAATCAGCGAAAACGAGCGTATCACGTTTCTCTCATGTAATCTTCGACTGTATACCAATAAAAAATGTGTAACTCTTCCTCAAATCTATGCCTATGCAACACTCATTCTAAAATCATCTGCCCAAAATGTGCAACGTCGTGTTTCCCATATATCTATCACGTGCAAAGCGTTAAATACCTCCATTAATGCTGTAATTTCACACTCGATACAACCTGAAATGATAATGAGCTACGATCTCCGTAAATCACAGTTCAACATTCACGTCATTAACCAACAATTGATAAACCACGATAGACAATAGACATTTCCTCGAAGGTGCATCGACTAATCTCCTACGTTCGTTGTCACGATGTAAAATAGACATGAACGATGGCCGCGTTCTTTCGAATTTTACCGGTGCATTATAAATCGAAGCTTGCGCCATCGAGACGTGTCCTCGTCATATGAAATCGAACGACCTCGTCGTCGTTTGACGTCGTAATAGTTTAACCGATAATACGGTGATTCGAGAGGCCAGGTCGGATTCGATAGTCTGATGGAGGAGTTAAACGCTTCTAACTAGCCGCATTGAGCGTGTCCGTCGCACGATTGAGACGTGCACGCTCAACAGCACGATAACGAGACCGTAAATCGTCCCCAATGAGTTGGAAAAACCTGCGATGTTCCACGTCCGTTTTCTCCGAATTTCGTTTTTCTTCGGCTAAAGTTTTGCAGAGTTTGAATTAAACTTCATTTATATAGGGTCATTAAAATGAATGATGTATAATGTTGGCTGTATGATGTATAGTGTTTGAGATACCATATAAATTCTGACGCTATTATGGTATGGAGTGATTTCTGTTTTTAGCACGAATAATTTAGGAAATTTGAAGAATTCGTTTTCCAGGTGAAACAAGTCCGAAAATTTAGTTGATAAATAGTTATAATCGAAACTGATAATATTTGAGATAGTATATCATCGCTTGGTAAAGATACAGGTATTTTATATAGCAGTTTCGTAGAACTGGATTAGCTAGTTGAATGAGTTTATAGTTTGGTGAAATATGAGGTAGTTTTGGTTGTTTGTTGCTCGAGTGTCTACCACTTTGTCATTCAATATACTCCGAATGTTGAATATACAAATCACACGCTTACGTACGTTGGTCTGACAGATCTTTTTTCATCTAACACTAACTTTCTCATCCAGGTAAATATTTTTGGTTTATCCTTCCAAATTCAGAAATACGGTTACCTATCTTCCCCTTGTCTAAATAACGTCAGTTATCTAACCCTATTAAAAAATGTGACTGGAAAATTATAGTCGTCGTACAAAGCTTTATCACAATACGTATATATCAACTATTTTTATTCTTCTTTGCCCTTGAACAAAGTCTTTTAAACATATCCTCCATGTTTCAACTTCATTTTAGCAAACACGAGGAATTTGCAACGTTTTTAGAGATTGTTCAACGTAAAATTGTAACGAAAAATACACATCGGTCAGACTATCTTCATATTTGGTTCAAACTGAAGATATTTTTTAATGTTAGAAAAACATACATAACTAGGATTAAAATACCTAAAGCAACGCAGCTAAAGCGTAGTTAAAATTTAGTTTCTTCGAAAAGAAAGAGCGTATCCCGTCTCTACGTTGCTATAATTTTCACCAAACAATCCTGCATAATATTCGCTCAGTCCAGACGAGACTGATATAAAATCAGAATCTAAAGTGTACGCGCATAAACGCGTGTGCCCCACCGTCCACATATTCGTACACACGTATGCGTGCGCGTTGCAAACGAACGAAGGTCTCAATCGTGGCAAGCCATAACGCAATAATAATCATAATGCCAGATCGATACGCGATATTCGTTGCATCGCACGGTGTATGTCATTACAAGGATGGAGGCACGAAAGCACACGGAATGCCGCGGAGTCGCGTAACGATGTCACGCTGAAAAATCCGCTTAAATTATCGGTTTCTTGGCAGGGAGAGCGGCTTGTCCCTTTTTCCTCGCGTGCCAACCTTTTTTTTCCCTCTCCCTCTTTCTCTTTCCTCGCCTCTTTCTCTCCTTCCCTCCTTCTTTTCATTCGACGTTTCTACGCGATTTTCATGGCGATATGCATCTCCTGTTGGCCGATCGCGGCGGTGACTCGCGAAGAAAGTAAATAATATGCAAGAGCCGCGTAATGAGCGTACAATTACCGCGCGAGATTGTTCGATATACGGCTTGTAAAATCTGGAAATTGTAAATCAACGTTCCCGAACCAGCAACTTTCTAACCGCGTTTCGCCTCGAGGAGCCCACGAGTTCACCCTCTCGTTTCGTGCACACGGTGGCCGACGTTTTTGGAAATTCCACGTTGATAATTGACGGCCACCGATTCGATACAAAGCGGCACACGCGGTGCGTTTCCATCTCAGGATGAAAAGTCGGTTTTCGAAATGGAATGCGCGCGCGTTGCACGTGTGTCGTGGGGGCTTTAATGGCGCACGAAAGGTCTAAGTTCAAGCGTTGCTTCGATTGCCGAGTGAATTCCTGCGGATGACTCTCGAATTACGCTACGACACCGTCGCGTCGCGGAGAATAGGAGGATCGAAAAGTGATCGAGGCGCCGTGTTCTTCGCGCTTCGCGGTGGAAATTTCAATTTTCGTGCTAATGGAACGAGGCACGATTAACCTAGAAAGATCGTGATTTATAACGCGAACGATCGAGCGGCGAACCACGCTGCTGGAAAATTGATTTTATTCAAATTCATCGAATTCATCAACGTCCGTGAAGTTATCCATTTTCGAGATTTATCGGGGATACGTTATTAACGGTTCTTTATTCTATCCCTAAACGTCACCGTTTAATGATCTTCCATGGAAGAAGCGCGTGTACCTGGAAATATTCGACATGTCGTTAATTCCCGGTATCTGTAAAAACTCGGAAACCTTAAGCTCGCGTTTAGATGATACAGAGACGAGCTATGTGGCCATCTTCGGCTTCCCTTTCTAAAGTTTGCAGTGTGACGGGATAAGATCACAGGTTCGCGGGCAACGTGGGTATCTGGTTTCATAGTTTTTAGGTGCTAAATCGTATGCAGGCCCGCGACGGTTAATTGCATCTTAAGAAAAGAGAAACGCAACGTTTTACTGTCGACTCGTTCAGATAACTCGTTGGTAATTTATTGGCGATTGGCTACTTTACGATATATGTATATATATATACTATATATATATATACTACTATATATATAGTATATATACATGTATATATGTGTATATGTACATATATACATATACCGTGGTCACCAGCGTGATTAACACCCAATCGCTTAAGCCACGAAGGAAACGGCGCTTGCCAGCCCAACCCAGTAGTCGACGATTAATTTCTGGAGGAAATTATAAGTTTAAAACGGTCCACGGTCTCTGTGTCGTGCCACTTGCAAGAGGTACCGAAAATTATTGGCGGCCTATTTCCTCGATAATTGGATCGTTCGTCAACCATGGACAATAAGGAAATAAATAATTATTCGAATACAGCGAGAAAGCGTATATTTCACGTGATCTGATCGCGTTTGTCATTGGCAGATTGATCATGAGGCCAGGAGTGGAAGGCTGTCGAGCTAAGAACATTTAACGATTTTCTTACGATATACGTTATATTTTTGCTATATATATTTTTCCTACTGTTTATTAATAGGTAAAAGGTATTAAGCTTCTATAAATAAGACGATTGGCGATTTTACCTTTGAATTTCCTGGAGAAGAATTTTCGTTTGTATCGAAGAAATTTTAACTGTTTTGAAAGTTCAGTAGAATAAAAAGAATTAGACTGGGACATAAACGATCTTTTTTAACTGCAGACTACGAAAATATATTACGAAGATTTAAAAATAAAAACGATTTACGTTATAGAATCGTTTAATAGAAATATGTAATATATGTATGTTACTCAATATTTTTAAGACCTATCTATACGCTTTTAACAGCGAGACAAATGAAACCAATCTTGCTGATGGAGTATACAATACGTTATACCAATACATTGTATCAATAATAAGTTTTACAAGTCGATAGCAATTCTTTAAAATATGAATTTATGAAAAAAATTTTGTACGCCACTACGTGTGTGTGTATAGCGAAAGAAAGCCACGGAAGAACGTGATCGCGTAAAATATCGCCACGAAGAAATTGGATCGATCGATGGGTCCCTCGAGGTCTTGTTATTCTCTTTCCTATATTAGATTAGGTGCAACTCGACGATACCTCTGATTTGATGGACCATAATATCGATAGCGATTATAGCTGTTCGCATGATTTGCCGCACAGTAGTGATTAACGCTCCGATCGTTGTTTCGCGGATAGAAGCCGATCGATATCGGAGCCTCCGATACCAATGATTATCTCGTATCGCGTTTTGAACCCGTCCATTAGCCGAACCTTATTACCGACTCATCGCCGTTGAAATTAACCAGACACTTTCATTAACCCGGTCTTTAAACCGTGATCAGTCCGAGTATTATGTAATGAACATCAGAATCTTTGTGCACGTATTCTATGGTTTCTATCGTTTACCTTCGTCAGCTTTTATCAACCTTTCGACTTTTTCCATTCGACTAATCTATCATCGTGGAATTCCTAACGCCGAAGCTTCGTCCGAATTAATCAAGTTACTTGAATTTGAGTCGCTGGAATTTGTAATTATTTGGAGTTACGTAATGCGACGTCGAGTTTATGTTTATAAAGCCTTAAATCAGATTAGTCGACTCGAAGTTGTTTCGGTTGATTTGATTTTAACCGGATAATGGATATCTCGTTGAAAGAAATGGCGATTAGTGGAATGTCTGTAACAATGAGAGATATTGTAAGTGTATCAAGGAACGTTTGAAAAATCAGTAGCAAAAAGAATCAAACGAAGAATCGGATTGTAAAATATATCGCAGTTGTTTTGCTGTATCTAGGGCTTAGATAGAGAAAGACGTGATAATGATTTGAAATGTTGATGATTTGCGCAATACAATAAACGATTTGGTTGTGACAAAATCGACTTGATTTAGGGAACCAATATCGGAGCATGAAATTAGAAATAACTACGTTGCTAGCAGCTATTGGCTCTTTCAAGTCGAAGATGATTAAAACGTTCTTCATTTCGCTTGAAACTCGAAGAAATATTTCAAACCAACATGTTACTAAAGCGTTTCAGATTGCTTGAATTCATGCAACTTGACATCAAATAACGTGACTGATGAAAATGAGGCGAAATGACCAATTTGCGATTTTTCATAACAATTTTATAAATCCACAACGGTACATCTTTGAAATTTTAAATGTTTCTTTAATAAAATCTCTGCCTTTTTGAGGCAATGGAATTTTAAAGTCTCATATTTGAATCGTCGACAATTCTAGTGTTAATCCCTCAAGCGTTATGTTTCATTATTGAGAAAATACTGCACAGTTGCGTGATTTTTCGTCGCTAACATATACATTATACTATATCATAAGCAATACAATGCTTTGAAGACTGAATTTACTATTAGAAAAAGACGGATAACTTTGAAGAAGGTGGTTAGTGTGACGAGCTATTCCAAGATCCAAAACAGTACAGTTCCATACGTCGATATATTCGACGTAAACATTTAGATACACGGCAACTTTCATAATCTTATTATATCCGCCGTTCACAATGTGATTGTGGTTTTCGTGTGTATATTTTATGTGACATAACTGTTTAAGAGGTTAAGAGGATATTTCAAATCAAACGAATGACACGTCGAAACAGGTTTCAAATTGCTTAAATTCAGTTAACTTGAATAATTTTAACTTAACTTAACGTACAATTTCGTTTTGTTAGCAGAATCCTGTACCAGAAGAAAGAGCGAGGAAGATCGTCGTTTTGGATTTTTCTTTGTCGTCGAAGATCGCGATTTGAGTGCAATGTTTAAAGTCTCGAGACGGGAAATGGACGATAATCACGCGAGTGCGTCTCGTTGCAACTTACGTTGTTCAGATTCGCTTGTAATCGACGAGACGGGGAAGTGAATCGAGTACATATACGGTATTCAAGTAAGAAACGGAGGACCAAAAAGAGGACAGTGTCATAACGCGTGTGAAATGGATGGTACGCCAAAGAAAATCGAAGCAGTGTTAATATATGGATGCCCATGGGTGGAATTTGGCCGAAATGTGCCAGCGCTACCATCACGCTGTACCAGCAGCCCAAAATTCTTCGCCAGCTAGGGATCCCTCAGCTGCCATCGTGCAAGGCTTGTCAACGGCTACGCACATTGAGCAGGCCAGCCCTTCTTATTCCCATTACACGTAAGTATTTTCTGCTTTTTAACTGCATTTTTCCGTTAGTAGCGAAATAAGTAGTAATAAGAAGCAAATAGTAACATACTGCCGGCTACATAAGTATGAGGACATCTACTCGTTAGATTTATTAAAAAAATTTAGCGAATATTAAGTATGTATAATTTTATCAGTGTTTTACGTCGTAAAATACGTACGTATATAACCGTTCATACGCATACCAGTTCATTTTCGATCAGTAATTTTAGGTAACTTTTCGTTTCTTGCATATTTAATTAAATGGTTAAATTTTATTTTAAAAAGTTTGTTTCGAACAAATTAAGGTAACACGTAGCGATAAAAACTATCGAGTGATATTCTAGGAACTTGGAAGAATTTTTATGTTGAATGATTTTTAATATTTAAAATTTTTCATAATTTTCTAAGATACAGAAACTGAAAAAAAATGATGTCAGTAAAAATAAGGTTGCTTAGGGGGAGGGATAATAATACACGCGAAGGCAGATTTAAAAGTTCCCTAAATAACAATTGCAATAAGAAATAAAGCAACTTCTTATAAAATTTATAGGCGTTGATACGGATTATTCTCGTTATTGTTTAATTCTGTCGCATCCGTGAACGAGATAACTTACGTATTTTTCTTCGATCTCTACAACTGAATGTCGTTTCATGTAGAAGAAGAATCGCGATCTGTCTCTAAAATCTACGGACAAAATAAATCATGTCTTTTTTCATTAACCATTCATAGATTAGTAAAGAGTTTAGAGTAATCTAAATGAAAAGAAGCTAAACAACGACTAAATTGAACGTTACTAGAATACGCGACATTGGAATTTGTATTATATTTTCGCCTTCTATAAAACCGTACAAGTCATAAATTCGTAAAACACGAAAAATGATCGATCCGTCGCATACGAAATGATTAAATCCACGAAATTTCACGAATGAATACCACCCGTAAAACACTATTTCGTACACCATCGAATCCCAAGAAGATGCTTGAAAACGAAGGAAAGAAGGGAAGAAAAAGACGAAAGTAGGCAATCAAAGACTGTAACTATAAAACGGGAAAAATCAATCAATCAACGGGAGGAGCGTAATTTTTCGCCCCTTTCATTGATCCGAAATTACAACGTGGTGGTGGATAGAGGGACTCGCGAAAAATGGCGGCGTTTCGGCGTTTTCGCACGTGCCTCGACCACGTAGTCATCTTATCGCAGCCACGGGACGTTCTCAATTGTATTATATATATTAATAACGATACAGCGAATTAGGGATAAGTATACGATTCCGCGGTCAGGCCTCGGTAATCCTGTTATTAGCGCGGCGATTAGGGGAAGATGATCCTCAGGCAAATTGCAGGGGCGTATACCGCGGTGTTTGGTTAACGTAATCGCCAATCACTATCGTTGATCCTCTGTTGCGAGAGACAGAGAAAACAGAGGAGAAAGACCGGTGGAGAGGAAGGGAGAGACAAGGTAAAGGATCGACGAGAGGAACAGGGTCGATGCGTCGGTGGGTACGAACCCCCTCGGGACCCCACGGCATTTCCCTTCTTCGAGAATTTTCTCGTTTACATGGAACCTCGAAGCGAGCCAACTCGAGATCTCGTTCGTGTCCCGCAGACATTCGTGCCGTGAGTCGATTAAATTGCAGTTTACGCTCGGATTCAATATTTCACTGTTATTACGTGGAATTGGCGTAACCAAACGGCAGAAAAGTCTCTTCTTTAAACAGTCCGAGATTATTAGGTTGACCATGTCCGAGGAATTTTCTATTCCGTTCGGCCGTGATACGACGGGCAATTTATGCGCACAGACTAGAATGTTGGTATTTCTCTATCCTCTGGTATTTTATCGGTTGACGTATCGGCGCGATTTTTGCTTTCTCTGTTAACAAATTACTTCTTCCTTTGAGATTTCTTGCTTTCACGATACCACATCACGCAGTTATCAAAGCTGAGGCTTTGAGCGTAAACGTTCTTTTGCGAAAAGCATCCTAATATTTCGCAATGTTGCAGCCATTGATATCAGAGTATCATTCGGCTCCCGACGAGTTCTTATTCGTTTCAACAGAATATTTCAAGCTTATACTTGTGATAGCTTTTTGATAAGAAGCTATGCTCTCTTTCTTGTTATTAGTTCGTTGAGATCATTGGATTAACCGTGTCTATGGAATTTTTTATTTGGTCCTCTTCATGATACGACAAATAATTTATCGAGCCTAGAATGTTGCTATTTCTGTACTGTAATACTTGTAATGTTGGTGTTTCGTTTTGGTTTCTCTGTTGACAAATTAGGTCTTTCACGACCTGATACCACATATATACGTATACAAGTTGAGGTTTGTATGAATGTAAGTATTGTTTTGGAAAAAGATATTTTAGAGTTATTGATATTACCGTGTCGCGTACGATAAATTTTTGTTTTGCTTTTCTTGCAAGTTGGTATATGTTATGATTGTCGAGGAAAGTATATAAAGATGCAAAAACGTGCAGAATATTCGTGCTATGTGTATACCACTTCTTAATTCAAAAATGTTCTATTTTATTGAGTACTAAGACTGTCAAAAGAAGATTCAAATAATTACAGCTCTAGGACTTTTAGACATCACGCACAGTGGCTGACAAACTTGTAGAAATTTTTTGTGAATATATTATGTGTGCTCAGCAAAACATTTTGAAATTTCATTACTTCCATTACCACATTATCCACTGTTTTATGCTCATTATTACCATATGATAATATTGGTAAAATTTGATATGCATAAGAAGCAATAAGATATTTAGTGCAAATATATTTTTCCAGAGATCACAAACATATTTAATCAGACAACTATAATGTATCTTCAGGTTAAGTTCAAATCTTAAAGTAAACATCTTGTAACTTCCATATACTTCAGATTGATTACATACAATGCATATACGTACAATGTCCTTGTATAAATAACTTGAAGACATATACTAAAAGGAAAAAAGGCTTAAATATACCTCTTACCTACAAAAGAACCTAGTCCGATTAGCATTATCAGGTAGAATTGGATAGACGGTAAACGTCAAGAGTATTACATATTTCATTAACAACAATTTAAATTGCAAACTGTGCAGTAGACGCGAAATGGAGACATTGGAACATATTCTAATCAAGTGTGCTCAATATAGATCTTAATGTGGACTAGCATTATCCTTAAAAAATATGGAGATTCTAAGTATTTATCTCGCTCCAAGAGAAAAGCTAATAGAAGATACATGCGTAAAATTATGCATGAGATTAAGATCCCTCTACTTAGGAGAATGAATAGGAAAACAAGTCAGACGCTATAATAGAAACAAGGTAAAGAAAATTAATCTGCCGAGCAGTAACAAACCACAATCTTTACGAAACAGTTGATCTATTGCATAAAACTAAAACACGATTTGTATTATCGTACACGCGTACACTTATGTGGTTGATAACTGGTGGTACACGCGGAAAGGGGTTGATTCTATGCGAAAAAAGAAGTCAAAAATATAGAATAAAATTTTTTTTTTTTAATTTTTCCGTCGAGACAACGATCTACAGTGAGATCCGTTATAACGTACCGCACGTGTACCGAGCGAAAATTCAAAGTCGATTTTCTCGAAAACAAAGCCTCAAACGAAAAATGTTTATTCTATATTTTCGACTTCTTTTTTCGCGTAGAATCATCCCCTTTCCGCTTGTACCACCAGTTACCGCCCTGTATATATATATATATTTTGTTGCGCGTAAGTCTCATACAATAAATAAATATTATTACATAGCACTATCACTACTACTACTACTGCTTCAGATTGGTTTTAAATTTCGCCAATATGACAATGCTAAAGGTGTCCTTTTACACGGTATTAAAGAAATTTCAGAATGTTGTATATAGTAAATGTTGAAATATTTTTGTGAATCGCTTGCTTTTAGCGAAACGAACAAACGCGTGTCAGTGGAAGAAAGTAGCCGGTGGAACGGAAGAAAAACGAAAATAAAACGGTTCCGAGATCGACTTCTCAACTGTTGTCATTTCCTGGCGACGAAAATCATCTTCATTAAAATTGTTCCGGTCGGTTCCATCCGTTGCTCGCGCGGCCGTCGCATGGATCGCGAACCATGTCACGATATTCAGTCACATGTCCCGGCGAGTAACTCTCGTAGCCTAGATTCAAAGTGTCAAGGAGTGATGTATATTTTCAACGTGTCGTCTCTTCCACACTCGACGCGTCTCAGCGAACATCCACCGCCTTTTTCTTCGAAATGTCGTTCGTATGGCGCTTACGCGATCAGTGACAAGCCAATTGGCTCGATACACACACACATACATCAGTTGGAAGGTTTTCTTCGTTTCGCTATCTATATATTTTCATTTGCAATCACGCGATATTTTAGATCAATTGCGATCACGAGTTTGTGTCACGAGTTTGACAGTAGAATCGTTTCGATTTTCTCCTTTAACGATCAAACTTTTAATGACAAATGAAATGTGGTGAGTTGAGCCGTTTAAGAAAAAGCTTCCTTTTACATTCGTTTGATCTCGTTCATCGTTGAAAGTCATAAACGATAAAACAGGTGAAACATAATAATGTGGAAACGTGCACGAAATACGAAGTTTGATTATGTTATAATACTTTTTCCATGCAACGTAATTTTTTATGCAATGCACTTGTTGCAACGACATGTTCTACGCGAACATCGTAAGGATTATTATTTATAGGATCGAAGCGTCGATGATATATTGTTTACGCTAATGGAATCTCCAAACAAGCAATTACAGATAGAATAGAAGAAAATTACATAATATTCTCGAGTTTATATATATACTCGTATGTAAAATTATAATACTTAGGATCACAGATCGAGGAAATTGAACACTCTGACTAACTGCAACTTCCTTAATTAACTATCTAGTTATTATCATTTTTATTACTTTACGTAAGAGACATATTTTTCCTCCAAGCATTACACATCAACGTAATTGTACAAGAAACAAATTTATAAAATAAACGAATCCAGTGCTCAAAACGTTTTCCCCGATACATATTTCTTGTTCCTCTCGAATTTCTGTTAAATTTTATATAATTTCATAATGACACGCACAATTTCCTATCTCCAATAAATTCCTGACAACCGTTTAATCCTCGAAATCTATGAAATTGCTGTCAAACTTCTGTTAAATTCTACCTGCATTCAATTTCCTCTTTTCAATAAATTCAAGTTTTTCCCGTTGCCTGTTCGAAATTTCTTTGCAAGCTGCTTAAAGATGAAAATCGACGAGCAACTTCTCGACAGCTGGCGGTGGAAAAAACGGCAAGATTTCCATCGATCCCCGAAGGTCGACAACCTATCGTCGAAGCAACGAGGCCGATTCGCAAACATCAATTATATCGACGAAACGTCAATAATTCCATGAACGATAAACTACGCGATGCGTGCCGCTTTTTCTCGGTATCAATGTCGCGTCGGGATTCACGAAGCTTCTCGATGCGTCGCGATCGAACAATACCTGGACTTCCCCCGAATTTCAAACGGGCAACAACAGCTTTCGATCGATCGGCAAACGAAGGTAAAATAATAAGCGAGAGAGCCGGCCGCGATGACACGACGCGACTCGCGGACTATCCGTCTGCGTCAGATTGCGCCCGTAATTTTTGCGATCACGATGACTCAGATCGGTGACTTGACAACTGGTCGGTTACTACGTATTAATTACGGATAAAAATCAATTACGGTAATTTCGAGGGAATCGCCTCCTTTCAGCGGCGAGCCGCGTTCCTTGAGCGACGTTTCCGTGAATCGCAATTCCACCTCAGGTTCTCTCTGTCCTTTCGTTCCCATTACGTGTTTTAATTGCAGAGATGTATCATTTTTCTTTGGTTCTGGAGATGCATTCGGAAAGATTTTACTTTGTGTATCTTGGCACAGTGATTGACGAATAAAGCTTGAAAGATTATTTTATCGTAATTTTATAGTAATTTTAGAGAACTGAATTATATCTTTTTCTAGAGCGACGAATAGAAGTAATGTATATGCTAAGTTAGATGGTTGTTATTAATATGGCGAAAAGTACGAGGTACTTGAGAAGTAATACAAGTAATACGTTTTTAAATGACTATGCAAACGCGTTTTAAAAAGATCTCTTTATTTCTTTATTTATAACTTCGGTTATTTTTCAATACCATCAACATTCCTACTTAAACGCTTATCGTAACTTTACACAAGTTTTCGTACGTATCTATCCTTGTCACACACTTCCGCCGCGAGTCCACATATCGTTTCACGTCGTTCTTCAAATCATCGTTTCTTGCGTTATTCGCTCGAAAACTCTTTAAATTTTGTAAGAAAATGGAAATCAGGCTCGTTTCATGAATTTATCATTTTTTCATTGCCCGTATTTAATTGCTGCACCCGTCATCTTACAAATCCATAGCTTCATTACTGGAAAACTGCTATAAGTCGAAGGTAAATTCTTCTTGGAACAATGATTTCAGCATTCAAGAAGCGTAAAAGTACGGGAGATCGCACTTCGTCATCGCCGAGGTTTTCACTTCGTATAGTTGTTTCGAACGTATGGACAATTAATTATTAACGTGGCAAGATTAATTATTAAAGTACAAAATTTTGTATGATTTATGTCAACGTATGAATTAAGCTAAGTGACCTTCTTTCAAGCACATCCTATCGATTTATATCCTTCTATACATGATCGGATATTACTTTGTGAACGAGTCTCGTATCTAGTACACGGTTACTAACACTCATATGCAAATTTATACTTTCTTCCAACCACAACTGTATCTGCCTGTGTATGTGTGTGTGAATATTTCATTTGATAAACTGCTTGTTGAAGTAATTTATACGTGTAGTAGATCATCTTGAAGGAAGTTAAGTGGTTCTTGGAAATGACATAAGGAGGGAATAGTTTAGTATATTTTATTTTTCGTCAAATATTTTAATCGATGTTAAAGGAACGTGTCAATACAATAGGCAGAAGATGGACAAATAAATTATTTGTACCTGTTCGTGTTTCCTAACGAGGTCCTGTTTCAGTATGTTCGTTTCTCTATTCTTACAGTTCTAACTTTGAGATGATATATTTTGTTAATTAAGATAAATTAAGATAACATTTTAAACATATTGTAATATTTCAATATATGAAAGTTAAAACAAACATAACAAGATACATGTCAATACGTTCTATATCTTCTGTATATCTCATTCTTACGTTACATAATTTCTCACATCTTTATACGTTTAATGTAAATGTACTTATCTAACGTAAAACAATTTGAAGCCCTTTTTCTCGTTTGAGATTAGGTTCACCTTCCATTTCCTCGAGACAGATCGTCATTTAATTGCAATAATATAGGCAATAATGCAAATTTGAACGAATTTTAAAAATGTAATGGTTCGTTGTAAAAGGACTATTAAAATTATTAAATGTCTAAATGTGAAAGTTATCTTTGGACTGTATACTGTCTTAATTCCATCAGCTCCAAAAAAGCTGGAAATTTAAAACGAAGTAATTCTTGCACAAGAAATGAACATTTAGGAGCAAACTGTATTATATACGCTGTATACATGTAAATATGATGTATTTAAAGGTAACAAGGAATGACGAGACTGCAAGAAGTCTGCTCGTACGTGAAAGGTTAATTTATTTCAAACTTGCAACATTTATAGATAGTATGTAGAAGGTGGCTAACAAACCATGCAAAATTTCAGTCTGGCAGCTCGAACTTTAGCTCATAACAGAATTTCGCGTTTGCTGTACCGTAGCAAGAAATATGTAATAACTTCGACACATGGTAATTTCAAGGTGTAAAATTATTCGCCTATTAGCTTAATCGATAATGTTTGACATTAAACGCTTATTATTCAATTTTATGTTATTTTCGTTATCCGAGCATGTCGAAAACAGTATCGTGACGTGTCTGCACTTGTTTCGTGCGAGGTATATTAAGCACTTTACGCAACGAGATGATCTAAAACAGAAAAAGTCTATCAAAGGGTATAAAAATATAGACAAACTGTACAAAGAATTATCAAAAACACGCAAGTGAAAAAAATATAAAGGAAAACGTTATTTAAATTCGAAACGTTCGCTTATAAGGATAAAAATCAAATTTTGGCACTTTGTCAGGAATCTAGCTTCAAAAATCGGCTTCTGGAAATTTCATGAAGTCGCGTTTAAACTTTAAACTCGCAGTCATAAGGAAAAGAACTATATTTTAAGACCATCAAAATTTTGAAAATCGATTCTTCAAATTAATTTTCAGAATCAATTTAAACGTCAGTTTTTAAAAACAACAGGATAACATGTTAATCGAATTTAAAAATATCAGTAGAAACGATAATTTCAAAGTGAAAAGACAAAACTTCGCACAACGAATTTTAATAATCGCTTCGATATTAAACGTATTTCGAGGTCATTCGGTGCGCGAAGAATCGCGGTGCGTTAAAGAGAACTGAAACTTAGCGTGTTACGCGAACGATGCGAGGTTAATCGTATTGTTACAAATATATATATTACTTGTGCGTGTATACAATAATTATGGCACAGGAGCCGCGGGGCCGCAAATGAGCGATTTGTATTAGCTGGCGTGGCGCGTTCGTGTGTACGGGTTTCGAGGGAATTTTAAAAGGCTGACGTTATCAGACAATGACAGTGATTTATTAAGGAATGAAAATTCACTTGTGGCCAAGGAAAATTGCCTTTGTCGAAAACAATGGAGGTGAGAGTTAACGAATTGAGGTGTTCGAAGTTCTCGGTCGGAAGCCGGATATTATTCCTCGCGAGACTGTCTTCTCTTTGACAAAATACGCACACGGACGAATCATGTTCCTGCATAATTTCCTTTTGTTATAATTATTTAATTTCTTTCTTTTATGTCAGTGAGAAACGAAAGCATTGACAGCTGAATAGAATATCTCCTTGTACATTGATATAGCCTACACTTACGCTTTAATTAAATATTAATTAATATTTTGTACAGTATTACGATATTAACATCGATGTAGGTTAAATTGAAAAGGATCTTCAATTTGCTGAAATCGTAGATCGAATAAATATTGCAAGTTCGATTTGATTACACCTACGTTTTTTTAACAAATAAGGTCATTTACAAAAACTTCTGACATGAAAATTGAAACAAGAATGCTAATTCACTCACTTCGATGACGAATTCTGTCTGTATCTTAATTGCTTCGAAATCAAAGTTCAAAACACAGGAGAAGATACCAAAGAAGCTTAATCTCCTCAAAAATGTATTTATGAAGATAATTATTTGTTTCCAGTTAGTATATAAATAAATTGGTATACTTTATAAATATGAAATGAGACAAATAAAATTGAAAAATAATATACGAGTCCGACATTGCATCTTTGTATCTATTGAAATCACATTTGAAATCGTAAATTCACATATTATAACGTGCGGAACTCTTTTATAGACAGAGTCTTCCGCATACTCTTCAACACGTTAATCCTTCAGCATTTTAAATGAATGCATATGCGATAATAAATAATATTTATTTATCAATAGTATTTTTGTTCGCATAACACGCTCTTCAACCTAAAAGAACCACAAAGTAGCGCAAATTTCTCTAACATTCTGAATAGATCGACTAAATTTAACTGTTTTTGTAAAGTGGCGGATAGAGGAAAGTTCAAAATACACTGTGAATTTTAGTAACTTCTGTACGAAAAATTGTTTACCACATTGATAGCAGTCATGTATTCTACGCTATATATTATGTTTATTTTATTTTACTTTGTAAAATTATAGTATCTTTTCACATTTCTTATTTTATAAACTTTCTTCTGTCCGCCACTGTAAACTTATCGAATACGTTTGTACGTCACTATAAGTACATACATATGTATGCGCCAATATTCCAAAAACGAATCCAACTAATTTTAAACCCAAAAAGCAACTGCAATCGAGACGAGAATCTGCAGAAATAAATTGCGAAATTGGAAAGAAATCTAATAAAGTTATCTACGAGGCAACTAGTTATTTTTACCGAAATATTTGGATGGAACGAACAGCATGAGGTCGCCGAAGAGATGTCCGATCGCTGTTTCACCCGGTCACAGGAAGTCGCACGTAATGGCCGGTACGGTCTGAGGTCAGAAGAAAGGTATATAGGGTACAACAGCGACGACGTCCGTTCCGCAGCCTTAAGCCCGTAAAGGTTTCGGGGATGCGCTTTCTTCGTTCTCAAATCTGAAACGCGCCGGAGCGTTAGTAGTGCAGAGGTGAGCGGCTTGGGTCGTCACTTCCGCTTACCAAGCGAACCGCATTGGTCATTCGATTTAAAAGTTTAATCAGGGGCCTATAAAATTACGAGCTCCTCCGTTCGCGTCTCTGCTATGTTCGATGGCTTTACGATTCCAAGCTTGCATACCTCGTACGCGCATACGTACGCACGATTTTACAAAAGAGAAGCGCGATTTTAATTCACTTTACCAGCTTTCTCATTTTTTTTTAAATCTAAGATTTTTATTTTACGTCTTCCTTTTCACTTTCTTTATTGTAATTACGTTTATCAGTTTACACGTTTAATGTGTTTACTGTGTACGCATCGGATCTGTCGCGAGTTAACATGTAGTTTGACGATGTACACCATTGTACACTGGCGTTCATAAATATTCAAACTCTTTGGTTGGTTTGCGGTAACAACGGTATATTTTGCTAAAATATTCAAATTAATGATTAGAACCGGTGCTTATCACCAACCACTTTGGTTGGTTTGCGGTAACAGTATATTTTATCAATACACGTATATCTACAAATTAATGGCTAAAATAGAGCAGTGCTTATTACCTTTTAATGCAGTTAGCACTGTTGGCAGCTGTACATTTAAATTATGTGTATATTAAATGATGTGGTGACTGTGGATCCTCCTTCTTTTACAATTAAGTACACGAGTTGTCGACGTGCCTGCTGGTTTTAGATATTACTACTGGAAATAATGTCAGTAGCTGTTTGTCGATTTATGAGAACCTTGTTTCTCTGGTCTATAGTTTAGAAATCGCATAGCCTCGCGATAAAGAGCTTTTCAAATAATAGAATAGATGGCTTTTGGAAGTTTTAGTTTGTTTGCTTTAATAGGCTGATCAGGGATTTTGAGAATTAAGGAATCTTTCATTGATTTCGGAAAATAGTTTTTCAACATTTTTCTCTTTCTTTGAACGCGAAGCGATGAATACGAGGATCGTGCGAACATACTGATCTTGTCACGTTGTTATCACGAATTTGTTGGTGCTAATGAATGTTATAGTTTCGGTGTAAGTCGTGATAAAAGTTGAATCTACCGAATCTTGCTTGTTCGTCACTTATCTCGTTGAATTCATCTTGGCGGAACATGGAATACTACACGTAAACGCAAAATACGATATTTTGTTAGATTAACGTCAGAATCTTGATAATACCGTGAAAATTTTCAACGTTAATCTATATCAGAATCTTGAGATTAATTTAGCTTTTTTTTTAAATCGAATAAACATATGACATCACTTTGTAATTCTAAGTATTTGCGAACTTATTGCAAGTGTTTACTGACCTTTATGTACATAGAATTGCCTGTTACCACTCACTAAGATGTCCAGTTTTTAATTGATAACTAATTGATCCGTGATACAAGCATTTGATGCTAATGTTATCCATTTGATGTCAATGTTATTACTTTTTTATTTAGTCTGCAAATGTGTAATAATTATGTATACAAAATATAGCTTAAACGTTACAAACGCTCTAACATTGCCAACTTTAGCAAGAAAACCTAACACAATGGACTTTTCTACTTTCCCAAATTTTTTCAGGGTACAACCATTTATTGTATATCCTCGAAAGTCATGCGACTTCATTTAAATTTATCGTTGTTAAATGCTATTTTATAAATTTTATTCAATTGTTTACACAGTCTGCGAATTCGGAGAAAGATTGGCGATTTGAAAGATCGATAACCGCAAGGCTTAAAGGCAGCAAGTTCGGCCAGTTTATACGTGAAATTCATTGAAATATTTCGATGAAAAATCCTGCGAAAAAAATATTGTCGTATCATGGAAATCATCGAACCCATAAACCGTAAACAATAGACGAGAAGAGTGGCAAACAAACGTATATTACGTATCTACGTCGGCCGGTATGCGCTTAGCTGCTGTGATCGCCGTGGCTCGGCGCGTTCGAGGCCGGTGCGCGCCGTTGCGTCGAGTAATGCAAGGGTGTGTTCGGTCGTCGCGATTATTTGAATAAAATGCGCCACTACGTCAGCCGTCAGGCGTCCGCGACTCGAAAGCTTTCTCTACTTCTCCGCGACCCGATAGGGGGGAATAATTTACTCCGGAGGAACAACAAGTGTGTCGTTGACGGAGGCCTCGTTCCTCTCGTCTCTCTTTCTCTTTATCTCTCGGCTAACCACACGAGCTTCACTCCCCGTGTCCGTGCCGGTGCTGCGTACCGAACCGTGCACACACGGGTTTTCTCTGTTTCGCCGAGATTCATGAGCCTCGACGGACGTGCCGATTTAGAGGATCGTTCGTTCCTTCGTACGTTCGTGTGTCCTTTGTCTCGTGCGCCACGCTGCCGCACTTTCTGGCCGCCTTTTGCTCGACTTTTGCGCCCGGACAAATATCTGGCTCGACCGGCGCGGCTCGTAATTCCTCCGGGTGACATACTGGTCAGAAAAGAAGTTTCTTGGATATATAATTACGCTCGAAGGGAAGAGTTCTGTCGAGTAAGTATCGGTAAGGTTAGAGAAACTTTAGTAGCTCGAACGTGAAGCTTTATGGTTTATGGTTAAGTTTACGAAGGAAAGATTTCTGTCGTGTAAGTATCGGTAAAGTTAGAGGAACTTCGCTAGGTTTAAGGTGAAGCTTCAAGGATTCTGATCAAATTATTAGAATCGTGGAATACTTTTAAGAAGAAAATTTTCTTTGGGCATAGTTCTTTGGCTCTGTAATTACGCTCGAAGAAAAGATCTCTGGCGAGTAGGTAAGGTTAAAGTAACTTTATTAGATTGAAGATGAAGGCTTATGGTTTATGGATGAGTTCGTGGTTAGTAGAATGGAGGAATATTTTGTAAGAAGGAAATTTTGTTTGCAGAAAGTTCTTTGGATTTACAATTACGGTAGAAGGAAGTATTTCGTCCGTTAAGTCGTTTTGTCGTGTCAGTATCTGTTCGATGAAACTGGATAAACTCTATCTGTATATTAGGTCGAAGGTGAAGCTCTAAGGATTATGACTTACTTCGTGGTTAGGAGAATCGGGAAAGATTTTTGAGAAGAAAAGTTTTCGTCTCGTTGGTATTAGCTGGATGATCTTTAGTAAATTAAGTTTAGTAGATTAAGTTAGATTAGTTAGAAGATTAAGAGCGTAATATTTAAATTCAGCGTCGATCGGATGGATGGACTATTTCCTAAAAAGAACAAGTTTTCGTCAATTTAATATCGGTTGGTTCGGTTAGTTCAACTTCAATAGATAGTAAGTGAAGATTCAGATTTGGAATTGGTAGAGTAGAAGGATTGCTTAAAAAAGAAAAAGAAAGATGAGTTAGTGTAACCTTCAGCATATTGGTAGTCTAGGTTCAAGGTCGTTAAAGGTAAAGAATTACGTCGAACTTCGACAGTGGGGGCAGTCTCATGGATAAGAAAATAAAAAGGAAGAATTAAATGATAAAGACGCGTGAGAAGCGACTGATACTGCTTATTGATATCGTAGAACTTCAGACATCCATCTTGCTTACGAATTAGTCGCATAGAGAAGTTTTTGTTCCACAATTCTTCTACACACTTCGTGACACGTTTTAAAGACATAATCTTCATCTAATCAAAGCATCTACAACAAGCGAAACCAAACATCTGCAAATGCAACGTTAACATACAGATTTTAGGAATAGATTCCCCTAAATGTCTATTAGCAAGTTCAATCCTCTAATAATAGGTATAATACACAATTGTTCAATACAATTACATACAGTCATTAATTCCATTTTATCTCGTTTCGACACCTGTTTCATCGCACGCGCTCTAACAATGCAACGATCTGACACACAAAGAATTCATAGACCATTATAAACGCGAGGAGCTGCTGAACTATTTGTTTCTTGTCGGCCGACAAGAGGAATCGCCGAGGTATTTAATCAAGAAACTTCATTCAGACGAAATCTCGTGTCAGCCCAGCGAAAGCTGGTATTTGCAATTTAAAAGAACGAAAGTCGTCTGCATATTATAATCACCATTAAAATGTGCGATTCACGTTTACACGGAGGCCTTCGACGACACCGACAGGATTAATATTTCCGATACGACACAGGCTCATTGCATTTGCAGTTGGAAACTGCTTCCTCTACTCTTGGTACAATCACCCTATATGAATCATTAAAGAAACAATGCTGAAGGCAGTGGCGTATCTATCATATGCGTGGGTGGTGCAGCTGCACCGACGCGGCTTGAACCTGAGGAATCTTGACCGTGAGTTTTTGCAGTTTTTCGTTGCTGGCGTACGTCCTACTTGAAATTCAACCTTCTTTTTTACAAGTCTTGGTAACACTTTTAATTATGACCTTGCTGTATTGTTGCGGTGCTTCTACGTCACTTTCTTTCTTGCTGCAGTAAAATTATTATGTGTACCAGTATTCCCTTCAACTGTGGAATCTTGAACGAATTTCGAAGCTTTTTGTAATTAGATATTTCTCTTTTGTATCATTAATTATGTCGTTATAAATACGCCGTTTTTCAATTAATCACGAAACGGTCCGTGCATTTTTGGTATTCTAATTTATAATTACGACGAAGAGGATTTTTAATGCTTTAATTCTGCTGCGTTCCTTGTATCATTTTTGACCGAGTCGATAGAAAATTGTTCAAACTCGAAAGAAATACGAAAGGATCGCTATTGCGATTGTTATATGTGAAAAGAAGTCAAGGATAACAGTAGGGTTAAGAAAAACTTTCTACGAAATATTTGTATCGAACTTTGCAAATTGCTTATCGAGAGAAAAACATGGTTGGATCGAAAATAATGCAAGAAATTATATATACTATATACCTATATATACAAGGAAACCTTGTCCATGTCTCTTGGAATTTTTCTAAGTCTTCGTGCCTGAAGTATCTGGAATCGCCTCTATTTCGAACATTACGAATAAAGCTAAAAGTTTACATAAATAGTCGTACATAGTTATATCATATAGAAAATACATAAAAACGAATGACTTTATTATCACGGATTTAATAGTTACACCTTGCGTTTGTGATATACGAGGCACTTTGGCAGCTTTGAAATTCAGCCGTGGGAAATAAATTTTATTTAGATATTAAACATCTGTTCAGTGGATATTGAGACAAGAATCGTGTAGGTAGTGTACGCTTACCTTAATCGTATAGAAATGTAGCGTAATTTTAGCATGTTATTTATGTCTTTTAACTAGCTGTTGAAGAAGGAAACAATTTACACAATCAAAGGCGAAATATATTCATCATTGAGCAATAATGTATTCTTTTTTACGCATCGTTCTTTCGTCAGATTTGTATGGCTACCGAGGAGAAATCCCGTTGCACATATTTTTATAAATCATACCAAGAAAAGAAACATAATTAAACAGGAGAAGAATAAATAAGGTTTCGAATAGATATTCTACATTTTCATCGTAAAATTATGTGTACTACAAACGAAGATTAAAGAAAGAAAAAGACAGAAGAGTAATTTATTATCATTCTCATATCACTAAAACTTCTTCTTATTTGCTTTTTTAATTAGAAGAATATTTCTGCCATCCTGTCGAACATTTCAAAAATGTTTTTTCCAACATTAGTCGTACTGTTTCTTACATAACTTCGTCGATTTATTACCCATTTTTAAAAGGCTTATATCTTTACACTTAGCAGGTTCACTGTTCACTGTTCACCTTTGCGACACTGTTCAACACATTGTTTCACCTTGGCCATAAAAATATCCAACCAAAATATAAAAACAAAGAGACAACTGTTCAGTCACCAAAGTGACATCGTGATAAAGGAATCGACGAAATTGTCGAATCCGTGTCATGAACTTCAAAATTTCTTTCTTCGGAAAAGAAAAAATGACTGAAAATAAGAGAACAAGGAGAAAGATACGAATAGAGTGAAAATAAGACCTCGGTCGTTGACTTGGCGTCCCACGCCAAAACGACCCCTCTCCGGGACATCGATCGTTGGTCTGGTTGCGACGCGTTATTAAACGACACCTCGTATCGATCTCGTTTATCGATGCTATATGGCTCAGTCCGTTCGGAACAGTAGCTGCGGCGTGGCGCGCGTTTCGAGCAGAAACAGCCGGGGAAGCGTGTGCCGTGGCCGAGAGGAATACTAGCAAAAACCGTCTCTACTAGCCGGCGAACTTTATTGAATGAAAATGCCGCTACGTTTTTGCCCCCGTCTCAGCATCTCTCGCGGACCGAATGAAACAATGGCCATTATGTGGAACACTCGCGTGTCCATATACATATATGCATGCGCTCGCGTATGTATTACGTGTTTTTTTAAATTTATACACAGATGCGAACACATCTAAACACGCATAAGGGACAAACACCGCGCATGTACACGCAACTTTAGCGTATCGTATTGTATAAATGAACGAATGTCTATTAATACGTATTTATATGTATATATACATACCTATATACAGTCGGGGGCAGAAATAAGTGGACAGGTAGTGGAAGTGATTATCGATGAAGTTTAATCGAATTAGTAATAACGTTATATGTTTAGTTTATATTTATTATACAGCCTTATAGTACGTAGATTAATTAGTAGTGAGTAGCACTCGATAGAACAATTTTTGTACTCATAGATACGATCAGATTTTCGTTGTCTATTAAACTGCTTGCTTTTTTCCACTTTCTATCTTCCGCTTTACGTCTTATTGTATTAAAAACGTAAGATATTAGAATTGCAAAAAGATATATTGTTATATAGTGAAGAAAACTCCGCTAAAAACGAAATTGTGCATTTTTCAATCAGTTAGGTGATACAAAAATTGTATCGAAGAGGAGGGAATCCATCATTTCTTAAAATATTCTTCAGCGATCTAACATGTATATTCTAGCCATTGCTTTAGCTAAAAACCAAGCAAAAGGACATTTTTCAATTTGTTTCGTCCCGAGAGGTAGGAATCGTAGAAATCCTGTCGCATGGAACATATTAAAGAGCGAATATTTACATTTCCGCCTGAACAAACCGTGTACAAGGAAACTTCATTGATACCTATTTCTACTACCAATCTACTTATTTCAGTCGCCGACTGTATATAAATGTAGGCACGGCACGGAGACAGCTGTTGCTACTATTATATCCAGCGCGGTCGCATTATGCCTTAAGGACAATCGTGGGAATTCCATTAAGTGGCCTTGAATGGTTCATTCATGTCGATCAACTCTTTTCCTAACGGGGTTGACAGATCAATCGGGCTGCACGGGCACGAGCAACCGATTCACCGGGCATTTCTCTTACCGCAGCGAGTTGCTCTTCAGCCTCGTGGACGGCCACGACGACGAAACAGAGACGCCAAAGTCAATTACCTCGCGTATATACGAATGCCGGCGTGTACGAATCGATCTCTTGTTTTCTTGGCCGACGAGGCGACCGCGCTCTCGTTTGCCCCCGGTATCGAACGGATCGAGAATGGTATTCCAACCGCGTCGTGCGGAACTCGTCCTTGTCTTCGCCCCCTATCCACAGACGAGAGACGGACGCGCCGGACAATCGGAATAATTGACTTTTGCTTTTAATCGGAATATGTATTCCGCGGAGTCAGTTCCAAACACGGCTACTTTATATCGCGTGACAAAGCCAGGATGAAAAAGCTGAACAGTCGGCGTGCGACGCACGATTTGTGATTCGATTATGAGCATGGCTTTTGGCGCGGACAAATTTGTCGGCGTTTCGTCAGGTTTTTTAGCGCGGGAACGAAGAAACATGATGGATCGAATGTGACTTTGGCGATTGTTAAGCGAGTTTTATAGTCGTCTTCCGTATCTTCGCATGTCTTTTACGAATGATTAATATGTGATACGATGTTGGATATTGGCTATTAGATTGGCTAATATTTATCGATTTTCGTCTTTTCTTTTCCTCGGTTCTTTCGATTTGCACACATTAGTGGTTATCGTCTGCGTGTACTTGGATGTTTTCTGGTATGAAATTAGGAAGATGAATGGAAAAATTCAATCTATACAGTTTCCAGCGAAAGGTAAAACGTGAATTGTAGAGAATCGGTGGTGTTCCCTTTTGGCCTCTCGGCACAATTTTTCTTTCACTTTTTCTTCGTTTTTTTTGGTTTCTTCTTACATTTACATTTTGTTCTCTGTACGCTTTCATACGACATATGAAGAGCACACACCAGAACATGAATAAGTTTACTGTTTTTCTAGCTTTCACATCGCTCGATGATTAAAAAGGAGTATTTTAATATGAAATAATCGGGGACGATAGATACGCATAATTAATATTATAATTAATGTAAATTAGATTAAATGTCGAAGAAGCTGGCCAAGATGCATATTTAATCGCAGAATCAAATGGAAAGACAATTTCTATATGGAATTGGTTGACTCTTTTTTTAAAAACAGCGAGAAGTATGACTTGTGCTTTTCACACTGTGGACTTCGTATCTTTTCCTTCCGTCAGTCGTTTTTATCTTCGTTCTTACCTTTTCCCTTGAGTTACTTTACTTTTTTGTTCCGTGTATTTCTTCTGTTCTTTGGAACGCACCGCGGTGCATTTAATCAAATTTAGTTATCGCGGCAAAAGAGTTTAGAGGTAGAGATCGAAGAAGGTAATTGGTACAATGTTTAATGAGGAGAGATGCCCGTGGAAAAGATCGGTCGCATTGTTTACCGATAAAGAAAGCCGAATGAATATTCCTCATTCAGATTGGCGCTGCTTTTGATCCCAAGTTGAGATGGACTCGCGTTTTCTGGAATGAAGTTTTAATTACCGCTTCCTTTGCACTTGTACTCGTTTCTTCCTGGGTCAACACTTCAATTATAATTTAATGACGTGAGAAGTATTATTAATTCATCGAAATTAGCAAGAAATTCGAATCTACAACGCGGTAGCAGGTGCTTCTACAAGGCGTATTATAAGTAGCTGCGATTGCTTTTCTTATTTATTTCTAATACATTATGCTTATTACTGTTTTATTATTAATACGATATATTAGCTATTAATTCTTTTATATAGCGTTCTATACGCATAATTGATTCTAAGTTTAAAGTCTCGCATTATACCGTACCGGTTAATCACTGTGCAAATAGAATTCGAAAAGCTAACTGTCGAGTCTAGTGAAAGAAACGAAATTATTCCGTAAACCGTAAGTTATAGACTATATTGAAGAAAGAAATTAAAGAAATATATTCTACATCGAAGATTCTGTTTGATATGCCTTTATATTTACAGCTTGCGAATACGTCGAATTAATATTTTCAGTTACTACTGTTGATTTATCTCTTCTGCAAAATTCATAAATTCTCTTGATCGAAGCTTTATCATTTTGTCAATCTTTCTCAAATTTGTATCTGTAGGAAAAATTTAGAAATGAAAATGACAATAGTAATTTTGCCAAGTACGAAATATTAAAAGAATAGATCAAAAATGGTAATAATAAAAACGATAGAACTTAACCGAACTGAAACGATTTAATAGTTAATAGAAAATAATCTAGATATTTATGCATTTATGTAGAATTTATATGTACAAAAAATATATATATACATACAAAGGTAGATAAAAAAAAATACATGAATACGAAATATACAAAAAATCATATTATGCATAAGTACATATATACACGTATATAATATGCAAAAATATGTGAAATATATAATAGGCATAGCAAGAAAAGCATCTGTTATATGATATTTAAACGATAAAACAAATCTCGAATCAGGATTTATTTTTCTACTCTTATGCACAAACATTCAAATTTGCATAAACGTCCGCAGTCTAGTCATAAGAGTAAAAAAAAAAAAATGTAATTTAAATTTCCGTATGCATAGCATTTTTTCATGTATGTTATTGCCTAAGGTACTCTAAGGTCAAAATCTATACGACGTCGCATCACTCGACCGCGCCGAGTTTTACACGGTCCATAAAAGAAGTTTATCGATATAAAATAATTCCCGGTCGCTTTCAACATCGAGATTTATCGGAGAAAAGCAGCCTGTACACCGTGATGTGCATGTTCACATGACAAACAAGTCATTCGTTGAAGCGAAACGATACACGACCGCGTTATTTCATCGGTACTATTGCGCGCGAACTCGCACCGGATGCGTAGCGATTTTACCGTTAATCAAAAGCCGCCTGTGTATGTTATAAACGGTACTAATGATTAATAAATTCGCTTTTGGATTTATAGGATGCTGGATAATTATGACAGGGGTGAGGTGACACCACCACCGGTCAGCAGTTATGGCGGATCCCCTGGACTCTTGGCACTTCATTCCTCGCTTTATGCGACTCCTACGTCGAGGGCCTACGACATCGAGTCGAACATCGACGGCAACGACAGTTCCATGCCCATTGACACCCAAATCATTTCGGTACGTTTAGGTTCGGTCGATCCAGCACGGACAGGAGAGACCGTTCCTTTGGAAATAGGCTCGCATATTTTTCATTTACGGAACGCTGTTTCACCTCGAACGTGACACGCGCACACCTACGTTCTCACTATTTTATAGCGTTCCTCGGGTTAAGCCGGCTTCACACCACGGTTTATGGTTTGACGCATATGCTAACGTTATAACTGCCAAACTTTAATATTCCTCTAAATATATTACTTGTAAATGATACGTTCGTATATTCACAGCAGAAGTTTTAACGTGCACTTAAATATATTGTGTCTATGTACATACATGTATAATTAAGATTTCAGTAGTATGATGGAAAAGAATGGATATTTTATGCTTGGTTTATGACACACCTTCGAAATCGTTAATTTTAATATATCTGAAAAAGTGGATTACAAAAAGTGTACACTATGCATATGCCATTGTGCATATACAGCACACGTGTACTTTAAATACACGTGACATAGAAATTTCTAAACATTCAGCATTATTCATTATTTCACTGAATATTAAATACGCGTCATTTAATGACGTATGAATTGCTCGCTAAGTATTCGCGTACAACTACCAATGTACGTAAGCAATGTGCGTTTATTAATTAAATAATGCTATATCGATATACATTACGATTTCGTAAAAGCATGACGCAGTTGAAGAAATTAGATTCTTCAGCAAGTCGGTTTGAAATAAATCGGTTCAAGTAAATAGTTAATTATTTCACCAGTTCGAAATAGGAAAATTTCTTTATTCTACAACGTACGTAATGTTCTTTGAGCCATGGCATTGTTCTTGTTAAGGAATTATAACAAATATATTACTAGAACAATACCTACAGCTCTGTTTTTGAATTAAATTTGCAGATATTTCAAAATTGACATACTTTGAAACGTGTCGTTAGCCCAGTAAATCAACGATATGTAATTGCGAGTGAAACAACGAATATTTGGCATTCGGAATACAAAGGACGTGTGGAGCTGGCTTTACTCGCAACTCGAAGAGAAATGATACGAAAAGGAAATAGTCTCGACCGTAACCATTCGGAATTGTTTTACCTGTTTTACTCAACCTGAAGTTATAAAAGATGATTTGTATCTATCTACATTTTGTTCGATTGATTTAAACGAAAAAATTCATATCAGTTACGGTTTTTAAAGAAATATTAAGAATTTATAATATACGTACGTCGTATATCGATTCGTACAACAATGTATTTCTTACAATAGGAGTTGCACAAAAGTAAAGTCGATGGACTCCATCGGTATTAGTTATATACTTGATTTCTAAAGAGTTAAGCGGTAATCGTGTATTCTGATATTAGAATTAAGACATTTCCAGAAAATAGAGACTTTCGTTGAGTATTCTTAAAATTCATATGCATCTCTTATTTATACTACGTTTCTCTTATTTTTCTGCCTTCTTATGGCGACCTAGCAATTGTAACACAGACATCATATGGTCTCACGAAGGCTCAATATTTATCACCGTATCCTACGTTCATTAAGTTATCAGCCGTTATTATCGCCCGGTTGCGTGCATTATTCATTTTCATTATATTACAATGCCGATTCTAACGAGAGTCTGGCAACCTTTGAACAACAGCTTTTACTCGGCAACAATACCAGGTACACCGCGTTCGAGTGGCGTTCATTAGCTGCCCGATTAATATCTCCCAGTAATTACGTATTAATGGAATCGGAAAATATCGAGCGCGACTTTCACCCGTTTTCGTTAATAAGCGCGTAATTATCGGGAAGAATCGATCCATGGATCATTTTCGTTGATTCTCTGACTGATTGCACGTTCAGATTGAAATCAGGAAATTGTGGACCTTAACTGAAGAATGGCAAAGAGAAGTTGGATTTAAAATTTGAAAGGTGGAATTTGTAAACAATAATTTGGAAATTGGCAACCTAGATGCCAACTACGAGCGAGAATCAAGAATCGAGTATCGATAGAATTATTAATTAATAGTCGGCGGATTTTTATGCACGTGCAATTTAAAATTGCAGATGTGCAAGATATATACATATGTAAAAATGTATAAAGTATTCAGAATAGCGTAATCGTTGTAATTAGATTTGGGAAATTTAAAAATACACAGAATGCACATAATATTCATGTAAAATTATGCAAAGTATCAAAATGATAATATTCGTTATAGTATTTGCTTAATAGATGAAACGAGTCTCTGTATGCATTTCCTTTTACCTTCCTCAGATATATTTATAAAAATACGAATTTACGCAAATATCACAATTATAAAATAGTGCAATTAATATCGGTAATCGAGAATCGATGACTACCGATCCAAGATCGAGAATGAAAGACCACGAGTTGAAGGTTAAATGCTGAAGTTTAAAAAATACAAATCGAATATGAGAAATCGGAAATGGATTTTCAGATACCAGGAATGTTGAGCGGCCCAGTGCAACAGCGACTCGAGGACATGTCCTGGTTGGCTTCCGGTCCGTCGCTGGAGTATCAACAAGGCATCTCGCCGATTCCCGCGGGAGTGAAGATGTGCCATCCAGGCAGCACGGCCCAGAGAAGCCTGAAGGAGCAACGGATACGTCGCCCGATGAACGCGTTCATGGTCTGGGCAAAGGTCGAGCGCAAGAAATTGGCCGACGAGAATCCTGATCTCCACAACGCCGATCTCAGCAAGATGCTCGGTAAGTTCACGTTCGACGTTCGGAAAATTTTCTTCCGACTTCTTGCTTTCGATACACGAAACTCGTCTTTTCCAGGCAAATATTTCACGAATTGTATCTCACCGTGAATATATTTAAAACAAAAACATTACGAATAAGTAAAGTTTCAAGTGTTCAAAATTCTTCTAACAATTTCAAGTTTTGGCATTTATTTTATTGCTCATAATGGGGCACATTTTATCGAATAATTTTATCGAAGGAAAAATATTACTCATTTAATTCTTGAATGTACGGTGTTGCCATTTGGCAACAAAGGTATCTATATTTTTCAATATAGAGACAAATGTTTTCGGATGGATTTACATTACTAAGGTATGAAGTATCAGCGTAAGCTGAATAGATAGGCCGTCTGTTTGCAAACTATGCCATTTTTTATTTTATTCTCTTATTATCTTTATAACCTGAGTATTTTAGCCATTAGTTTGTGTCTTTTTTATATATGAAACATTTAGTATTATGCTACGGTGTTTTAGAAATTGTGCTATACAACCAGTAAAATAACTAATTATTGCAATTTTGTAAATATCTAATTCACTTATATATTTTACATATGTTATAATTTCTTTTCGCAAGTGAAAGATATAAAAAACATTAAGCTAATTTTCCAAATTATTTTTCTATAATTTTCTATATGAAATAACAACAAAGTGTTTTTTTTATATTTGAAAATTCGCCCATTTAAAGCCTTTCGATATTTTAACAATTACTAGTTTTCTCTAAAGCTTCATCGGCACTCGTAGCATGTGGGCGCCAAGATATTCAAGTTTTCATTTTTAGCAAACAATTTCTCTTGTCTCTTTTTAATCACAAGAATAAAACTGTTTCGCGTGGGGAATCGTTAAAGACTCGATTGAATTCGACGAATCATTGGATATAATAATAAATCATTAAATTGGTATTAATTCGTTTGAGAACATTCTGAGACATATACAGAAAGAATTTAGAAAGGCGTTGCCTTTGTATCGAACGTTCCAATCCTTCCTGCATACCGCAATAAAGGCATAATTAATTACTTTCGAGATAACGGATCAAAGAGAAAAGTTGAAATCACAATCTCATATATTATACGCGTATAAACAAATAAATAAACAAATAAACTCGGACAGAAAGCCGCTGATATTTCCATTGTTCGACTTGACGATCGAATGACGCTTAATAAAGTGGGTTAATGAATTATTAATAAAGCGAAGAAGCGCGTTCCGAATAAAGACAGAAGCGTCAACGAAGCTGTAGAAAAACCTTTTTCACTTGGAAAGGGGTCTTATTCCCAGACAGTTCTGGGAATAAGAAAGTCGGAAAAGTCTCTTCGTGTACGGCTGTTATTATTAATTTAATTACTCGTCACGTGTTCAACGTGAATGGTGGTACGAACTGGCAGAGAAAACGCAGGCGATAATCGCGAATTTTCTTTGTCACGAAACGTTTTCGTTTACTTCCGTTTATTTCATCAGAAGACACCTTCGTTTCGAATGAAAAATATATGTATATTACAAATCATTCAACGAAGAAATGCAAGATAATTACAAACAGGGAAAAGATATGAAAGTTCAATGAAAATATATTGTAAAATTACAAGTATACCAATTACAAGTATATTGGTACTATGAAAGAAATTGATGTCGATTCGAATACTTGTAGACATTTTTGAATATATCGTGAATATGTCATAAATATGTTGTCTGTCTTATACGAAACATTCTTAAATTTCGTTATCATTGTTGTGAGACACGACTATCGTGATTATATTGGTATAATTTGAAACAAATATTAACGTGTATATAAAAGATGTTTACATTACATTTTGCAAACATCACGAAAGTGCTTAAACGTTACATTAATAAATTTCAATATTCTCAGTAGAACCATATCTAATTCTTAACGGGTATGTGTTATTCATCTTGCATGCTAATTTGTTATCGAATATATGTTTACAATGAATCTCGGAATTTCTATTTACATTTCCAGATTAGTTACGCCCTTTGCCAATATAATCATGATATGTCACTGCAGCGTTAAATGTGAAATCTTTTATATAACGGATAATGTGTATGCAATAGTAGTTTTCATCTACTTTCGTGATTCACTATATATACATATGTATAGATCCACATTAGTGATTGATAGTTTTAATGTTAAACGTAAAACACTTTTTCCTTATTTTGTATTCCATACTTTTTCGTGGATACTGTAATAACAAATAAATCTTAGATAACAATAAGCACGCGATAAATACATATTAACAAATTAAGTTGTAGTAGTAAAAAGTGTACTAACATCTAAAAACAATAATGAAATTGTAATAGCAACTGTAAGTTGGACAAAGATCGAGGTTCTACGTCTTTATTCATATTCCGGTGGCTGATTTAATTAAACATAGTGAAGGAACACGAGTTCGAGTCAAATCCTTGGGGTCGGCTATTTCCCTTGGTCGTAAGTACGAAGTTTTATGCCCATCGGAGAAAATTACAAAGATATCGAGTAGCGCAATTTAATACGTCGTAAATTCACCGTTGCGACTCGACGCATGCTCGCTTCCTTACGTAGGTGCCAACGTAGTGCATTAATATTAAAAGGCATATGCGCGATTGGAAGTCAAGAGGTTGTACCTTCCATCGTCGTCGCTATTTTTCGATTAAAGCTTCTCCTCGAAAACAAACGACACGTGCGTCTTGATGCTTTCCGCCAACAACTTGTTTAAAACTTGAATTACAAACGTGGAATGAATAATTTACCTTCGCTATCCGAGAATCTATAAAGCGTTAAGGTTGCTTTTACGCTGTTTGTTACAAAATGATTTCTATTGATTCTCCCTTCAATCGTTACTCGCGATGAATGTATAAAAGATACAATTTTTTTTTTAATCATCGCGATCCTTTTATATCAATAAGTAACGCACGTGTCTAGTAGAAAAGATAATTCATTTATTTTTGGTCATTTCTTTCTCGTGTTTTGATATAAAATTATATTTGTAATTTACTTGCTGACACTTGTTAATATAATATTCGCTGATAATAGATCTTTGGTAAAATCGTAGAAGAAACGCGTAATTTACATTCCCTCCATAGCGTAAGCCGTTGATAGGTGTTAATGTCACTTCACAGCTTAGAATTCAAAATCTTTTACAGTCGTGTATGTTTATTGACTTTAGTACAGACGTACAAATTGCACTTTTATGCATAAAGACTGTCTTGCACGGTTGCCTTAACATATTTATTTACGATATTTCATACGATTATTCTTTAGAAGCCTATTCAATATACAGTAGAGTACAATATACGGAATACATTCGTCCGATCCGAGCTTGCAGTAAATTTTGATTGTCCCTTTTATTTAATCGATAACTCGGGTATAGATAAAGTCCGTCTTCTTGATGTCTCGCTGCCATAAACATGATTAATTTCGACATTCCACATTTTGCGCTATCAAACATTCGTAACAAATTATTATTGGTTACAAAAATATAAAAGAACAGCCGAGTCAGAGACAGTTGTCGAGGACAGCATTTTCATTATGAAGCAATTCATATGATCGAATATGGCTTGGACAATAAACGTTTAAAGCCCCGATGAAAGCTTTAGGCCATGGTTACAGTGGATGCGTATTCAGACAAAGTGACATTCTGACGAATGAAACACCGCAAGACTACAATGCGTATACTCGTAAAAATCTACATACATATTTGATTACATTGACGTATTAAATTCATCGGAATATCAATTCTGAATACGCATCCAGCGTGACCATAGTTTCGCTCGAATCGAAGTCGCATCGTTCGAAATGCGCTGGTATCCGTACCGCGCCAAAACGTGGCGCGCCTAAAAGAGGGCCGGTGCTGATCGAGAGGGCTTGTCCCGGTACCCAGCAATCTGTCAGCGTCTGCGGCCGCGCGTTATATCGTGGGTAGGTACACCTTGAATTATCGGCAATTGGCATCCGCAACGTTACAGGCATTCGAACGAGCGTCGTGCAGAAAATTGTAAACTCCGCTCGTGTGTAAGCCACCTACCCGCGCCCGTTTCACCACGGCCATTCGCGCGTGTCTTCGTACGCGGCACACGCGTCTCCTCTTCTTCCACCCCTCCATCAACCGCTCCTTTTTCTTCGTCTCGATCCTCCATCCCTATCAATTTCTTCTGCCTCTTTATCTCTTTCTTCTCCCTTCGCCGTTACTCTCCCTCTTTCCCTCTTTTCTATCATTTCACGCGCGAGAGAAACGCGTAAATCAGCTGCATGTCGTGGCGCGCGCCAAGCTTATCTTTGTCGCGCGCGCGCGCGCGCCCGCAGAACCAAGGAAAACCCTGTGATGGAGAGTCGAAGCCGATCGATCGATCGAACATTAGGTGCGCGATGTTATTGGCATGACGCGGCTTCGATTACTATGCGCGTCGAGTGTTTGCCGCCCCCACTTTTCCTCGTCTTTTTTTCCAGACATCCTACATATTCATGCGCGCGTGCTGTGTGTCGATCCGTCCGTCTGTCCGTCCATCCGTTAGCCCATCCGTACCCCAGCACGGAGCCGTGGTTTGCGCGAGCGAGCCTGTTTTATGTCCGAGTTATGCACGTGGACGCGCGTCCTCCTCCTCCTTTTGCTTCTTCTTCGTCGTCTTCTTCGTCTTCTTCTTCTTCGCCTCTTCTTCCTCATATTGTTGCTCCTTCTGGCCAAAGTGTGTGCGTACGTATTCCTCGAGGATACACGAGCGCACGCGTCCCGACGGGCGCACACCGGCTCACCTACCGCGGCCCTACGCCGTGTTTTCTTCTGTAGTTGGCGAGAAGCAGCCGATAGAGGGGCGCGTTCCTATGTACTCGCGTACACACACGTCCATCATGCATCTGTGTGGGCCTTATATCCGGTGGAACGCGTGCCCGCGCATCTTTATTAATCATTCCCTAACCGTTAACCCCTCTTTACCGCTCGTATGTCAACAGTGGAAATCGACGCGACCGCGCCGAGTCGCCTCGTTTCGAGATTCACCGATGGAATTTCAAGAAGTCGCTGACACCTCGTTCGCCAAGGATTATGTGCAGGGGGTTGGTGGACGGTAGCCACGTCACAGTCACGGGGTTACAGTTCAGAAGGTTTCTTTTGCTTGTTTCGTTAGGAGAATGATGGTTCGTGAATTAAATAGCGCAGGAGAAAAATGAATCGATGAAAGGTGAATGTATTTGGTAGAACGTGACGGAGTAGTTGTTGAATTTTTGTAGATTTATTGGATTTTTGGGATTGCAGGTAGAATCGAGCGATTTCACAGTGAGGAACTTATATAATAAAGAGTAGGTATAGAATTATGGTGATGATACCATATGGTATGAAATTGTTAAACGATACTATGTACGACAAGATGCAATGTGTTATTACAAATTTCCTCTGAAATGTTACAAAATGATTGAATACGCGTAAACGGAGAGATAGGTACTATTACGAGAACAAGAATAAAACAAACGTGCAATTTTAACTTAAAGACAAAATCATTTCTATGAGAGACATTTTTGGTAATCGAACTAACGTATCTTTGAACGAGCAGCATATTTAGATCCAAGTAAGGAATATATGATTAAACAATTCTCTTTATGATTGCTAATTGTCCAGATTAGCGAAATAAAACATAATCACGTTTACAAACATAGGAAAATCAAATAACGGAACGAGAAAATAATTGGAGCGATAATTTTAGATTGTATTGTACCGTGTGATTTTCGCGAATCGTTATACATACGCGCTTCACGTGACTTGTTATGAAAGATTCTGCCATTTCTTAATTCGTTCCCCAAGATAACGTTATAAATATATACAGGACACATTTTCACTTTCTGTGATAAAACTGATTTATTAAGGAATAAAAACTCAGGGAAATACGTACGAGCAAAAACTAACTCCTACTTCGTCGACAATCACCGTCGAATGTTTTCAAGGCGAAATCCACCTAATCGTCCCTGCACGAGAGACAGACAAGAAAGCCCGTCGTTTTCTACGTATCCACCGGTATACGGTCGAATACTTTGTACCTGAGTCAACGAAGATCTACTTTCATCGCTGCTTGCGAAATTGTTCGGCTACGTAGGAGTTTCACGGGAGGAAGCGTGTTCGATTGTAGTACGTAACCTCCACTCCCATCGATGCTCTTTACTCCGCCATCAATCTCGACCGTCCCGATTATGACGGAATAAACGCGTCGACCTAATCGACCGCTTTTAGCTCGTCCATCATCATCATCATTACCGTCATCGTCCACGCTACGAATATCATTGTCAATCGTAAAAACCCTCGGGAGTCTCTTTTCCAAGAGATAGTTTTTTATCCATCCGGCGGCAGAAGTATCCCCCCCAAAAAAGAGAACTTCACCTCCGTTTCACGGAGATGCAGGTAGAGCCACTTGGGAGATCCCGCGGGAGATACCGGCTCCCGGTAAACTCCATAATTCAGGAATCGGTGTACACCGACCATAAATTTCGCCTGGTGCCACGGGCGTTAATCTTCGTTAATTCTATCGTTAATCAGTCACGGGGTTTACCGGCTTACCGAGGGAAGAAGAAGAGAGAAGAATGCGAGTAAAGGGGCTAAACGAAAGTGAGAGGACGAAATAATAGATTTAGATTTTAGTTTTATTAAAAATTAATAGACATATTTATATCATTGAAATGTCGGCAAGCAGAATAGAACCAGACAGAATAGAACTGAAATAGAATTTCAGCAAGAGTTAGGTTTATTTACTCTTATCCGAACTTCTTACTATCGACAGTACGTTATACATAGAATGTATTTTGGTTTCGCTTGATCTTTGTTCTTCCATCAGGAAAAACTTACTTTTGCCTAAAAAGCAGTTTCTCGTGTGGAATAGAAGTTATTGTTGCATAAACTTTGGGAAAATTATAGTGCCTTTTACGTTCCATCGCATCGATGAATCAAATTTTCGCTAAACCCAAAATAAAATTATACAGTATCTTTCAAAGCAAGACACTCTTACTGTATAAAATTTCGAAAGTCGAAAGAAAGTTATTGCTTCTATTAATTAAAAAGATTCTCAAACATGCCTTATTCGGAGTCGACGTACGACTCGATACAATTTTATATTTTCAAGCCCAATTTACTTTGCCGGTATTGCAAGAATATTATCGATACATTAAACTGTAAATGGTATTTTGGTCTTATCGATATGTACCAGCGACGTCGTCCACGGTAGCACTTCTAGGACAAGGGGAGAGGTGGAACAAAGGGGTTGCCGTACGAACGCGAATCCTTTGGAAAGGGCCGAACGTGCGCATGTTCGTTGTTCGCGCGAGCGGCCGGAGAACGCGAAGAAGGAGAACCACGGCGCGGCGTGTCGTAGACGGCGTCGTTTATACGGGCCGCGCGACGCCACTGTCGCAAGACCACCTACGACAAATGTGGCAGCCTGCAAATAATACCGGGCGTGTTGTACCACCAACGACAGAAGAGATAGAGGCCTCTAACTGCCAGCACGGTATCGTGGTTTAGTGCCTCTGATTACCTGCGCCCCCTCCCTCCACCCCCTTCCGTTCAACTCCTCCCCCGCGATGTGCCAGTCCAAGTGGCCATGCGCTCCGGCTCGCGCTCGCAACAACACCACGCAACAGAAAGTCGCCTCTTCTTCTTCTTTCTTCTCATTCTCCGTTTTCCTTCTTTCTCTCTTCCTCTTTGTCTCGCTTAAACGTATATACACGTCGTTCCTTCTATTTCGTTCTGTTTCGTTGGCAGGATCGTACGAGAGAGAAAGAGAAAAACCTCCTGCCGAACGCGTGAGATTCGCGGCCTGGATAGGCTCTAAACGACGGATCAGGACGTACAGTATCTCACAATAATGGCGCACGGTGGAAGGCACCCGATAAGGTCGGCCTCGTTGCTAGATTTAAGGGACGGCGCGAGCGGCCCGTAGCGAACGTTCCGAACGGCGATTGAGAATTATTGGTCCGTATACGGACCACGCGTGTATGTATATACGTGTATACATGTATACGTACGTACTTCTGCGTTCATATGTATGTACATCGTGATATGTGTATACATATGTACACTGGTGTATGTACGTATTTGCACGTGTTGTGTGTGTGTATTTATAGATATGTATGCGTATATGTATGTACGCGATAGTATATATGTGGTTGGTCGTGGCGGCGCTGCCTTTCGAGAGCGTCATTATTGTACGATGCTGTACGTTCACCGGGCCGATTCGTTCTGTGAATCACGGGCGTCGTTCGCCGTTGCAACGACGAAAAATCGCCGGACAAAAGGCGTTTTCTGTCCGGGGCCGACTCGTTATACCCGGGGCAAACGATCGGTTTTGATAAGCGGCACGGGTGGGCGTACGATGTTCCCTTAATCGTTGGAAACGGGACGGCCTGATTGTTATTGGATTATTTATTCAGTCGTGTTTTGATCGACGGAGACCATACGATTGACACGATGGCCCGAGGAATCGGTATAATTGCAGGTGAAAGCCAGGGGCCGGGCTAAGAACTCGTTGCCGCGTGATTTGTAGATTTTTTGTCTGCCATTGTAAGCTAAGAATTTCTGTAAAAATTGGCCAGAGTTTATTGGTTCAGTGATTGACTGAGGTGATCCGGTGGTGACGAATAAACGGTTGTGTTAATTACCGCTAGATGACGCTGGTCTTTATCGTAATGCGGCGCAGCCAATCACGATTAAGAACAAATGGCGAGAGTAATAGCATAATAGGTCCCTGGCGTGGAACCAATCGAGGCGGAAGGAACAAGGTGATGGATTATCAGTAGTTACGATTTTTTGAAATTAAAAAATTGTTTTATGACGGTCGTGAAAGAGATTTCAAAGGAAGATAATACTTCTGTTGCGTTTATGTTGTACTATGCTTTTGATGTTGAAACAAATGTGCTTAGAAATTTACCTGGAATATAAATATTTCTATATGACGCTAGACAGAAGCCTTTGTGTATAGAACTCGACAAATTGGAAACAACTTGATACATGATGCTTTGATGCTTTGCTTCATCTTATTTCCAAACCATAACGATTTCCGTATTTTAACGAGACTTCTATGAGAAGTGCTCGAAACCACTTTTGACTTGAACGTAATATCAATAATCGAGTTATGGTGTCGGTACATTAGATTAGGTAATTGATCTTTCTTTAAAAGAGCAAAACAATAATTTACCTCCTGCAAATCTAATTTACAATTTTAGTTTAGTGCCTACGGTTATTAATAGTTAGCTGTGACTTATTTTAATGGCGCAATTTGTCTATGTGTCAAGAAGTCTAGGTACTTACATATCTAGCATTGAACACAAATAGTTTAGTTAGAACGCAAATAGTTAAAATTACATGATCTCAAATTTCTCATCAGATGTCGAATATCAGGTAAAAAATATTCAAGTCCAATATTAGTACACGTGTTTTTATACAAAATAATACAATACCTCTACTAAAAAAAAAAAAAGAAAAAAAATACAGAGCACAGTTAAACAAGACAGCACAACTTTGAATAATAAAAATCACAAATCAGAATGTGTAATTTACAGTCATTAATACAATTTTCCTCCTTGCTTCTTCTTTTTATTTCCTATTGCTTATGAGTTTGTACACTGGCTATTATAAAAAACACAATACAACACAAAAAATGACAAACTTCCCTTTCCACTTCGAACTTACCGTATGCCTGAGTTCCAAGAAGGAAGTGTATTCGACTACTATTTTATCTACCAATTTTACCTATTGAATAAAAAGGCGGCTCGCGAAATAGAAGATGGCGAGAAACGTATCCTGCGAGTGACTTCTCCAGAGTGGCCCACGAAACGATAACAATCTTAGCGTAAATAATTATCAGGAATCGCCGGAGCGTCGATGACCTTTAGTTGGCGGTGGGCTTGCGAAATAGACTGTAACGAAAAGTTTGCGCGCCGCCGATTGAAATTAACGTGTACGCGTGCGCGCTGGTGATGCGTAAGAATCGTTTGAACTCCGCAGCAAAGGCCTACTTTTCTTCCATGTATACACCTATAAATAAGTACACTTAGAATATACAGATATGTATACATATACGTACACATAGTTACACCTTACGTGTACGTGTACTTAGATACACCTCTTTCTCGATAGCATCCTCCTCCACCTCGTTCGCTAACTTCTTCTTCCTCCTTCTCCTGCGCTTCTCGTCTCGTCTCCTTTGGCTGGTTCTGGAACAATAGCACCTCGGCTACACGGTGGATGAACTTCTGAGGCTAGGAATCGGCTCTGCCCACTCTGTGAATTTCGTTTCCGTAAAAATGACCATAGAGAAAAGAGGTCGGCCGATCTAAAAGGCAACCTACATCCCGTGCGGCGAGGTAAACGTACTTAAAGTACAGGCCTCGATAATGCATCGTTTTACTACGTCAGGGTCTATTGCTGAAAAATAGAATGTAAATAAGCGTTTTCAAGCGGCCACGGTTAGGATACGGCCCCGTTTGCTCGCTCCCTCGCTCGCTGAAATGTCAAACGTGAATTATTCGTATCGCCAGTACGCCCGATAAAGTTTAGATAAGCCTTCTCATAGAGGCCGATCGTCGAACCTGCTGCGTTCGATCGCGAAACCGAGGAAATACGTCCACTTTCAGAGTATTAATTATTCCTACGCTTTCGTACGTATTGTTTCGAATCCGCGGCTCTTCTAATTATAATCCGCGCTAACCGTCGAAGATGATTTACCACGCGCTAACGTACATATCTGCCCGACTTTCTTCCCTTTGTTACTGCACCTGTACCGTGTCCTAGTTCGCTATCGGCGAATGCAAATTATTATCGGCGTCGAATCGGTTCGCGCTACCAGCGGAACCCTTAAACGCGACTCGCGTCTAACCGCCTGCTGGCTTCAAGGAAACTTCTTGATCGTCTCGAGGCCGACATTTTAACGTACGAATAAATATATCCTCGCTAGCTGGCACGAGCACGATTCGTGGCCTCTTACCTCCTCGTAAACAATGCTACGGCGTAGCCGTGCGATAGACTGCCACGGGTACAACTTAATCTCATCGAGATTGAAAAGACCACGGCGCGCGGGCGCGCGCTTTCAGGGTGCAAGAAACGAGAGAAAGGGCAAAGTTTGCCAGCGATAAAGGGCGACGAGGAGAACAGAGGATATCCCGTTCTGTATATTATGCGTTGCACAATGCAAAAGTTTGTCTCTGACCGTTCGAATTGGACGCGAAACATTATTCACCCTCGTCATTCTCTCCTCTCTCATCGTCGGCTGTGCTCGGACTCACCCTGCCAGGAACCCGAGCTTGTTCTGCTCGTTTTCTACGGCGTTGCTCGATTAACCCAAGACAAGATCGGGCTCTGGTACGATCACGAAACTCATTTGTTCCTTTATATCGTCTGCACACTCTCGTTCTCTCTTTTTCTTACTCCGGCCTCTCCGCCGTGCATTACTTACGTCCGTTTAGATCCCTCTACCTGCTGAACCTTGTTTCGTCTATCTAAGTTTAGGATCTTTCGGAGAATATTGCGATTATGCGTTCGTGGAAACTGTTATTGACAGGAACGCGGCGGCGGGACGCGCGATCGTGCCTGACGCAGACACAAATTTCACGCGCCTCTGCGCCTATACCGTGCAGGCCGCGCTGGAATCTTGAACTTTGGTCGGCCACGAGTAATCTGATTGTCGGACTCGTCGATTTCAGGTTGCTCGAGCCTCGAAGAGGAAACGAGGATCCGAGAGATGAATTTCTCGATATCCGGCTATAGACGTTCATTTTCGCGGAAATATCCGAGTCTTGCTTGCCTGATTCTTACCATTTTTATTCACCCAACTGATCTGGAATTGTGCGATCTCGTTTCGATTGGCTGTTTTAAGGTTTTCCTCTGTTTCTAATATATGTTCCGTATGTTCTTATTAGAATTATCGTGGTTTAGCTAGCAGTTAAGGTCGTGTAAAATCACGGTAATTTTAAGTACTGTGAGAACACTGTTTCTTAAACGTTCCATTCAAAGGTACTTCAAAAGTACTAGCTGAAATTAGAAATTGCTTCATTACTGAACTAATAATATCGTAAGGTACTTCTTGGTGAATTTTTTTAAGCAAGTATTATTTACAATCATCCATTATCAACATCACAATACCGCCAACCACGATCACCATCGGTTTCTATTACAATTTAGTTGAATTACCATAAAATCATCATCTATTTGATAATTATTACATGTATAATAATACAATTCTCTACCTTCAATTATAATTATCAACTAAAACCGTGATAAATATTAAAAGATTGGAGATAAAGGTTCTCCAAATACTCAATTTACTCAATTCACCGTTCTCTTTTATGGTCTCTTTTCTCCGAATGTTCTTCATATAAATTATATCGTTCTCTTCAAAGAAAAAGATAGAAAAAGAAATACAGCATTAATTGTACGAATTGTAGAAATATAAGATCTAGAATTCGTCATTTTGAGAAATTTGATAATTCCAACGGGAATCTTAGCGACTGGCTATCAAGTCATCTTTTATTTCCCAAAGATCCTTGTAACCACCCGCAACCATCAAGCACGCTCGCAAAAGGACACGAAGCGACGCTAATTGTAAGTTGCGATTCCAAATGAGCCGTTAATCGTGCAGAGAAGTCCGCTCGAAGCGGTGTCCGTGAGGGGAGAGGCCTTCACGATATTCCGGTGGTCGCCATATCGAGGGTTAAATCTCCGGCGGTCTTGTTTTTACGGAGCCACCGGGAGCCCGGCGAGCAGATAATACCGACAAAGTCGTATCAGGGGCATTACGCACAGCCGTGCAGAGGAGAGGGCTCTCCTTGGACCCGGTGCCTGCTAGGCGAACCAACGTAACGAACCTGCAGACAAGATCGGGACCAATAATTGCGCGCGTACATACAAAATGAGAATCGAAATGGAGAAGGCCGACGGATGGTCGAACGATTGAACGAGAAGACATGCGTGAGCTCTTGGCGACCTCGCAGGAAACGACACCTAAATACACACGTCGCAGCAATAGGATAACTTGATAGGATAATCTGATTATTTCTGTCTTTGCTGGAACGATCCAGTGCGTTTGGTCTTTTAGAGACGCTTAGCAGATAATCGTGAAGCTTGTTACGCGAATTGGTTCTATTCCGGTGATGGAGATCGGTACATGTCGCAGAGTTCTGCTGAGGTAGTATTATAGAAATGTATCGAGATGTTCTGGACATCTTCTTACGGGAATTTTTGGTGAAGAAATTTTTTAAATAATTAATTTGAAACTTTTCTGCGAAAGTGTGCATGGAATGGTGAGAACTACAACGTGTACAATCCCGATATAAAAATAGATAGTCTTCAACGGTTCATCGCAAATCGAGTTAAGAAACATCGTCGATCTTCAGAGCAACTTTGTATTTGTAATTGAGATACAGCCTGTGAAGATAAACAGGCATCCGTACCAAAGCAACGTTTTTAAAATCTGTTATCCTATCTTTAGCAAAATTCACCCACTGTAAGTGGTAATCCGTCCGCGAGTCCTACTTATTGAAAATTGGGAAATCCCAATTATACCTGAAATAAACGAGCTTGCCCCAATACTCGACAAATTTCGTCTAACTGCATCAGCCCCGCTAAACCAGCAGAAAACGCTATGTTCGCGGCTCGACGCGGAACGAGCTGAACGAAAAATCGTTCGAAAGAAACGCGTGTGCACGTCCACGCGTGTAGATACGCACATAGACGAACGACGAAGAATCGAGGAACCGACGGGTTGGCTAAGCTAAAGCAATAATAAGCCATAAGCGCGGTCTCTGCATAGAATGCCGGGTAATGAGGTGGAGTTGAGAGCGAAGTCTGGCCGCACCCTTACCTTACCTTACCTTCCGACCCACCTATCCCCGAACCAACGAATGAACGAACGACGACGACTAGCCACGAGGACTACGACGACGATGACGACGACGAAAGAGGAGGATTGCGAGGACGAACACGAAGGAAGATTACAACATCCGCCACTCGTGTGTGGATTTACCTGCAGAGAGAAAATAAATTATTATATTTATGAAAATACACGTCGCGAGCAACGAAGGTGGAATCGCGTTGTGTTTACGGAGGTGGGACCCCTCGAGCGCCGACTACGTTCCACCGACGACTCTTTCTCCACTCGAAGAGAGCGCAAGAGAAAGATGCAGAGAAAGAGAGACTTTTGTCCCCCCTGATCGCCGGTCTGCATTGCACCACGCCTGTACAGCTCCGATCAGAAGTGACGGGTGCGATCGAGCCGCTCGAACGAAAGTTTCCGGCTCGGCTAGGCCGATTTCGTCGAGATTTAGCCCAGGTCCCAAGCATTTCAAAGTGCGTAAACGTAATAACATTGGCTAGAAGCGAAGGCGTATGGTATCGGTAGCGGTGGGATCTGAAACACTTGGATTCTGTAAAAAGATTCAATGCAACTTGGAACATGATTCGAAGCTTGTAACTCTTGAAAATCTCGATCTTCTTGAAAGTCTTGAAAATCTTGTTGGATTCGAAAGTCTGGAAAGTTTACAGAGGTTTTGAAAGTTTGACTAGTATAACGTATTTTATACGCATTTTGATTAATTTCGTTGAAACGGATCGTGAATATAAAATGTTAACAGAAGCCTGGAAAGTTCGAGTTATTTTAAATGCAAGACTTGTTATGACTTTTAGGAGTTTTAAGGTTCGAATCACGCTCGAAGTTCGACTAGGTGTAGATTTGGTGTAAACTTTTTTCTTCCTTTTCCTGGATAAAGTTTGGTAGTTTGCTACGAGATACACAGTTCAGATAGTATTGTAGATTTATTCAATTGGATACGTTATTTGCTTGAACGAATGGTGTTCGTTATTTCGAATAACATTGACGCGAATATGGTATTATATTTTATCTTATTATGATCTATCTAATTAATGCGAGTTTTAAATTGTTAGCGGATTTTTGCTCTACTATGGAGAAAGGAAGTATTCGTTAAACAGCCAATTTGTGGCAAATTGATACGAAGTCCTTGCGACTTACTATTATCCTACGTTTAGTTTAAACACAATAAGTGCATTACTGGATTTTACCATGTTTTACCGCCTTTTTGCGTTGGGCCAAGGAACAAAATGTTCAGAACTGCTCAAAGACACAAGGAAATGTTACACTTTCTTGTAGTCATTTACCTTTACCTATAGTTCAGCAGACTTATTTTCATGAAGGAGTAGCGGTTCGTTTAGAACTTTCAATTAAGATTATTCCGTTACGCGTAACAGTTGAAATTGTGTATTATTTTATTTGTCGCAGTTCTTCCATTATTCTTCTTTCCGAAATTAATTTAATTTTCTTAGCATAGAATGAAAATTTTCGTTCACAGTTCAGTTTACCACTCCTTTCTATTGCCTGTGGTAATAACACAACACTACATTTAAAACAACAGCAATCTCATTCTAACATGATTTATGATAATAATTTTATTTCTTCGTAATAAATATTATCATGTGGCTGTACATCATATTCTTCCAGCCAATAAAATACTATTTTTTACATGTTCTCATTAAATACAGGTTTAGTTTCCAATCGTAATCAAGTTTTTTTGCCACGATGCGATCATCAACGATCGTAACGATCCTTCTATTGGACGTTCTCATCGCGAATCTTCCTCTTACATCAATATCACATTAACGTTCGCCGATAGGAAATTACCGCGCAAAATTCAAACGAAAATCAAGCTGAAATGCGAACCTAGTAAAACGTCATATCGCTCGAAGAAATGTCTTGGATCACAAACGCGGAGTCTAACTATAAATCGCGCAAACGAGCCTTGTTCATTGCCGCATCGTTTCGTAAAAAGTATTGTCCGCTTTCGTTAACATTCTTCCCGACGATCAAGTAAAACGTTTCCGGACGTTCGCTACTACGAACCAGTAATATCGCTTTTTTCAACCGAACCACCCGTAGTGAACGGCATTGTATTACGTGACAGAATTTTATTGGCTAGTTTCAAATAGGTTTCCCCTGTGAGTTTCTTGTAGCATACGATATATGAAATACGCGCAGATCGATAAGGTACGTCGATACGATCTGTGTTTAAAAATGAACATTTCGACGATGCTTCTGCCCTCCAGCCGCGGGCGACTTTTCATATTTCTTTGTGGAAAATTGCGGACGATTTTCATATTTTTCAGAAAAAAAATCGCGAACGGAACTTATCATAAGTACATAGATGCGAGAATTTTGAAGGTGCAAGATATCGCGAAATATACGTAGCATGCAGTAATACGTAAGATATTCAAAGTATACTACTTTCTGTAATATTTGATAGGGAAAGTTTCCTTCTGTTTTCTACTGGGATTTTACTTTCTTAGTTATATTCTCAAAAATATGAATTTGTATAAAAATTTAATGCAATATCGTTGTCCACCAAAGTTAACAGAATAAGTAACTATACTCGTTATTAGAGTAGCTAGTTTTCCCGTAACACAAGAATTAATCAGTAATTGATACTTGTACATGTACATTTTGCCTACAGAGCCGCGATAGAGTTAAATATGCTACACGTTAACGTTTAATTTTTGCAAAATATTATATCGTATTGACGCACTTCTTCTCCGACGATATTATCAATAACAACAAGGTATTCACATTGTTGAAAACTTTTTAGTCGATGAAATTTATCTTATTTTAATTATCCTAGAAGATTGAGTAACGTGGGTCATCGATGACCACCGTAGTAGTCACGTATTAACCGGTTTAGTTTTTATTAAGTTCACTAGTTTGTAAACTGAGAAAACTCACAGTTCCAAGTTTATGGAGTTTAATACCATTGTGAGGAGTTAGGATTTAAAAGAACTGGACATTTGTTGTTTCGTAAGTAGAGTTTTCATCATTTTATCGTGAATCCGCGTTCTTTATATTAAGGACACACATGTAGATCGATTAATTACATTTTGTTGAAAAATGGAGTAAAAACAGTTAAGGAATAGGACGACGATATTATACAGGGTGTTCTGGAAACTGTGGTACAACCGACAACAGGATGACCCTATAAAGAAAGAAGTCGAAATTATAGAATAATATTTTTTCATGTGATATTTCGTTTCCGAGAAAATCGAGTTTGGAAATTTGACAAGTATACTTAAACTTAACTACCGATAATTTAATTACAGATTAAATATAACGAGCAAACAATCAGAAATTATTCTATATACGAAAATAAGTTAACAATGAAAAATGAAATTTTTACGTTTCGAGCCTTATTTTCAATAAAATTGAGACTTTGAACATGTCTAGCTGAAAACTGATTTTATACAGTCGCATAATAAATTTTCGAATTTACTTAGCTCAGAAACCAAAGTGTTTTATGAGAAAATTGTACTTCATATTTTTTACTTATTTGCAGATATGTAATAATCTTCTGTCGATCGTTTACTCTCGTCGAGCCTGGAATTTGCCAAGCTGGAGTATACTTGACAAATTTTTAAACTCGATTTTCTCGAAAACGAAACGTCCAATGGAAACATTTTATTCTATATTTTCGACAGATTTTTCCATGTATTATAGAATCACCCACGTATTGTCGATTGTACCGCAGTTGCCGGAACACCCCGTACATCAAAGACGAAATTTATCGTGCAACAACCTAATGTTTTTGTAGACTGTAGACTATCGGCGATAGTCCATAAGGATATGTTAAGGGAAATTGACAAACGCGTGTGTCATCTTCCACTCGCGATTCATCGCGATGGAAACGTTTCGTTCTCGTGTTCGTTCACGAGCATTCTATCGTGGTGTCCTCGACGAAGAACGTTTTCGTGGTGGAACACTCGCCTGTTAACGCTCGCTTGGGACGAGCGGACGCGCTGGGATACATGCATAACGCAGCACGACAATTGCCGTTTCGTAGCGTGATATTTCTCGCTTCGAGACACCCAAGGTAACGCGGCCCGCGACGATGAATGATTTTCCAGGAAGAGATTCAACGCTGCGCCCACGACGAGCCGCAATCAGGAATGCCGCGAAACTTGTATTTATCGTTTGGAGTTTTCATCGACCAGTGGGAAGCCAAGATTAATTTTCATCGATCGAACAACGAGTTAATGCGTGAGAGAAACGTAGCGCTAATGGCTTGAGGATTTGGTGACAATTATGATTGAGATACGAGATCATTAAGAACCAAGCAGTGAAACGATACATAAAAGTCATGAGAAACTTTGAAACAAGTATCTGTGTAGTAATGTTGAAAGTTATTTTTGATAGAATGTAATCAAATGACAAAGCTAAGGATAAAAAGATCGGAATTCTTTGTCATTTTATTTGATTGATGCGTAAGAAATTTGAATTTAACGATCCAATGCTAGCTTAAGGTTTGGTCTATTATCAATCACGTTGAAGAAAAGATTTGCTATAAATCACGTGCATTGAATAGAAAGAAGGATTAAACATGGAGACCTCATTATTGACCGCTATGAATAATCAAAATATTTGTATAATTCTTTTACATGATGTTAGATTTGCCAAAGTTGCTACGAAAGCTAAGGACAACAGAAATTTATTGTTTAGGAAGCTTAAATACCTATAATTTGTACAATAACTTCTTGATATATAAATTACTTTAAAAGAGACTGCAACAGTTCCATTCTAAAAAATTTGCTAAGTCATGAAACATTTGCTAATCAATGGAACAATGAAACTGGTTAATCATTGGATATTGAAATATTTGATATATTATATTAAAATTATTTTCATTAGATGCATGGTAGTTGGAAAAGATTATACGCTGTAAAAATTTTACTTGGAAAAATATTTCATATCGACCAACCTCATGTTACTCTATCAAAGATGGTCCTCGAGATAAAAGGATTAAATACTCCATTAAACGGTTAAAAATTGCAATTTTACCGATAGTCGCTCGTAGTTAAAAATAGTTCCTTAAAAGATCAACAATTGTAGTAGCTAATAAAGACACATCAAGAAGTATATTACACGCAACAACGACTAAACGTCTGTCCAAGGAATTCTTTATTTCGATAGACAGCTCTGTTACGACGTGATCCAGCCAATTCACCAATGTCTTCGAGAACTTCTGTTCGTCTATCGCATAAGCATACTGTACGCGCTGAGCACGTGGACAAAGCGAAGGGAGCTCAGTGTGGGCCCCCTTGCGACAATCTCTGGCTCCTTGCTTTCGCCCGACGGAAAAGTAATCTGTCTCCGGCGATCAGCCAGACCTCTGCCGATCTTAATGGATTATCTGATGTTCGTCCCCGTTCGGTAGACGTAATCGAGTTCCTGCTAGCTCATGAATGACTGCCACCGAGAGACGCTTGGATTCCTTCAACTTTGGGGTTGCACCGCGACTAAACGGGGAAACGACCAGAGAAGAGGCTGATCGGCGATAATTGAGGGTCTCTGACCTGGTTGAGCGGTATTAAGCGTATGTTCGAACCTGTTTCAGCCATTTCCTCTTTTGAATAGAATTGTTTTTAATTCTTTAACTTTGAACTTTAAAGTTCACGCGTTTCTGCGTTTGAAACTCTGGTCTAACTATCGCCGATAGTATCTTAAATACAGAGTTACAAAATTTAAAGATACGCACTTTAGATACTTGTTGAGCTGTAATTATCGGCTAGTGAATTTTGGTTTTTAATATTATGGTTATGAAATGGAACTGCAAGCATTTGTTTAATGATATACTTCCGTCGCTTCTTCTTCTACTCCGGTTCTACGGTTTTGTGAAATCTGAAGATATTGAAGTATTTCTAACATTGTGATATACTATTCTTTTTTCACTTTAGTGTCATGAGCTTCTTTAAAGTATATATTATTCTGATATATTTCTTGCACATTGCTAAAGCAATACTTTTGTCCCTTAGCAGTGTTGCGTTTAGGTTAATTTTTATTGTTAATAATATTCCACTACTTGGCCTTTAATAGATTAATACAATAGGAAACAAAGGTACCAGCTTAAAAACGAATATAGAGACTAAATATCTCGTTGCAACTTTAACGTTCAATTCTAAAGTATTTTTAAAAGTCTTTCTTTCTCGCAAGGTATTAAAGACCACCGGCGAATTCCGCGAGGGCTCCCAACCGGAAGTGACGTTACTACATGTATACTGTATACTCTTCTTTCGTTCTTTCCATCTTTACCGAGACTCTGTTCATCGCTGATGCCTTTTGGTCGTCTGACTGGCGAATAAAAAATACAAAATCATCCCCTGCCATTATACTCCTAGGCAAAGATTCTTGCGCCTGCCAATGGCAGGGGAGCGCGGAGAAAGAGAATACCCGTTTCCCAGACAGCCAAGCACCGTGTCGTGCCGGCTGATGTCTTTGTCCGAAAAGTAACTGTCAAAGTTGAAAGAGCAAAGTGTCGTCGTCGTGGTTGCTGCACGCGAGACGTGCATGTGCATCGTAACGACCTCGTGCTAGCAACCCCTCCCAAAGGCTCGTGTGGGTGTGCCAAGTACCTGCACGCAACGACACGCTCGCGCGTAACCGCGTGTGCATGTGCGTTATTGGCATTGCCTATGAGCGAGACGAGGAACCGCGATATCATCTGAGTCCAGACGAAAAGAGACGGGACGAGCGAAGAAACGGACGAAGAGAAAGGTGAAATAAAGTGATAGACAGAGAGGGAGAGGGAAAATTACAGTGGGAGAAGAGAGAAAATAAAGAAGGTAGCGAGTGTGCGTTCCGCGGGTATGTGTGTGCACGTGCGTGTGACCGAGCGCACAACGAAGGCTAAACACCGACACGACAGGACACGAGGCACAACACACGACGCCAACGGAGATGAGATACATCACGGGACGGGAGACGTATTATTAATGGTGACAGTGGGCGACCCAGGTTGGGCGGGGTGCACGATGCGGTCCCACCGATGTGGGCCTCGCTTTCGACCTCTTCTTCTTCTTCTTCTTCGTCTTCGTCTTTGCTTTCATCTCCGTCTTCATCTTCGTTCCTCGTCTGATTCTCCGAGCCCTCTCTTTATAACGCTGTTTCCTGACTGCTGCTGCCTATATTAACTATTACACACCGGTCGCGGACAAGCCGTATCGAGAAGTTAAATGAACGCATTTTCTGCTTCGTAACGTCGATCAACTGTGATTCCATCAAACCAATTCGACGCGGTCCGTTTCGGCGTTTAGCTATAATTCATTCGTAGATCGAATCGGTTTAGCGGTTTCCAGTCGTATCGGTCGGACTTAACGGAATACTCGGGTAGCAGGGGGGTTTTATAGGAAGATGTATTAACAAGCTAGGGTACCGATTTAATTTCGATTGCGTTAATTTCATTTCAATTGCCCGTGTGGGTTAGGTTGCACTGCCACGAATACGAGATGTTCCTACTTTTGATTCCTTCATTCCTGTAAAATGGTCAGTTGATATTTAAAATTGAGTAAATTTTGTTGCAAGTATACAAGTAGCTAAGATATTGAATAAGTTTATGGATGTAGATCAGACACACGCAGGAATTTTCTTTCATGAACTTTTTATGATTATTCGTATATTGGCTTCTGAAATATCGTCGCTCGTTAAGATACTTAAAACATTCTATCTAATGCGAGTACATTAATTTGATCTCCAAATATAAATGGAATTTGGTCACAGCTCTTGGACAACTGGTGCAACGCGGTTTAACAATAATCTATTACGAGTATGACATATGACTGTGATACAACGATATTACGAAGAAAGGCGTTCCAGGACTCTTACGAATGAACTAGGTATAAATATTAGTGTACGACAAGCTGTTAAACATAGGCGAGCTGTGTTTCTTTCCAACATCGCCTTCAAATCGAAAACTATGCTCGATAATGTTCACTAACAATTCTCTCTGACAAACACCGCTCGTAGAAAACTACTTGGTTGTAGAATCGCCTAATGAAATTTGAATTACAAGACACTCATTTCTCAAACATATTTCTATCGTTGGTATTTTCTTAGAATCTTCAGATTCAATATGTCATTTTAACTACTTAAGGTACGCCAAACTACCCTTGTAACGACATACTTCTCATCTCACGTAACTTTCACCGTACCTATCGAACACCAGTGCCATTATAGAGGCTACGTATTCTCATTAGATTTTCTTGCACGACAAAAACCCGTCCTTATTCGGTATCTCATCGATCGACGTCAATTTTGCCAGCCGCGTAGCGCATCAGTCGCTCAGCGGCTAGAGGTCCCGATAAATTTAATTGCGCGGCCGCTCGCGAACCGATACATCATGTATATTTATTACCGGCGTCGCGTGCGTGTAATTTAGCAATCGTTCGATCGTGGTCGTATATAAACGGTGTGAAACTCATCGAGAGGAGAGCACGCTTCACGCCGCCGGCTGAAGGACCGTCGCGCGATCATGTCATGACTCGATGCTCGAGGGTTGAGCAAATTGTTTCTTAAACGAGGCGTTTCTTCAGCAGGCTGTCAGGGGACGCTAGAAGCGATTCAGTGCACCGCACGAAGAGATTTATCACGCGCTGTACGCGCAATTAAAGCCACGTATAAGAGTGCGATTGGAAGGCACGAACGAGTGCGAGTGGCAGCTAATTCCACGCGGTATTCTAAATGCCGAGCGAGAAGTTTCTCGCTCGATTCTGGAAATGTCACGTTCCAGCGATGCTGCATCCGCGAGCAGAGCGAAATTCCCTGAGTGCCGGTGTTAGTCTTGCTACTGGCGTGCGTGCATAGAAACGCGGCTTAATCGACCCTGTCGCCACGCCGGCTGCATTCGCCGTGTGCGTAAATCACCGCGGAATCGTTAATTAACCGGGCAGAACGAACGAGCTTTCTGGAAAATGTTAGCAGCCAACGAAGTTAAATATATTCGTGTGCGCATATACGCGCGTATGTGCACACGCGGTGTGCTTCGTTGACAGATGCAAAAAGACATTTCGGCACGAGCGATCTGCAGGCGCAAGGGGAGCCAACGTCGAATCGAGAGACGTAATTTGTCGCGATCTCCGTTGGCGTTAATTTATCACGCTTCGAGGAATTCACGAGTCGGCCGGTCGTGTATACGCGCGGTCAGATTAGGCGGTGTGGATAAGGCAGCCTATTAGCATCGGTTCAAATGAGATTTCCGAAGTATGCTCGCCGCTGATCGACTTATTGTGACCCGCATGCGCTTTGCATACATTTGCGTGCGTCGCGCGGTCGCGCGTGTGCGCCTGTCGTCCGTTGCGATAACGGAGTTCTTAATGCTTTTGCTGTGCACAGCGATCGAGGTTTCTTTGTAACGCGAAATGAATTTCAGAATTATTCTGTCAGGATCTCTTAACATAAAATTTTAGTTTCCAATCGGATGTAGGATCTTTATGAAACAGATTAAGAGCTTGCAACGTTGTTCGGTTTGAAATTATCTTCGATATTTGTATTATAAAAGCTACACCATGAAAAGTTATCTTATCGAAAAAGTTACAATTTTATTAGCGACACATCAATTGTCGGATATCAGTGTTTCGATAGTTGAGAAGAACAATAATATGTCGAATCGAAAAAAAGTAAAAGATTAGAAAAATAGAAATTTTCTAGGAAACCAAAAATATCTTCAACGCGCAAGATAAAAGCAAAAGTGTCACGTACATGTGTCGTGTTCTTCTCCTGCAATCCGCAAGTAATTTCAACCTCTATCAAAGCCAAACTCTGTCTCTTCGTCGTACTGGGAGTCGCACACAGACGTTGATGCGGATTACGATCAGAAGACGACGAAACAACGGCACGATAGCTGATCCAACAAGGACTGAAGTGTTTCCGATGCGAGTGCGGTCCGCTTTTGACCGAAACGCTGAAATTAATGAAGTCGTCTGACTAGGGCCGAGAGCAGAGTAAATTAGAGGTACACGGCAACCATTAGAATACTTAACGAGGACGTCATGGTGGGAAGCAGTGCGCGGGTGTGATGATGAATCACTGCCGGCTAGCTCACCGCGGAGCGCGCCCAGGAATATTAAATTAAGTTTACTTATTGTCGGCCAAAAAGTCTCAGGCGCCGATCCCTCTTCTTCTTCCACAGTTCCTCCTCGTCCGCTTCTGAACCTTTCAGCTTCGCCCTGACTTCACTGTTTCTGCGAAACACGCGGAAGCAAATGGACGAGTGCAACCGCGAAGAAGGTGGAAAGTTTGGGAGGCGAAGAGTCGAAGAGAAGAAAGAAGTTGCGGTTTCTTCTTTTCTTTGGCTATCGCTTCTTTTTTCAACCGTCTTATTTTCCTCGTCGTCGGCGACATTCGTCGCTCCGTGATGACGCGGATATAACGAATGCAGAGGCAGAAGCAAGCACAGTCATAAAAGTTACGTCGAAGTATCTTATTATTCTTTCTATTTTCATTCCATCGTTGACGATTTGCAAAAGCTTGTTTTCATATTTAAGCAAAGGATAATGGTAAATATACTTCCACCGCGTTTATGCTTATCGAATATAGTAAATATAGTAAATATGCTTACACAGCGTCTTATAACCACCTTAAAATTGTCGATCCAATTGAAGTATTAAATAGAGTATTCATCGAAGATTGATTGTAATCATTTAGGTATGATTTTTTGGAAGACAAATGCGAATCTCATTGGATAGGGTCAGTGATTGGAACCTCCGACGCTATTTCAAGTAGAAAATACGGAACGAAAGAGCACAGATCGACATTTAATTTTATGTAAACCACAGTGCAGGCGATATACCTACTTCTTGATACAATCTAAGCGAAGGATCTGAAGCGCTCTAACGGACATTTCATATATTACAACCTGATTGTAACGTTAAAACTTATGCAAACTTGCAGCATTACTTATTAGATTGTTAATCTGTTACAGAATCATAAAACATCGCGTTTGTTCCTGCTTTTCAAATACTAAAATAATATCAATATCGAAAGACACGTATTACGTAACTGTAAGATATTGAATAATGTGATAATAATTGATTTAGAACAGAGATGTTCTTTTAACTAACTTTCGCAGCGTAACTAGTTAAGCGCGATATTAATCAATTTACAAAACAGATATCGAAATTAACTTTATTAATACAATCCTTAGCCGCCGAACAATCACTTCCTTATAACAATCTCGAAGAACTTAGTAACAAATTCGCGACGTAAATGTTGCTCAGCTAAGTAATTCTCTCAATCACGGGTAATTTATCACTAGAAATCAGATTCTCAAAGAAATCTCGACTTCATTCCCCGTACGAGCCACGTATACAAAGACAAGCGACAAAGGAGATTCCATTGAATCTTGACGAGCACGTCGCAGGAGTTTACTTCCACGCGTCAACCCTGGCCGCTGTCCTTTCGAAAAAGTACTTGTATCGCAAAAAAGGGCAGCCGCTCGAAGAGAAAAGAAGCAGAGGACGAAGAAGAAGACCAAGAAGAAGGGGACAAAGAAGGAGAGCCAAGTAAGAAGAAACTCGGGGCGACAAAAATGGACTTTACAGGGAGACTTAGAGAACCCTGCGACCATCTCTTTTTTTTTTCTTCCCTATATATACTCCTTTTTCCACGTGTCCCTTTTTTCTTTCTTTTCCACTTCTCTCTCTCTCTCTCTCTCTCTTTCTCTTTCTTCCAAGCTGTTTTCGTTTTCTCCTCTTTATCCACTGCCTCCCTCTTCGAGGCTGAGTCGTTCGGGTTAGCGTCTCCTCCGGAGTTGAAATATACAAAATGAAATATGAAATAATGGTTCGTGCCTTGTGGCTGGCTGAAGGCACGGGCGCACCCATATCTACGCCCCCATGCGCCTATGTACCTATACGGCCCCGTATACGCCGATCCCGTGTACATATGTACGCGCACACCATATACATCCGCCTCGCTCAAGTTTTTCGTTCTTGTCGTGAACATCTTACGTTCGTATTAACCCTTATCCCTGCTTAATGATATTCCGGCCTACCATGCCGGACGGGCATATTGAACGCAACTAAGGCAGATTCCAGCCCGTCGTCGTCGTCCGGCCGGCCAAGCCCTCCTGTAATTCGTATCTACGCTCGTCCGACCATTTTTCCGCTTCCACCACCAACGACCACGGGGACGACGACGACGACGACGACGACGACCTAGCCACGTAGCGGGCAATTAGGGGCAAGCCTCGTAGCATGAATTAAGAGTATCGCCGGCCAATCGGCGAACGAACCACAGCCAGTCTTATCGATCCTCGAAATAACGCCGCGATATCTTCCTCCTTGGTAGCTTTACCGGCACCGGTGATTCTAATAGTACGTATGTAGGAATGGTGAATGCGGATCTTACGTGTGGAAGAATTTCTAGGTTCCCAGTGAAAGATTGGATTGGATGGCGTATAACCGGCTATGTATGAAGTTGATTTCCATGTGTGAAACGCGTGGATTGTTTTGCATTCGATTGTTTAATTAATATACCTTGCACTTTTACGCATTTGAAGGAAGTTGGAAGATAGAAAAAAGCGCGAAATACATAGTCAGGCAAAAAACTAATTATATTTAGAAAAATATGAATTTGCATAAATATACGCAATGTGTTAATAAGTTGCGGTTGTTGTTTTTTTTTTTTTTTTTACTGAGTGTGCTTCTGACGATGTTCAACGCGTTAACTGCCACGAAAATTTTATATATTTCGCCTTGAGAGTTATGATAGATCAAAGTATAGATACTATAGGTTAGCATATATAATTTTTGCAAAATATTGTATTTGCACACTTTCTCTTTGACAATGTTATGTAAGATAGAAGAATGTTAGACATTGTCGAAAATTTCCTAATCGACGAGGTTTATCTCTTTTTAAATGTTCTAAAAAATTGAGTAACACGATAGTCAACGTGTTAAGTAGATTGCATAAAGGTTGGTGTACTGGAATTTGAAGATTGTTGAAACACGTGAGATTTAATAGGGACGGTATCCGTTGTTTAAAAGATTATTCATGTTTATAAAAATTAGATAGAATGTGAAAGTTCAGGCATTCCGAGGGATAGTCTGAACGCGTTGACGAGACTAAAACGTTGATGTCGATTTGCTGTATATTACGGAACAAATATAGTATTATCGGTCTTTGTGTATTCAAGGATATTATGCATCATTTAAAAACGCAAATATGCAATATATGTACGTTGCGTCTTGTCGTTTCCTGTTTATTATAGCTAAACGTATCGATAATAGAGTAGGTTTTGTCAAAAGTGATAACAGAGTATTGCAGTATAGCGAATTGCACTTTGTAGATAAACATTTGTAGAAATTTGCAAATATTGCTGTTCATTTTTTATTAGTAATTAGCAAACTATAATACGTGTATATCATGCGGGTATTTTTTAAAAATATTAATTGTCACGTTCACCTTGTTAATCGGTAGGAAATGTATTCATGCACGGTGGGTGTTAAATCCATCCAGCAGTGTTCTACGTACAAAGAAAGTAACAGCTGGCCGCGAATTTATGGCGTCTTTTATGATTACAAATTCACGCAAGGTTTATGCCCCTGCACTTATCTTTGTACATGGCGGCTTTGATTGAAACGTTCGAGTCGAGTTTCTCATTTTAGCAATAAATCTATATTTCTAAGGTTTCTTCCTCGTAAAATGTTTTACGATCGAAATTGAAGCATTTTCTTGGTCAACTTTGAATGCTTTTACAAGTTGACGTGCAAAATAGCGGCTTGTCTTGTATTAATGGTAACATGATAAATGGAACCACACGAATACTAAATATCAGGTTGTCTCAAAAGTTTCTTTTTTTATAAGGAAATAATAGATGCACCACATTCTTTTGTTTCATATTATTTTATTCAATTACGTACGATCCATTTTGCAGTAATAGAACAAAACGAAAGAAGATTTTGGGACAACCTAATATATTACGTATTAAATAATAATTCTTAAGTACTTGCGTGTAACTTGCCATTATTAGCATACTTAAGAGACAATTACGCGGAAAATACTTCAAGTTACATATTCCTATTATACCCAATACACCAAAGCATCCAAAGGATTATTTGACATTACGATTACCAATCTACAGTGTGTTTCCAAACGCGTACTATACACAGATGACAATAATCGAAGGAGTATGGTAGAAATGAATAGTCCTAGATAACTCCGATGTGATCGTAAAAAATGTCAGAATACATTTCACATTCGTGCAGCTGCACGTCTTTAATAATCGCAAAAGGAATAAATTGAAACTCCAAATTTGCCAACTTATTGGTTCTAGTAGCTACTAAATGTTTATTTGATAAACACAATACTAATTACCTAATTCTGCTACATAAACAGACATCCGATAATTATTGAAATAAAGCACATACATAATTAAACCACTACAACCGCAAAGAAAAAGATCGAGCATCCTACAGCTCAAAAGTTCAGTCCCCGAAGGTATCTAGAGAAAAGAAGCAATAATCTCCACACCCTTTCCCCTTCCCTTTTATCGTATACATCCGCGTGTAACATTATTCATACAATTTTTATTGCCTTTCACGCCGCCCCCTGAATTCAGGAACACCGGTGGTAAGCATCGTTCCAATATATACCTACAGCTAACGTTGCAATGTCGTATCGAAAAATCGTGGCACCGTTGCGGCACCAGCTAACGGATGGTCCCCGTGTATTTCAGGGAAGAAATGGCGAGGGTTGACCCCGCAGGACAGAAGGCCGTACGTGGAGGAAGCCGAGAGACTGAGGGTCATACACATGCAGGAACATCCGAACTACAAGTACAGGCCACGGCGTAGGAAACACGCGAAACGGGCCCCAGGGGCGCCGTCCTCTCCTCCGTCCGCGACCAACACCACGGTCAATAGGTCCAACCCCTCTGGTACCACGATTCATCATTCCATGTAAGTCGATATCTCCTCTTGATTCGCCGCGATTTTTCAACATCATCCCCGTTCCGTCATCGAATTAATCGAGCGTGCAAGGTGCGCGATCGAGACGTTGGAATTAATTTTCATCGATATCGAGTTTGATAGGTGCAAGGGTTATCGGGTTGGGTAATGCTGTTGGTGATAGTTGGTTGAATAGATGTGTTACTATCTGTGCGCATTTACGGTGGCTATAATATAAAATATATGCTTATTCGTAAATGGATTTATTTTTTATCAGACTTTATATGCAGATTTTATTTTCGTTACGTCAAATTATTGTAATCGTGTGAAAGTACTGCTGCTAAGTGATAAAGTATAATATGTTATTGTGCACTTGGGCCTAATTAATTGGTATAGAAATAGTAGGATAAATACAATGCTGTACAAATACCTTTTATAGTATTGTAATTGTGATTGGTATTTGATACATTTTTATATTTATTTTATATGTTTTTGTTATTTTGTGTAAAGATGAGAATAACCTGAAATCTGTTTACAACAAATATTTGGCAAGTTGTTTTACAATGATAGTCGAGTGGTTGGAAGATTTAACAAAAAGTAGTCGTATAGATGGATAAAAATTAAGTAGAATAAGGCCTGATGGAATTCAGTAATTTCAGAGTACAAAAACGTTATCAATACCAAGATGTTTCTTAAAACTATTATTAAAATATAAAATATATTTGTTCAAAAATATAGTTATAAATACTAACTATATTGTACACTTTACTTCGTCAATGAAAATACAATGTACTCTATCTGTAGAAACTTAAACTATGTAACAGATCTTTCGTCAATGAAGTTAAAATAGTTCTGCACCAATGATTCTCACTTTGAGTTAAAAAAGCACGTTTCAGCGAAACAAAAATATTCTTTCAAACGTTATGCATCGAGTTTCATTCGTGCCATCCTTCCGTTTAACAAGTTCTTCGTGTTAAAGACGTTTCTTGGAAGAATTACGAAGTGACGTTCAATGTTTATTTAAGGTCCAAGATGGACAGTTATCAAGGCATTCCTCAGATCCCGTGGGGCGGACATTCCCCGATCTCATCCCTGTATCACCAGCAGCAGCAGCAAGGTATTCAGGAGTACAAATCGGAGAGCAATTCCTTGTACGGTAGTCCTTATACGCCTATCATTCACACACCGGACATATCTCCAGTTGCCAGTCCCGAGCCAGATGGTGAGACATTGTACTCGCATTAATTACCGTACAGACAGCCGTGGAACTCGAGGAATTATATCTACATATATAACTAAATTATTAATGTTTAAATGAAAAATCAAATAATTGTTAATTTAAATCAAAGTAATAAATTATAAATTATAAATTTAAATTACTAGCAATAAATCACAAATTACAAATTGTAATTATTGGTAATAAATTCTAAATTAAAAATTAAAATTATTAGCAATTTCAATAGGAAGTCTCAATCATTTGCATCTTAGTTTTAAATGTTTTTCATGGCACTTGAAAATTCTGTTATTCTTCTTCTTTTTTTTTTTTTTTTTTGGTAAAAATATCCACTTTATTAAATTGTTCTGTTAAATTCCTATTAGAAGATCCTTTGATAAAATGAAACATTTCTCTTTAAAATGACATACCTCTACTAAAGTGTTCTATTACGAATTTCTATAGTAGCAAGTTATATATATATATATACACACATATTATTAGATTATTATTATTATTTCATCAGGAAGCATATTCTATCTCTTGTACGTGGTTATGGAAACATATAGCGTTTGAATTATTGACGAATTAATCTTGATCAGGTGACGGAACGCATTTGCCATCCAATCAAAATCCAGATCCTGAACGTGATCTGATGGAGGGTTCGTCGAAGCAGCACGGCGAAATGAGCGAGCAAACGAAACGGTACACTTTCATGAGTACCGATAATCAGCTGCACACGGGTCATGCTGGTGGTACTAGCATATCGTCGTGTCAGAATTCTGGTGCTTACACAGATACTCTAACTTACAAAAAATCGGTGAGTAATGGCGTGCATACGAACGATCTTGCTGGAGACTATGAGGACAAATGTAGACTCGTTTAGTAGGTTGCTTTGCGATTACTTGCTTCACAAACCTATATCGTCGATTATTATAAAATTTCAGATACTGTTCGAAATACGAAATTCAAAATGGACGTTTAAAATCCTGAAAAATTGCGGACGGGTAAAATTGTAAATTTATTTCTACCAACTCATCAGCAGAAACTGAAAATTTGATTTCACAGAATAACGCCAAAAGCAAGAAACAATGGTTTACGTTATTTCTCATTTTCTATTCCTTTAAAAAGTAATGAACGATGCGTAAACATTTTGGTTCGTTAATGAAACACTATTTTTACTCAACGGTGCATAAATATCTAATATTCCGATAAAAACATTCCATTAAACACGCAAATCTCTTCGGTTCGACTTAAACGAAAAATTTATTTCATACCTCACGATCGAACACGTGACACATTTATCGTAACGTTTGGACAAGCTAACGTGTCAATTACAGTAGGACGAAACACGAGTGAAAGTTTCAACGGTAATTTTTCTCTCTTTCAGGTGAGTTACTTAAATTTCGAGAGACAGCCGTCGAGTATAGCCGCGGTTGGTATAGCGAACGGGATGATGGTATCGTGCAATAAATTGCGCTCTGGATTTGAAAATGTTGGCTCTGTGACGGGGACTTTTTATCCGCCAGTCGCATCCCCGCACGATCAATCGTTGCAGCACTACACGAACACCCAATCCTCGAAGACTGCCAACTATTCGATGCAGTCCACTGTCGAGAGCAACTATAATCCTGTTCAGTGTGCCAATCGACAACAGTCCATGGGGATTCGCGGAGCCGCTGAAGGTTGTTCCGGTAATCCTTTATTCATTTTTACGTATTATATTCTGTGTTACAGTTGGATCAAGTCCAATACACAAACACGATTGGAACCTAGTTACGCTGTTTCTCTATTCTTTTGGATGTTTATTTAAATTTCTTATTGATCTTTGTTCGAATATTTGTTAAATATATATCGAAATATTTCGTTTTTTTTAGACTTGTACGATTATTATGATGGTCGATGATGGGTTCTTTTAAGATCCAGAAAATAAGATTTCTTTCGGTTATGCCCTTTCTTTCTGAGTCGTTTGACATAGATATATATCTTTCCTTGGTTTGTGAGAAAAAATGATTATATTTTTGTGTGATAGAAAAAAGAGCAATAATAAAAATGTCCGTGATTTAGAGGATTTTGTAATATCATAACATCAGAAATTGATACGTTAAGTTGTTAATTTTGTTTGCTCAATTTAATTCTTAATAACATCTATTTCATATCTATCCTTCTTTACTTTTTTAGAAATATGCAAAGTAAACGAGGAGTGGAAAGAAATAAGGCTGCAATCAAATAAATATCAATAAACCAATAAATAAAGTTTTGCGGGAAACAATGTTTTGTTTATCAAAATGTTATTTATAGACAGGATATAATAAAACTTATTTATTACATGTACTATACTACTTTATGTAACTTTACAATATTTTTATTTCAACATCTCGCAGATCCGTTAATTAATCATAAAAAGAGCTTTATATTTTAAGAAAGGACGTATGTCCATTATGTAGTTTCCTCAACGAGACCGCAAGTGCCAGCACAGATTTTCTTATTTGATGGGATAATTGAAGCAGATTTATCTATGCACATGTTCAAGCACGAGGGTGAGAGCTCGTTGGCACATTGCACTTACAGCTCAATTTAGAAAACTGATCATGTGCCTATATCACATACGAAATTCTAAAAACTATATGAATTATCGTGATAACATTTTCCTTCGTGTTTACTGATATCCGCCTTCGTATAAACAAACTTTTTAAGAGAAGAAGAATTTTTTATATGACAAAGCCTTTTTTATTTCCACTTGTCAAATGTTTGAATTAATCATGCCATATAATCAGATAAGTGTTACAATAACAAAGTGCAGATGTAAAAAAGACATATTAGATATAAGAATGCGGTAATTTCAGTGCTATTCTTACAATCTTTCATCATTCACTACATAATTTTCATTTTTTCCTGTAATCAAGTTCTATCTTTGAATTATCTAACTTCTTTGAAGTATAAGCAATAGATATAATTGCATTTTACAATTTCTGGGAATACTTGAACACAAATGAAAGTCTCATTTCATTGCATAATACGAAATAAATAAAACTGTAGCTAACTTCAGAAAGAGTTCGGCAGTATATAATGTATTCTCAAAGTCGACAGTGAGAGTAGAATTAGTGTCAGAAATTCAGAGCAGAAGGAGCAACAAGATCTAAATCTTCCCTCAGTTATTTCTTACAACATTTAAGACAAACTACACGCATACTATAAATAACAAATACATGCAAATGGTACAGAAAATTTCTTAACACTTTGCCAACCTGCCGAGTTAAAATCGCCTACCAACAGGTGTTGAAAGTATCGCACATTCTTGGTGAAACAGTAACATTTAAAATTAACCGAAACATCTGTAACTCCTATCACTATACAATGCAAATGTTAATAAAATGAAATGTGTATGTAAAAACCATTTCTTTGAAAACATACAAATACGGAAAATAAATTTATTAGAAAATTATTCTTTTAAAATAAGATCATTCGAGATTTTTGTATACAGACAAATATGTAAATGTTACTGAAACAATACAATGTATGTACATACGTATAAAGAGCTGAAGAAAGAAAATAGTGCAGCTAGAAAAAAGTTTTAAAGAGTAAGTTCCACTTAAAAATAACTCTTTAAGTTATCAAGAATGCATTTTCCCAAAATAACGTACCCACAGTTACGATAACTTCGAAGATCCAATAACGATCAACCAAGTTGGCCAAATCGAATAACACCATACAGTCACGCTAATTACTGCAACACCCCCAAGCGAGACAGTTTTGCAAATACGAACCACTTGCCTGTAACAATTCGAGCAACCCGAAATCTCTTTTCTGGCTTTCTCCTCTGCGCATAATAGCCCCTTTATTCGCGACGTCACGCGCGGAAGGAGACGAGGCTATTCTTCTCGACGACCGATTTATTTCCAGGTGTATCCCACCGGTACCAAATGAGTCATCACCAGGAGTACCAAACAGAGGGAACCAGCGCTGGCCAACAGCATCCGATTCTGGGTCACATGGAGGCAGCGATGGCCACCACCGCCGAGGAAGAACAGCAACAGACGTTACAGTTGGAGAAGTATTTCAAATACTCGCATCCGACCAACGTGGCGCATACCAGCCTCACCTCTCAGAATCTCCTTGACAGCAATCACAATTACGCCAGTGATCTTCGTTACTACACGCCCCAGCAGACGCAGCTGGACATGTCGAACTCTCAGTGCATCGTCGACGATCAAGCCAAGGATGCTCGATGCTCGAACGTGGCCATAGGCCACGCGATGGAGCAGTACCATCAGGCCATGGATGTGGCCAAGTATCCGGAACACCAACAGCAGCAGCAGCAGCAACAGCAACAACCGCAACAGGCTCAACAGGGTCAGCAATCGCAGAGTATCGAGCATGTTTCGAAGGCGGACGACGATTTCAGTGTAATACTTGCCGACGTGCGCAAGACTTGTTACAGTAGCTAGTGTTTCATCTAGATCAGAGCTGTCTGTAGGAGAACACTGAGAAACTTGGTGTTCCTTGTTTCGGCATTGATTTCTTGCGGTCGGATGTTGTAGGCCTAATCTTTAATGTAAAGAAATCAAATTGTTTGGTTCTTGGTATAGTAAGCATTGCAAACATTGATTACTCAAGGCTGATGAACCTTAATACTTAACTAGAGGTGTGAAGATGTAGTAACCTTTTGTCGTCAAATATTGTCGCAGTGGGTACATTTAAAATTTGTCTTTACAGTCGAGTGGCTCCACTGCGATTGCATTTAAAATTTGTCTTCAAAGCCCGATGGCTCCGCTATGAAAATGGTAAATATTTATTGCTCCGATTAGTTGGTAACGCTCCAGAAAAATGTGGAGAACGCAAAGGATTAACGTGCGGATGACGCTACGTTGGCGCCATAGCCTGCTTGCTTCCGGAGACAGATGACACAGTGACACCATATTAGTGTCATCAGCGTCAACGAAACAGAAAATTTCAGTCACATTGAGCGGCCACCACTTCGCTGCTATAGACAATATGTGAAACACATTTATACGTAATACGTAATGTGGTAAATATCTAAATGCAACTATAGAGGTAAGAGAAATGTGATTTGTTTAAAGAAAAAAGGAATATCCTTGAGTACTTAATATTTGTCGTTTCTACTATAGTGAAAGAAGTCCCTCCCATAGACAGCTCTGTCCTAGATAATCTTTTTGATATGGGCGATCTAGCCCTAGTGGCTGCAGAGAAGAGTTAGGTGCTAACGTTTTTTAAAGAATCCGGTGCTTATACACATTTCTGTACACATTTCCGGTGCTAATGCTCTTGATCAGGAGGTGTGGTTGCAAGATAACAAAGAATTGATGATAGATTATTGTTTCTTGTTGTTTGAAATAGTTATTTTATATAGCTATTTTATTTACTCTTTTTAGCTTTTTGCACTCAAATAAATAATAACAAACATCATGCAAAATAGGTATAATAACATATATGTGCCTGTTTAGTTTCTCTCTAATTCAAGGCTGATTTCAGAAAATATAATAAATTATTGCGAGATGATATCCCCAAATATATTTTATATATAAAATAGTTTATAATTATGTATAACATATATAATATAATAATAATTATATAATAATTATATACGAAATATATTTGGGGATATCATCTTTTTACTAATTACATAGTAATTTTTACATATATTATATATTATACATAAAAATTTAACCAACGATTTGAATAAAAGTCGTTTACGACATTCCTAATTAAATAAGAACTGGAACTATCGTCAAGTGCAAAAAGTTAATCTCGTCGAAAGAAATTCAGGGTGACACACTTACCACGTTATCTTCTTTGAAAAAAAAAGTGAAACGAACATAGGGCGTGATAATTTAACAGGTCCCCGGTAGAAACAATTGTGCGCATCAGTTAACAGTTATTTATTACAGACAATTCTCGGCATTCGACAGCATGTCTGACTTAAGGTGACGAAAATAAAGTAGAGTAGCATCCTAAACCCTGACGCATAACAATATGGTGAGCTATAACGCAACGCGTTAAAACTGAAAAATACAATTTTTTACCAATGCTATTGCAACCACACCTCGTAATCTTTTTTACTCGTTCCGACATAGCGATAAAAATCGAATCTCTTCGAACTTCGAAAAACTTAATGCGCGAAGTATTTGCACGTAATAACGGTCGAGACAAAGAAATCAAGACATACCTCGATTTCCTTAATGTCCAGAAACGTTATTGCGGTTGTAGAAATGTCTTGTTTATTTAATTTATAAGATCAATTGATCGAAATGTCGATGTTCGATGACAGAATCGTTGAAAGCAACGGCGTTATTGTTGAACTATTTTTATCCACCTATGCACTCATGGTACAGCATAGCACTGTATATTTAGAGCATACATGCATATTTCCGCGTCGAAAATAGATCGAATAATTTTCCGTAACGAATTAAACGACGTATTAGTTTCTCGTAACGATCGATGCTTGACGGCGGTCTACTTAAGAACAAAAATAAGCTACATCCTTTCTTACATATTCATCGTGATGTTTACGAAAACGACGTTTATTTCTAGCTTAACGATTTAATCATCTTATTTATGGTGCACATTTCAAAATTCAGATACTTAATGTAAATGGAAGATATATATATATATATTTAGATATATATATATATATAGAAGATATATATATATATAGATATATGTTTTTATGGCGATAATGTAGAATCTTCTGTGAGAAATACTTATTTAAAAGAAAAAAAAGACAATATTAATCGAAGTACCTTATTTCCAATAAGTGTACGAACTTTTCTTAAGCCTCCTCGTTGGCTATTTTACATGTGTATAAGCACGATCTCCTTATTTTCCTCTGTTTCAGATGACTGAACGAAATTCTCGTTGTAAATGTAGTATAAACGTAGCAGAACGAATGATTCTTTTTTTTTTTTTTGTCCCTTTTTTACTCATGTAAGCTTCTACTTTCATAGTCTTTAATACTCTATGTAGCATACGATGATACCTATATGTAGCGTGGCAATAAACGTGGATATTTTATCGTTCGATCCTCGATTTTGAATACACTTGCGTAAGCGACATATGGAATTTAGGTAATGAGTGTAAAGAAGGGGAGGAGAACTAAATTATTATGATTATTGTATCGTACTTAATAGAGACAATTATCAACAACATTCATGGCTTCTCGTGTATTTTTCGACCACTCATTATCAAATTAATTCATTTCGCTAGTGATACATCGTTGGAGATTGAAACAAACAAATATATAAAATACAAAATTGAGAATGTATAGGATGTTTCGTTTTATCTTGTCGACCTTTCAATCAATTATCTAGGTTTTTTTCTGCAGCAATTACTTATTTCGTTAAAACACATTCAACATCTTTAATTTTCAACATCATCTTTCTTTTAGATCTCGAAATTTAACTTCATAGCAATAATATTGTTTATTTAAAAATATGCAATTAAAAAAAGATACGGATAATCATGAACATTCGAAAATCGTTGAGGATTAACATTGCTGTTTATTATGGTATTTATTCTACTGAATGAGATATACTTTTTTATACGGTTAAAAATAATAAAGCTAAATTAGCGAGAAACAAGATATTTACAACACCCTATATCATTTGAAATAATTTATTACAATATAATAAATATATTACTAATAAAAATTCTAAAAGATATGGACTAATTAAACTCGGCGATTGCTTACTCGTTCTTTTTATTAAATATATATAAAAAATATGTGTATAAGTTACAATGTTACGTGTAAAGCTGAAATTATACACGGTGAGTAACATCCAGTTTCGATTCGAAGTATCGATAGTAAAATGTTTAAATGCTATTAGTATATCCCCTTACTATACCCGTTTCCCAGCCCCCTATAGTGTTAGCCAAAATGAAATCTCATAACAGTGTGTGTGTTCGCAAGTTAAAGGTAATAAATCAGTGCCTTCGTTATTCGAGAGAAAGAGAGAGAAAGAGAAAGCTTTAACATAGTATGAAATTCTTTCAAACAGGAACAAGTGTTTGAAATATTTTCCTTAAGTTGGACCATATCATTAATTAATGTCTATACCCTTATGTCTTATGTTATTCATGTGAATTTCTTTTTATGTTTCTTTCTTTTCTTTTCTGGTTTGTTAATCATGCATATTAAATGACACATATAATTTATCGAGATACTAACAGTAACATCTTGAATATTCTGCAATTTGTCTATACCATGTTTGGTAATTAAGTATACAAGATGATTCACAAGAAACTGATCATCCAAATCTTTTAATAAATCAAATATTTTTCAGGAATAAATATGATAAACGCAATATTCTGTCAAAATTCCAGTCAATTTCCTTAAAGCCTTACAATTCTTTTTCAAAGAAAATTAAAGATTCAGTTTTAGTGAGACATCAAATTTTCATCATTTATAATGCTGAGAATTGGTAGCCTCATTATGAAGATTCATAAAACAGTATCACTGGATCCAATTTTATACAAACTATCATACAGAAATAATAATGTACATATTTACATAAAAACAATGATAGCATTGGAAATCAAACAAGATTTTTTTAAATAATTTTCTCAAAAATTCTTAGACTGTGTTTTACGCTTTTGACTATGCTTCCAAGACAAACAGGACAAAGATTATCTGTGTACTCCATCTTTTGTGAGTCACCCTATAGTTCGTAGGTACTTATATACACAATGTACAAATTTATATTGCTGTTTGCAAACTTAACCGATTACACAGTCCGGGTATAAATTACTTAATCGAATTATATCGCACTGACTCATACGCAGATGCAGTTCATTCCCGGTGAAGACTGTGGTACTATTTTCTTCGTTCCTTCATCTTTTAGTGAAATATAGTATACAATCGTTAGGTGGTACAGACATGAGTGAATCGATAACGACGGGTGTCGTTTAACGCTTACATGTTTCATAGATGTTCGATTATAGATGTAAGTATGTGCAATATATGTGTATATATACTTATTATCTTTTTGCTCATTTGTTCACTTATGCTAGGAATTACGTTAAATACGATTTTGTGTCGGTGAGGAAGCGCGGTGAATTGCAACATGTATATATAATATGTTTATTATTAAATTGGACAGATATTGCAGTCTTGTTTATAGTGGTTTGCTATGAAACGTATACTCCCATTTTTTATCTCTCTCATTTAAATACCAAGCGCCCTCTTTGTACAAATAATGAATTTTTATTCCATACAAGTCAACAATACTTTTTACTCACTGAATATTTTATATATAATGTATATCCTACGAATTGTACACGTTTCAGTTATTAACAAACGATCTGTATATACAAAGACTTAATTCATTCTCACGTGCCCTCAACGTTTATATTTTGCATCAGCGCGTGCTTCTTCTCCTATGTTATGTACAATTCGAACTTAATTTACACATATAAATGGCAGCCTTACATGTCATGTATAAAATTCTGTACAGATACCAGTGCATTTAGTGCCAAGCAAACACACGTAATCATTTTTTACAAATCACTAGAAATATAAAAAACTTGTTGAGATATGAATTATTTAATTTTGAAGGGGATAATAATAGATATAGTACCAGCCTTAAAATACATTGCACCAAATTACCACTTACAGAAAATTCGGTATTGACTTCGATATCTTCAAACTAATGATAAACATTACGTTAAATATAAATTGATAACTTTAACATTTAATATTGTTTGTATAATATAAGTTTATTTGTACCAATTTATTAAAATTAGATTTTATATTAATTTATCACTATTACGCATGAAAATAAATAAACATTAATTAAACAGCCGAAAAAGTATAGTTTACTTATTTCGTTAAATGCATTTAGGTTTGAAAAGTCTATATTTATCGACACACTTTCTCTCAGTAACGATCTCATAAAAAATTCCATTCCAACAGTATATTTCTCAATTTGTATTATAAATTGAGCAACTCTTTTATATTTCTAATAGAATAAGAAAAAATTACGTGTATGAACTTAGACTAGATGCACTTTAATGCATTGTGGCACTACTACACGTGGGTAAATTAGACGCGAAAGTCTTCATGTTACTCTGAATGGATTATTTGTAACCTAGTGTTCATGACGTATACACACAAATATTTATTGCTAGCCTCTGTTTTATCCGGCTGTGAACAGTTAATAAAAACAGTCTGTTCAAATTTCTCGAACAATTTTACGCCCTCTAATATGCAATAAACATTGTTGCTTTGTGACCAAGTATGTATGTTCAGTAGTACATATTTTGTAAGACACATTGTGCATATAATGTAAGGTATGTTAGGAATGATTACATTTTTGATAAATGCAGGCAAATAGTAGTTTGGGAATGTGATGAATGATAAATGTAAACTTAAATAATTTTCATATAACAAGATATGACAACTAAGTAAGTCTTTTAGAATTAGTTTCGCTTTTTCTTTTTTTAATAGTTCCTTCTTTTACCGTACCTTGTTCTCCCTATAAAATATTTTGTTAGCTATCCTAGTAAAATACAAATATTACTGTTACAAATGCATCCATTCAGTACAGCCTATAAAAGTAAGAATTTATCTAACATAGGTCTGCCGACGCCCTGGTACATGTACCAAGAACATACTTCTAACCTGCTTCTGTCATTATGGAAGCCCCGATACCGATCCTATATTTTTATAGAAAAACACTGACATTTAGAAAGCATATAATTAATATCAACCCGCGAAGATGATACTAATACTCACAACTGTCTTCAGTCTCACTGCTAGTGAGAGATTCCCTTTACTATAAATGACAGGTGGTACAGGGGCCCCACTAATGGACAGAGCAAATTTAAAAATTTTGCGACCATTATATCTAAATCATCTGATCCATACTAGTCTTCTTCTCAAATAGATATTGTGAAATGGAATATATATATTACATATTTACGACAACTTTTCAAATGAAATAGAAAAATAATACCTTAAAAATTGTTCAAAATGAAATTACTCCAAAATGTCATTATAATGAACAAGTCGATATACCCTGATAAGAGTGAGCATAATTAATACTTGATATGTACAGACGAAATAAAGTTAAAAATTTGGTGAGATCAATGATGATTTGACAAAGATATATAAGTAGCAAAGGTACCTTTTGTTACAAATGTTTACTTTTTAAAGCATTTATGATGAGCATAATAATATTAAAAAGAAAATGAAATTGAAATTATACTATAGGATGATTTTTGTTAATGTATATGTGATAAATTAATATGTCAAAGGTAGTTTTGCTTTCTGATAATTTGAATAATCTTGCCCTCTTTCATAAATTAAAACCTATATATCTACAGTGTTCTTATGTGTCATTCATCCCATAAACAATTCTGCTTCATTTTAGAATAGTATGAGAATATAAAACATTTTTTACAAGTTTTAATGCCACATTTATATGGAGCGGCTGCTTTTTTACCATCACCTTTGCCTTTGCAAAATTTTAAACCACATGGGTACCAACCAATACATAATTCTAATGAACATGTACAAGGTGCCCACATATTCGATGTGTCTGCACATCGTGTTACAAATAACGATCTTGAATCGTTTGTACCTTGTTGCGTTATAGAATTTGTGCTGAAGTTGTACACAGCTGCCATGAGTGAAAGTTCGGATGAGCCTAATAAAAGAATAAAGAAACTGTGAAACTAGATACTATATTGGAAAGAATTTTACTTACATGTTAGTTTATCTATTAATATAACTTACCAGGTCTTTGAATCCACTGTTTTATATCTTCATTTCTAGTATAAGCAGATCCAGCTGCTTCTCCACAAAGAGTTGCAATGTGTTTAGAAATATCTTTGGATTCAGATACATCTAAGAATAAATCCATGGTATAATTCACGTGACCTTTATCTTCTTCTGCAACACGCACAGTGCCTGGATTTTTTTGCCGTAATTTAGACATAGCATCAGATGATATGAAATCCACTTTGAAAAAATGATTAACAAAGCATAAAACTTGATATTGATTTTGACCACGTTCTTCTTCACCAAGAACTAAAGCTTTTATTATTTGAACTTCCTGAAGGAATAAATAAAATATTTTATTTCTCTTTGAAAAAAATATAAGAAAGATATAGGGTTTCAAAATAATGAATTACATTTTTAAAATCAATGAGTTGTGTCACTAAAGTACCATCTGAACATTGAAATTCTAAGGTAATAACATCTTCACTAACATTGGAAGAAATCGTTTCCAATAGAATATCACCACCCTGTAAATTAAAAGTACATAGATAACACTATTTTGTTAAACTTTGAATTCGTCGAGGTTATTCGAGATAAATTATTAATCGCTAAATTATATCAAAATATCTTTCATTAAATAGTATATCTATAATTAGAATTTTATTGATTCCTTATAATAGTAAATGACAGAAAAAGATTCGTACCTGATTTTTAACATTTATGAGCAAGTGAGTTGTACAAACACTATACAAATAGTGCAATAAAAAACAGACTGTAAATAATTCGTTGAATTTCTTCATTGTTGCATGTTGTAACTACTTTTTTCACAGTACTAACCACTGTTGTAATTAACTATAATTGATCGACATTTATTAGAAAGATAAACACTTTAAATATAACCTAATCGTAAGAACCTCCTACTCTGTACATTTTGTCGCGGTCAAAGCACACATTCACAACCATATTGGCATAGAGTATGAACTAAATAGAAAAGTATACAAAAAAGACGCATAAAATACGTTTTATTAATTATTTAAGTATAATTCATAAAAGATACAATTTACAAAGGTAAGATATATTTTATACAAGTTAAAATTAACTTGCGTTAGGAATGTTGTTTAAATAACTGGTAGTCGAGGAGTTAAATTAAATTAAATTGTTAAATCAAAGAAAATGATATTAAAATAAATATATTGTAAAATGTATAATAAATTAACTACAGATCAAGTATAACAAAATTAATTACAATAATTACATGAAATATCTATTATATATTAATTTAAAAATTCATATATTTTTATTTTTGTAGTTAGCAACTAAATTACATGAAGATAAAGTAAAGTTTGTATCATATAGAAATGGCGTTAATTAAATACATTAACAAAATCGATCTGATATATCATTTTCAAATTCATTTTGCTTCCCGCGGTTTTAAGGAGATAGAAGACCTCTCTTTACTGCTTCTTCTGGAGGACGGTAGAGCTTTAGAGGATTTGCACGATTCAGCATCATTTCTGAAAATTTTCGAAACAGTTCTTTAAATACTCCCATTTTTCTCCAATTCGATTTAGGGTATTTCAATATTGAAAAATTTCGTGTTGTGAAAATAATTTATCTGAAAGAACTAACGTTTCTCTAACATTTACACGTTTACTTACTGACATTTCAATCGTAACTCAGTCAATATAGGAGGTGTTGATGGTCTTTCGATAGGTTTTAAATCATATGTTTTCAAATGCATATAAACTGGAATCTGGAAATATAAATTTGTCATAAAAGTATTCTACAATAAATCGATCTATTACATGTTCCGGGTTTAAATAACAATACAAATAAAACAAACGCTTTCTGTATTCAGATTTGAATATACCCGCCTCCAAAACAAAAACCATAGAGTACCAAGTTATCGATAGAGACATACTCACGTAAGGTAGCGACGTATCAAGAGCTATCGGTTCGATATATCTCTTCGGTATATCCGGAACTCGAAAAGAACTACCCAATATAGGCGATTCCAAGCCGTTTCCATAAATCGATGCAGACGATACTTCCTTTCGAATGTCATTTAAATCCGAATCGTTTAAATCGTTCGACCACGAATCGTTTTGCTCGATTACTTCCGCATTTTCCATCTCGATAAAGTAGTCTTTGCCGATAGAATTGGTGAAGTTTTAAAGCGCAAGCAGGCTGAACTACTTTCGTTGAAATAAAACTGAAGATCCACTCGACGCCAAGCACTAGCCTCTAAATAATGATTCGAGAATGCTCTTCAACGTTATGTCCGACAAAGTGTTCATAAACTGAAGTTCCGTAAGTCGATATTTGGTCGATAAGTTACACTCTACTGAACAGCGGGTACCATGGAATCGTTTGTTCATCCCCTCTGAGCGTGATTCTTTCATTCTATCAATGAATTTACTTTTTCGTGATATATCGTAACATATGATAAAACTATAAATATCTAAATTCATATAAAACATTTAAAAATTACCAGGGAGAAGCAGAAGTCATACTTTGTATTAATTTATAGTAGATATTATATATAGTAATAGGTAAAATAACCTTCTGTCGATTATCCATTTCTGTTCAATCAGGAATTGATCAAATATACATGCACTTGATAAACATTCAATCTCGATTTTCTAAAAGATGAAACCTCCAACAAAATTTAATTTCTATTTTCGTCTTATTTTGAATCATGGAATCTCCCTGACTTCATTTGTATTACGAATTTAGATCCATTTCAAAAATATTGTTATACGTTATAAGTTTAGCAAGCTTATTTTAGAATAATCTGTCCTTAATAAGTTCAATCAACTAAACAGCAAAGGCGAACTGTTATATTTTCTTCCTATACTTTCTATCTTTATTTAATTACATTTAATTATATTTTCGTCATACGTAATTATCAGGACCTTCTAACTACATATATAGCTTTGTCTGTACAAGCAGTAATTTAATTGTCTATCCCTGTAGTGCAAAAGAAAATTTAATTACCAGTTACATTCTTAATTTTCTTGACTTCATAAATAAAACTTTTATGCAGCATAAAGTTCAAACAAGTTAATTAAATTGAACTCGGAAAATTTATACGGTCAATAAAAATCTATGATATAGTAATTTAATTAGACTTTCTTGCAAAAGATACTGAACAACCTCGAAAATTGCATTTTTCGTTTTAGTTGAGTAATTCCTTTACGCTATAAAATGTTGGTTTGAAAGTAACTAAATAAAGATACGTGTGTATGGTTTTTTGCGTATATTTGACTGATGAAGGTGGATGTTAGCGACTTCGGGTGAAAAGAATTAAAAAAAAAAAAAAACGGAACTATATGAAATTTCTGTCGCGTTTTTGCAACTTTGAAGTGGAAAGAATGAGAAATAAAACAAAATAAAAATGGAACAATGCTTTTACAGCTACGAAGCATGAACGACGAAGACAAAAGGAGAAGGGGAACGATTTTTCATGCTCACGAATTTTTAACATAGAAAATGAAGATTAATGTTAAACAAAAGCAACATTGTCGCTGCTATAATTTTAGACATTGTGATTACTATACGCATTATAAAACCGAGTGAAAATGTACATATTGTGATTTTATAGCGGAGAAGATGAATAAAAAGCAAAATAGAAATTGTAGAGACAATCCAGTAGAAGATTAATAAAATTAACCTAGCTTACATTCCTGTTCAGAAGTAAAAAAAGGTTGAAATAAACTGGAAATGTTAGAACATTATTAAAATCTCTTAGAATTACTATCTTGTTTGAAGTCTTAGCTTGAAAACTTTTCAAATGAAATTTCTTCTCTATCTACATCAACCGTGCTTCTAGATCATTGCTTTAATTGGATGATATACGTACATAGTTACAGACAATTTAAGTATTCGTACTATTAATCTTTCCACTATATTTGTGTTACTTGATTTCAAGACTCAACTATATTCAGAATCATATTTTGAATAAATTTTCCAGACACTTTTATCTAATTCGTTTCAATTTTTCTCATCTGTGTTTAAATGAAAATATTTTGAAGATCAATATGCAACTGTTGTAATTCAATAACACTCGTTTGTAACTCATGAAAATAGTTTTTCATAAAACAAATAAAACAAATTTTTATCTGTCACTTTTTCCCTTACAATTTGAATTAATACTCATTTCCCTACGAGATTAAGAAATGCTCTAATGTTTATTACTTAACATTGCTAATTATATTTTCGTTAACAATACTTCCATGATACTAAATTTCTGAACACAAAATTCTGATAATCCACTAATAGGTATCCTAATACTTACAAACGGCAGTGTATATAAACACTTGAAGTTTGAAGCGGCTTGAATTAACGCCACTAAATCTGAATGAGCCTCTCTACTGTCTATAAAATCAGAACTGGAGAAGATTAGGGATGATCACGAAAAGGTAGAGGCATCGAAGATAGAGCGTATTCAGACTAGAAAATTATACAAACACAACATCCAGTTACGATAATTTGCTATATTACTGCAACTCGTACGGTTTCAAATTATCGCCACATTGATCATGATCTTTCATGGATACAAAATTCCGATCGATCGATCTTTTCTTTCATATAAAGCTAACCAGCAGGTATTCTAATACTTATGAACGAGAGTGTACGTAAACACAAACTTGAAGTATGAAGCGACTTGAATTCGAACAACTCCTAAATCTGAATGAGTGTTTCTACACCCTACCATTCAGAGAACCGGAGAAGATTAGAGAAGATCACGAAAAGGTAGATGTATCAAAAGTATAATGGAAAAGTTAGAAGGCGGAAGCATCAAGCGCCTGTCGTTCAACGTAACGTCTCTTACGACTACAACAACGTTGTGCTGATCGTCGACGACGGCTCGACGTCTCCGGCGCACGCATCTGTCCAGAAGGGGCGGAAGGTGCACAGCGTCGGCTCCGTCGAAACGGCGGAAAACGTAACGTGTTTTATCGATTTCGTCGGGTCGGCCATGTTCGTGTCCGCCACCGGTCAGGCGCACTCGTGTCCCACCGTCGAGAGACCGTGCCACCGATAGATTTTCCACCGTCTACACCGTCGTCGATGTCGCAGGGCGTATAACGATGCGCTTGTAAAACGCGACCGCCCCGTGTGTTTTTTCTTTCCTTCACATCGTCAGACACGAGACTCGTTCACGCTCGTTTTCCGAATCGGTCCCGGTCCGTGTCGAGGTCGACCAGCGAGCAACCAGCGAGCAGAGGAAGCTTGCGAGCATCGTTCGAGAGCAGGCAACCGACGAACAAGCACCGTGAGTACTGTTTTTTTTTTTCATCAAAATATCCCTCTTGCGTTTCTTTATAGCAACTATCTCTTCGTTTAGTGAAAATGTGTTTCGGCTCTACTCGTTGATGATTTTTTTCGGTTTAAATCTGGCGAGGAATTTCGGTTGAAGAAAAGTTCTACGGTTTCCTAAGCTCCCTTAAGAGGGCTGTTTCTTCGGTGCTCTCCTCCTTCGTTCAGCTAGATATCGCTTCCCTTTGGCGGTTCTCCGTTGATGTCATAAATAGACGTCTTTTTATGGACTTTGTGAAATTCCAGGTCTTTATTAAACGGTCTTTTCGATCGTGCTCGTAATGGTCCTTCTTAATGGCTAGGAACTATGTAGACGATAGCAAATTAGAGTGTTTCACAACAGAGATTACATGTTTCTTTGATTACCTTTTATATAGAACCGATATTTCTCATCTTACATCCTATTCCTTTCCTTTTTCGTGTTAATCTTTTGAAAAGAAAAAAGACGAAAGTTATTTTTTTTACATTTTCTCAATATACACTGTACCTCTGTCGCCTGGTGATCAGTCCTAGATAAGGACGAAAGGGTATAGGGATAAAAGGGGGGAACATTTCGTGGGTATGAGCACAATCTAGGCCTTCGATCATCATGCAAAGCAAGCATTTTCGGTCACTTGATCCCAGAACTATTTCCGAGAACGGTCGTTGGACGATATTTGGCTCTGTCGTTTCAAAACTTTCCTTTTTACCTTCGACTTCTTCGTTTATCGTCGCTCGCCCGCTCGTCATCGTCCCTTCGTAGTTCGTCCATCTCTTCGGAACCGTTCCCCACCTCTTTACCCTCGCAGTCCTCGGCGATTTTTCTTTGTGCTCGACAGCTTTTGTACCGATCGTGCACCAACCAGTCAACCGTATCGATATCGATCCACAATAATTCTATTCCTTCGATTCACTGCTCGTAGCCTTCTTTTCTTTTTTATTCCTCATTTCACCGTCGTTCCTCGTCGTGACACGAACGTTTCTCAGCTGCACACACCACTCGAAACGTCGACCAGTGAAAAACGTGGGCGAGCCTGGCTAATCGATTTGCCTCCTGGCGTGAAATTTTCTGCTTCTAATTTTCTCAAGTGTTCCATGTCGCGACCCGATTACAGGGCCAATCCTTCCGCGCAAAACGAGCCAGCAACCAGTGAATAAAGAGACATTTCATGGACTCGCGGATCCCCGCCTTTCAAATTCCCTCCTCTCTCTCTCTCTCTTTCTTTCTCTTTCTCTTTCTCTTTCTCTCTCTTGCAGTCCTTTGTTGTCGCAATGATAACACGCTTTCCGACCGTAAATGCTTCCAAAACGATCAGCAGTATTTTGCCTCGCGACTCTAAAATTTCAATTGACCCTGTGCCGATAAATTTTTCCACGAGCTAGTCGTTCACTCGTATCTTGTTATAATTGTTTGGTGAGATGAAATTTAGGCTTTTGGTTTTTTGGTCGGTTTTGATTTGGAGGCAGTCGACACCCAGTTCCGCCGTTGCTGAGTGGTTATAGGTGGATGGTATCAGTGATCGATTTGATTCACTGGTAAATGGTTTAGGTTCATTCGTGCTTTTTGGTTGCTTGATGGTCTTTTCTGTGCCAATGCATTTCAGCGTTACTTGAGAATATGAAATTTAAAGAGAAGAGGGCTTTGAAGATTCTGTTTATTCGTGTCTGTTATGAAATCTTGGACTTCAAATTATTGTTTTGTACAGAGGATAGTCCTTGATAATTTTATTTCTGACACTATGATATTTTATTATATTTTGTTTTGTTCAAACACAAACGTGCGTATATTGCAGTATCTGAACACTGTTCTCGAAGACATTTAAAGAAATGTGGAAAAATGCTTCATTATAGTCGTAGTTATTCTATTTTATGATATTTAACTTATTTTTCATTATATCGTACCCTTTCTTACTTGTATATATACATTCTTAAAAGAATATTTATGATTCTTCATTGTTTAGAAGAAACTGCATAAAAGTTTCTATATTCTGCAGTTATACGTGGTGGTTTCCGGCGCTATTGACAAGCGATCAGTATGTTCAGCTTTTGTATAACGACTCTACGTTATTTTGTTTCGCTTTAAAAACATGTTCTATCATGCGATTCCTTCGACATTTCATCATAAAAGTCACTACAAATTGTACGTAAATATGTGAATAATATTTCATCCAAGTAAACATTTCATATCTGCGTCCTTTACTTTACCATTTAACGTTACTAAATTACATATAAAGCGTAATTTAGTTAGTTTGAAGGATCCTCAATTACTTTATCTCATTTACGTCAACATGGTCGAGCATATAGATTTTAATTTAATCTAAAATTTAACAGATAAAATTTGCAGTCGCTTAAATAGTCAAGTAAAAAGATTTATCGAGAAATCAAATTCTAATTATCTATATATTTATATCTATATAAATGAATATTTTCAAGAGAAAACTGGGATTTAATTCAATCCACTGGTGCATGAGACTTGTCAAAAATTTGTGTTCATAAACGTTTAACCAATTATTTATTGATTCATTCTTCACACTGCTAAAAGGCTTTAATGATCAAATAGAAAAATTCATCGGAGAGCAAAATTTTAATTACCATGATCCTCTTGCGCAATGATTTATCAACAAATAATCTTAGTGAATTGGCAAATTATAGATTGTAGTTTGTAGACTTCTCTTGCACAATTTTATGTCAAATAAACGTAGAACTCATAAAATTTGACGCTCCTATGCAAAGAAATTTGTCGACACTGATAGCTTCTAACTTGTGATTTATAAAAATGAATAATATTAGTTAAATAACATAAGGGTCTCCATACATTCATAAACAAATACGATCAAGTATATTGACATGTGTGTGAGATTTACAGAATTTGTTTTACAAACCCTCGATTAATTATGTACCTTATATTTCTTAAATCAATTATCTACCAGTCACACTGTCGATAAATTCCAACAATAAAAACGAAATTAATTGAGAAAATAGATAGCAAATTCTCATTAGCATATATTTTAATATGCAACAGAGAATGAATCAGAGCGAAGACGGATAATTGAACGATGATCGCGTTGAGAACATCCTTGAGAAGGATCTAGGCCAGTCGATAGTCTAACGAACGCTATCTTATAATATAGAAATCCGTATCAAAGTGAATTATTATTGTGATAAAAAGAAATAGCTATACTATCCCTTTACATATACTACGCTAAACGTAGTTAACGTGTCCTCTCTGTATAATGGAACACCGTGCGACTCGCATCGAGATTGAAATTATAAACTAGTATAGCGTTTCGCGTGAGTCAACGAAACGTCAACGTAATTGCGAAATCATCCGACTGTGCCTGTCCGTGATACGAATGCAGAAACTGGCTTTATTAATACCGCCGTGTTAATTCAAATTGGCGTATCTGTCCAAAAGTTGGTTTTGACTTTTAGACGTTAAGAACGAGTTTTAGCATTTAACGATCAATCGTCGATTTCGCATAGGAATACAAGACTTTATATCTTCGGTTTTTATACTGATACGGCTTTCTTGTTTAATATGCGCATAGGTAATCCATTTCTGAACAGTATCTGACAGCAGTGATTTGATTTAAACGAAAGTTGCAAATACGACCTTACGACTTGGCAGAATTATGGCTAGAGCTAATTACGGAACTTAGAAAATTATCGTTTATATTTTAACGACCAAGTAGAAAATCGTAAATATTGAAATATCCTAGAATTTTGAAACTTTGGCTTTTATCTCTTTTTCTAAGGAGATTTTAGTTCAAAATGTTTGTATAACCCTCTTATTTAGAAAAAAAATAACTATTCAAATAGAGAGCGACAGGTCATGAAAAATTCAATATTTACATCTAAAATGCTATAAAATTCATTCAATACATTAATTCGAGGAATTTTCGTATATTTCGTGAAAAACATGTTTATATAATCTTTGATCTAAAACTTTTCCATTTAAGAGAAAAAGAAAAATTTTTAAGGAGAGAAAGATAAGCCGAAGTAATCATTTCAATTCAGTCAGTATCGTTTCAATAAATTTTCATATATTTCGTCCAAGAAATCTACAGACATTTTATTCAGAAGAAAAAGAAATACGATCGAAAGAAAGTCAAACAGGTCGGAGCAATTTTATCGTACAGAAATAAATCGCTATGATCATTTTTAGCCATGTCACGTCGGATTATCGTGACACAACTATATTGGAGGAACACATGAAAAAGTACTTTTTACTCGAGTAGAATGGAAACTTAGGAATATCTGAACACTTATAGACGAAGAGACTGGAAGAGTATAGTTAATATTATTGGACCAGTATCTATAAGTACGTGGTTATATCGATTCGTGCTTCAGCGGTTCTCTTGTATCCATGAATGTACTATAGACTATGACACGTTTATACATGAAATCTAAATTCTATATTGAATTAAAAACGCGATTTAAAAAATAGGTCAGATTTATAAATCTTGTAGATTTGACTGTAATTTTTCGTCCCTTTTCTAGTTAAACATTTCAGAACAAGCATCACCGCATCTACTATTTTTATAATAACTTCATTGTATTACTATTTTTACGGCAAGTCCATCGTAAGTTCCATATTATGGTAAAGATTATGTACTATAATAATTGTAATATGCTCCAATTAAAATCCTCGTTATAACATACATAGCTTGGACGTTATTGTAAAATCAGAATGTAAAGTCAACATTATATTCCTAAATACTGAGTAATTTCCCATCGTAGTTTTAAAATGGATATAGTTCCACCTGAATATAAGTGTTGCTTTAATTCCTCGTTTGGTATTTTTTTGGTATTTTTTTACTACTTCTTTCGTTGTAAATTCTGTTGCAATCAATTTATAGGATTTCATGAAATTTTACACCAATCACAATTCTATTACTTTGATGCATCAAGTCAAAGACTGAAATTTTAATTCAAAGGATAAGATCATTCTTGAGGCGAGATAACTTTAATTCAAGGCATGCGACCAATAAAGATAAAAATATTTTAGAGGCAAATATGTTAATTGGCATAATTATATTAAATATCATATATTAAATTATCAAAGTTAAATAATTTTGAGAAAGATTAAATGTCTTGTTGTTTCTTTCTTTCTCGAAGACTCGTATTAGTTTAAATCAGATATACTAAAAATTATCTTCCAAAAATATATAATTCTGTCGGATTATCAAAATTAAATTGTTATTCTACGGCCTTATATAAAAATTTTGTTTATTCTAGCATAAATTTATTCAAAGCACACGTCGATCTAGCTTTCTCAAGTATCTGCACTTTTAAAGAACGCATAACCAATTACAAAGACAATAAAACGCTCACTGAAAGAAGAAAACGAGTTTAGATGACAGTGTCAGAACTCGAACTAGCGAGGTCCTACGGCTTGTCTTCAATTATAAATCTAATAACACAGAACGGTTCCTTCAGTCGCGTTTAACGTTGTGGGACGGGCAGTTTACGGATGGGACGAGAAAATGTGCGCGATTTTCCTGATTAAAGAGCACTTCCTTTGAAACACTTCCCTTCATTCTTCTCATCCGTTTCCATAAGCTTTACTTTTACAGTGAACTTTACGCAACTATTTTCTCATGATCGTCTAAATATTCTGAACTTTTTCCCTTAAATGTGAAGCTCGTACGATAGCTACTCACGCATATAATTTTTCATTAATTTTTTGATATTTAAATGTATGAAAAATATGAGAGTGATTTTAATATTTCATAATTTAGCGTGAAATAAAGAGCGATAAGTTTTTCTTACGATACAAACTTTTTGAGATTTCCATAGTGATAGAAAAAATATTAATACTACGTGAATATTACGTGATTGACTACTATATACACCTTAAAATTTCAGTCCCTTACTTTCTAATATCGAAACTTTTACATTTCTTCGAACGAATATCGAGTTACGTTAACATATCGGATATCCAGATTTTACGATAAAAGTTAATATCAAATTCCATAACGATGCAAAACATGCTGAAACTCAGGCTATTGAATTCCACTGGTTTCGAATCGGTCGAATCGATTTTTCAACTAATTAGCAGTTATATTAATCCCACAACGAAAAGAAGATATAATTGCTGCAAAAAATACCATGACGATCGATTTGAATGATGTCAAGCACACTCATAATCGTCTGTTCAGGATGGAAAAAGAGAGAAGAGTCGCTTGAATAAAAATCCCCCGAGGCAGTTTTGATCGTCTCTTCAAGAATTCAGTTCTCCAGCTTTTTGATGAGCTTTTGCGTGTTTTGGAAATTTGATGCCCAAAGCTTTCACGATCGAAGTGCGCGATCATAATTAAAATTTCAAAATCTGTCGAAACATTTTCCTCTTTCACTTTGAACGAAGTTTATAGGCTCGTTACTTCACGGTGAAGAGAACCTAGAATATTTCCCGATTCTGAGGCAACCATATTCTGTGTATTCTGTGATTAAAGACGAAGTTGAAATTCTGTTGAAGTTGTAGAAATGTTTTCTTAGCGGTTTTCAAACTGGAAGTTTAATTGTGACACTATATGTCTAGAAAGCAATGTTACTGTCTGACCATTTGTAGGTAATTGTTATTTCGTGTATGTCTTTATTTCGATTAAAATTTTGTTTATTTTGATTAAAACGAAACAAAAGGCTAATTTTATATTACGAAGAATTTTTGACTATTTTAATGATATAATATAGACCAGAAGGTATTGCAAGCAGCATCAAAATTTCAATGTTTGTGTTACACAATTAATATACATATTACAAGATTCAAGTGTATAATTAAACACACCATTTGATTAAGCAAATTCTCATCTAACTCAAACACTTTTTACATGACTATCGCGAGCGAAACGCATTTTCTTAGATGTAACGAAAAATATACATATATAACTATAAAATAAATATGAAAGTGTATACGATATACAGGGTGGTTGGTAACTGGTGGTACAAGCGGAAAGGGGTTGATTCTACGAGAAAAAAGAAGTCGAAAATATAGAATAACAATTTTTCGTTTGAGGCTTTGTTTTCGAGAAAATCGACTTTGAATTTTGGCTCGGTACGCGTGCACTTTATCGCGTCTCGTTATAACGGATCTCACTGTAGATTTTTAAAAAAATTAAAAAAAAAGAAAATTAAAAAAATGTTTATTCTACATTTTCGACTTCTTTTTTCGCGTAGAATCACCCCTCTTCCGCTTGTACTACCAATTACCAACCACCCTGTATATAAAGATTCCTGCAGTCTATTTCCAAAATGTATCTGTCGATGTTATGAATAAGGAGAATCACCAAGATTCGGTAGCAAACAGTATCAGGAAGCCACTATTCTTCGAGATTAATAGCTAACTAATTACTACAATCTGTTAACAAATAAAACTTCTATAATTCGCTTCTAGAACTTTTACCAAAGTAAACACTATACTATAAAAGACTGTAAAGTAATTTTTTCCAGCGATTTTCCGGCCATCGCGAGGTTCGTTTACGTCGGTCACTAGATGTGAACGATAAGGAGTCGGCGAAGCTCGTAAACGCCGATTGCGTTATGAAACTACTGCGAGTAGATTCGAGACGCAGCAGTTAAATCCCATTGAAAGATATCCCTATTGATTTTACATATTCGCCCGTGGATATATGAGACGATAGGAAAGACGAGGAACGGCAGGAGGCACACACGCCGCACGGTTTCTCGCGCCAGATTCATTCTCGTCTGGATCATTTCGCGAATTAGCCTGAATTCGTAAGTCAAACATAATTAGCAAGCTTCGTGAATTCCAAGCACGTTCAGATCCAGCTCTTTATTTGCTCCGTAACGTTCGCTGCTCGAAGATCCTGTTACGAGCTCGCTCGTGATGCTGAATCGTATGTTCACGCTCATCTTCGCACTCGCAGTCTAAGCGTTTGGAGTCTAAACGAATGGAAAGTAGTTGCTATGACTGCTATTAAGCTGATAATTGCCTATGATAAATGCTTAAATTATTTTCACATATCTGGTAGAAAAGTGAAATACTTGAGATTTAACCTTGGAAAAGCGGAACTTCTAGAAGAGCATGCGAATCGAAATGACGTAGAATATACATACGTAACACGTGTAATCACTTACGAGAGTATTCGAGCACTTGTCGTGGAAGTCTCTTATGAATATATCGTGCGTGTTGTAAAAAAAATTTTGGAATTTCATCAGCGATGCAGCGAGTACAAAAGTCACAACGTAGGATCAAATAAGAGGAATGAGCATATTCTTTATCACGTTACATTATATAAATATTTTTGTGTTTGAAAATGTATAATGCCAGAGGTATTTCATTCTAGAATTTGAGAAAATATTTACCCAAAAATCTTCGTCATAGCAATTATCTGCAAAGTGCGGAAAACAGGAAATCCTTGAGCATCGAAATAAATAGTACATGTTCGAGAAACATGATGCAAAGAGAAAAAAAATGGTCAACAACCTCAGAGAACATCAACTTGTGTACGTAAATAAAAGAATGGATATTAATTAAGGAGTAGACACGTGTGTACTTACATCGGCTAGAGTTTAGCCGGTAAACGAGCCAGTATTAGGAAATCGATGCAATTGTTCTGGAACTTTAGATACGAGACTCGATTGTGGCGAGAAACTATCATTACGACTAAGTGGTTAGCCGATCCCCGGAGGGTTGAGTGACGCGTGAAACCCTGGAAACACGACGCCTTTTCATACCCACGCGTCTCACAGTAGCCATAGCCAGAAGAGTACAGCTTCCATTAAAATTCGTAACGCGCTTACGTTAAAGTGAATCGTTCTATCTACTTTTCTTTCCGTAAAACGTTACGCCATAAATAGAACGATGATTCCTTACGTTCTCACTGGACTACGAATATTTATGCAAATTTACCGTCGCGATTTACCATCGCGTGAAAAACGTACCTTCAGCCCAGGAAGAGCACAAGTTATTTCGAGAAGTTTCTAACAGCGGAAGTGGGATTCGAAGACAGCGAAATTAAAATGTACGTTTTTCTTCATCGTTTTACATTACATGTTTATGCAAACTCACACGTCCTTACGAATATAATTAGAAAAAATGGAACCTGGGCAGAGATCAGTTTTGCCCACCAAATATTAGAATGGATACTGCACCTTGAATATTTTATACATTTTTGCATATTACGTACATCTTGTGCATTTTTGCATCTTTAAATTTTCCATAAATGCATACAAATCCGCAGTCTAGTTCTCGTAATTTTATCGTGCGATCTTGTTCTTCTTCCATGGAATAATTATTAAATTGCGAGGAGAATTTTGTTATGGAAATGTTTTTTTGTAAATCTTGCTTCGGGAAATTTCAGTATAATTCAGTATAAAGATATTGCTATTCGGATTCTTAAGGAAAAGTTCGTTCCGATTTTTAAGGAAAATTCAAACGCAGTACATTTCAATTTCGATACACATTTATTGAACTTTATACGTGCCATTTTGTTCCACGACCTTCTTCCATCTTTCAGGCAACTTGAATATTCCATCCTACCAGAATCTCTCAGATTTTTCGGCGAAAAATTTTTCAATATGATTTTTTACGTCGACCGAAAAGTTAACATTTTTTCTATCACGAGAATTTTATAATGTCTGATGTATACAGTGGGTGGGGTAGCACATCCGGACCAAGCTCCAACAGCTTTTGTCGAGTAGTCAAAGACACACGAGGCTGTGCATTGTCCTGATGAAACACGACGCTCTCCCGATTCGTTAGTTTTTGTTCAATTGCTCTCTTTAATTCGTCTAATTGCGAGCAATACTTAAATTTATCGTCTGGTTGTTTGGTAAAAGCTCAATACAAGAATCCTTTCCAATCCCACGAGACACAAAGCACGACATTCTTCCGATGAAGACCGGCTTTAGGGGCGACTAAAGGAGATTCATTCTGCTTTCCAAAGATCTTTTCCGCTCAACATTATTATAAATAATCCATTTTCTATCCATCGTCACTACTTGTTTCAAAAATGGTGTCTCCTCGTTGCGTTTATAGAGCGAGTCGCAAGTGAAAATGCGATCCATCAGATTTTTCTGCGTTAAATCGTGGGGACCCATACATCAAAACGCTTTATATAGCCAAGCTTCACAAAATGGTCGTGAATGGTGGATTTTGATATTTTGAACATTTTTCTAGATCCGTGTTTTGATCTGATCTTCATCAGTGGTGGAGGACCTACCCGGGCGTTCGTGATCTTCAAGGTTGAAATCATCAGCTTTAAACCTAGCAAATCACTTCCGCACAAATCCTTCAACTATAGCACCGTCTCTAAATACCTATAATGCACTTTGTTTTCTTCCATATTTCAAAGCGTATAAAACTAATAAAAGTCAATATATCGAAACGAAAGTTTCTTCTAAAGATACCTGAAATATCACCTTTTAGAATATGTACACGAGTCATTAGTTTTCAATCATTCTGATATATTCAGACCTGACCTAATGCCAGCTACCGAAAACCGACACGAACTTTCCGAACATAGAATTTAACATATTTCATAATTAAGTATTTTATGTCGATTGTTATAGATATCTCATACTTCTGCAATATTTATACCATATCATTTCACTTCACCTTTGTCACAATTCATCAGATATAAATCTAATGTCATTGTAATAAAGACTTCATTGCTATATAGAAGTGCAAAGACTATAGGAACAGAAATTATATCTACGTTAATGCCTTATGAATGCTTTCTACAACCAGTAATTCCTTTTTATGATATTCCACAGCTGTCTTTTTACACTTTTGCAATTTTTATCTGTTTGATCTTCTCTTTTGTTAGGGAAATTAAATTATACCGAATTATAACGGGAGAGATATTATTATTAAAATTATGAGGATTGTAAAAGAAGAACCTAAATAGAAATTAATTCGATATGAAGGATTTATTGCAATCTTTCGCGACGAGTACTATAAATACAATATAATGGTAGAAATACACGAGTAGAAAAGGAGAAAGAGAAAGCACTGAATAAATCCCAGTATAACGTATCAATACCAATATATGCTTTAATTAGAAAAGACTTCAAAAATACATAGTTATAAAGCGTGGAGAATTTATTGTTTGTTCGGTTATGAAAAACTGTATAAAAACAGAAGAATAAAAAATTCCATCTCGCTAGGTTAAAATTAACACACGCTTTTATTGTTCTATCGAATGAATGCTATCTTGTGTTTGTTTTAAGCAGTACAAATTTACAATTTAAATCATTTGTTTGTAGAAGGCAAACAACTATACGGTTGACGTAACATAACAATTATCGATTACTCGTATCGTTTCGATACGTGTCACGATCTTTCTAGCGATTTTTATGAACTGCAACAAGATCGACGATACGATTACATGTCAAAGAAATTTATGTTCATCGAAGAACACACGTTAAGTCACTGCAACGCCCACGTATGCTTCTTGCTTTCCACAGTGCCAAGTTAGGTATCGATCTTGCATATTCAAACGCAGATTAGATTATTTTTCCTTATGTGTGCTGATAAACAAATTCACCGCTCTATAAATTATTACAATTATCTACGCGAAATAATATTTACATTGAATAAAAAGAATCTGTTTATATTCGAATTACTTTCCGAGTTATATATCTCTGGCTTTAATATTTTTTTAAGATACCTCAGGCGAATAAAGCAAGAGAAGCGATTATAAATGTTCTTTCTTATGATTATATCTTGTAGTTTTCCTCACCGTCACGGTAAATCGAAAGAAAACTAATTTTCTCGCCTTTTAAAATGTCTCTGCATACCTAATCTCGGTTTCACAAAAAACGGCAGTTGTTTATAATTCAAAGGAAGAATGATTTACACGAACCACTTTACAAGACTGGTTTCTTTACTCGAGCTTGCATGTCAGCAATGAAATTTTTATGAACGAAATTATACAAACTTGACAAAGAGAAATAATACACGTTTATGTTAAAGAAACGTGTTACGTTATTCATATTTCCCAAATTGCGCTACATATTTTATTGAACGAACTGTTCTACTTTAATCTTCGTGTGATGCAAAAAAGTTATGAATATGTATCGCGTTGCAAGAGCACCGATAACATTAATATCCATGATATCAAACGAGGATAATATTATTAATATTAATAACATCGTCACTTTGCTCTCGCAACCAATTAGAGCGTCATTAAAGACCTCTACAAACACAAACTTAATGAAACAATTGTTAAAAAGAATCGAATTACTATATGAAAAAAAACTATATGCCATATTGAGACGTGATAAAAGTAGACGAGAACTCTGAAATATGAATATCGCTGATAAGTTGAACAAAAGTTACTATTATCATTTCGTGTGTTTCATTAGATATTCGCCAAATATACGTATGTAGCAATATAATATCCTAAATTGATAGAAAATATTAAAACAGTAATTGGTGAATTCTTGATTTATTTAATATATCTAATAGTAACTACATATTATGTAACAAGGAATTTTTTGGCATTCATACATGAATTTTAGAATTACTATTATAAATAATTGATAGTATTAAGAGCATTTAATCGAGGAGTTATTTGGAATATTGCCGTATCCGACAAAATCGTGCTCCGAGATACTCAAAATTGAATTTTCCTTTTGTTTATAGAATCGCGATATTTATAAAAAGCCTACAAAATAGATAGTGCATAAACTTCATTTTTAATATAGAAGAAAATGATACCGAGAAAAAACGATTACATTACTTCTAATACGAAATTACAGAGCTTTAAAGAGATGATATAATTCTGAACGTCCTTTTCTCGAATATCAATCTGGTTTCCACGTTACATTCCAACGATTACGACATTGAAAGTAGTTACGTATATACAGTGTCTCATTGAACGTACATTTAAGTAAATATAAAGCAATAAAAACAGATATAAGAATTTTTAAAGATATTTATTGAATAGAAAACAAATATGAGAGAAAAAAATTACATTTGTAGCTTAATTTGACGCCAAATTTTATCAATAGTAAATGAAATATTTATGAATTAATTTTTCTGCCTTATAACTCAATTTTCAATTTAGTTTTCAATTTAATTTTTTGCAATTTTACATTTCGAACGTATCGAAGTTATTGGTATTATTAAGGGTGCAAAAGATAAATTCAAAAACATACATGTATATTTAAAAGTGTCAAAATAAAAATTGATAAAAATTCTCTGTTGGCATTTCGTAAAAGTTCAAAATTCTTTAAAAGTGTCTCTTTTGTAGTTTTTAAAATATTAGATCGAAAAAGGGTGTCTCTCCAGAAATTCAGAGTCACGTATAATGAAATCTGCAGATTATAAAAATGCGATAATCTGCAAAAAGGAATATTCCGAGAAACACCCGCAGTCTGAAGAGCCCCTCGATAATCATTTAAGACATTTATGTAATTACAATTTAGTATTGAATCTTCTACGAGAATTATTTTTTCTACAATTGTGGCATTTGCTTTTTCTATTAAACTCCACACTAAAAACTATACGTATTTATTACCCTACCTTAAACCGAAACCGTAAACAACTGTTTCCTAAAATATGAAACAAAAATCCATGTAACCGTGCAATTGCCTTAATTTATTCGTTTCACGGCTAATCCTACTGAGGAATTTTTCGTCGCAGATTTTCGAGCTTTCGTTCCGCGTCAACTACCTTCTATAATTAAGTTAATTAAGAGAAAGTAGCAGCGTATACTCCTGCAAACCTATTTCCCAAGTGTTCCTAGGTATTTCAACGACCGCGAAAACGCGTACCTTCGTCGGATTATACTTGAAACGAGAGGCAATGCGGTAAAATGAAACGAAAAAATAAGGTAAAAGAAAAAAAGAACGAGGAGAAAGAAAGAATGAAACGGCAACATCCATCGAATCCTTTGTTTCTAAGAATGGCTGCCAGCTCGTGGAGAACGCCGACGACTATTGCGTGCGTGGGTGACGCGTGCCTGACGTCAATTTATCGTCGCCGCGACGATAACGATTATTTTGTTGGGTTGCGCCTCCGTTATCGCGTTATCGCATTTTATTGGAGGCCAATGTCGAAGTCGGCGAAATGAAAAATTTAGAATCCGCTGATTGATAAGACAAACGTTTTCTTTGAATTTTTAGCGCAATGTTAGCTCCTGTTTCACGACGTATTGGTTAGACTTGCCACGATTTATTCGGAAAAACGCGAGAGGATTTTTCAATTTTGATTTTCTACCATTTTGGTTAACCCAACTGTAAATGTCCGTTATTTGTTGGAAATTCGTTCCTTTCTTACCCTTTGACGCATGAAACGGTGAATTTTGCTTTACTTGCAACTGGCAATGGAAATTAAAAAATATGAACTTGGGTATGAATTAATAAATATAAATTTCATATTATGGAATGTAATTATTGAAATGTTAGAGAAGGAAATAAACTGAATTTTTAGTGAGAAATTGCTTGTTCCAGGGAACAAAGTTATTTGATACCTGGTTTCGAATACAGCGAAATCGTATTATAGATCATAGTATCAAAATAATATTATATACAAAATAATATCATAATAAAGCTAATCGCCAACTAATCAATAATCGCCAGCAAACTATGTACAGTTGATTATAATAATTTCATGTACGTTCGATAAATACCCGTAGTCTATTAATCTCTATGTAAGTAAAGGGAATCGTTGCTCTTCCAATACATCAGGAAGTGATTCAGACACAGCTTCGAGCGGAAGACTCGCCGTAGCAAGTAGTAAAGTCTTATCGATGTCAGGCAGTTAGACAGTCAGACAAGCTACCACACCCACCGATTATTCTCGAACATTTCCTATCGCTTCACGATATTTAATATTAACCGTGATATTTTAAACCAATTTCCGTTGATTATTACGTCGAAGTACGATACTTTAGTTCTCTAATACGTCATCATAAATACTGACGTAACCGATAATCATCGAGACACGCACAGTGTAATATTAACTGTTTAACGAGCCTGATTGAACGCTACAAGAAAAAGTTTCCGGAGTTCTTGAACCGTGAAAGTACCAGGAAGTAGGATGCTTGTGACTTTTAATGATTTGACTAGAACTTTCAGTGGTAAGCTGAGCGAAATTGAGTTTCGCGTACGTAATTTCGGTTTGCACTGATTCGAGGATTGTCGATGCCTTCGAAAAGGCTTTTCAAAGGCTTTAAAAAGCCTTCGAAAAGGCTTTTCAAAGGCTTTAAAAAGGAAATATGTATCGACAAATTACAGATTGTAAATTTGTTTGCTTACTAAATAGAAATATTACAAAACATTTTTATTATAGTGAATTGCTTTTTCCTTAGCGTGATTATAGAACAATCGAAGATGACAGAAAGAGTAATTTAAAAATGAGTATAATTTAAAATGGGTATATATAATTAAAATGTTATTATATGTTGTTGTATATATTATATATTAGTATATAATTAAAAAATGTGTTTCATCTTGCAAAGGCTGTCCTTTTATTTAATCTTTTTATGAAATATGTATTTTTATCGCCAAATCGTTGCCTGAGAATCAATATTTGAAAAATATTATCCTTGAAAGAACTTCACAAATACCGTGTATAGTTAAAAGACTTATTTTTAGACCTATGGGATTGTTCCCATTTTAATTATGTCATGTTAAAATACTTTCTTTTGATTATTATTTGATTTTATTATTTATGATTATTCTTTGCACAACTTCTTAAGTTTACCGTGTATATTTAAACGACTTATTTTCGAACCTACAGGATTGCTGCCATTTCAATTATATCATGTTAAAATAGTTTCTTTTAACGATGAAATGACATCCAAATCAGAAAATCGATAAAAGTAAATTTGTCGTACTTTCCTTGCATCTTCTTCGATCTAATATTAATATTGAATTAGAAAGAAATATAATATTTCATATGAAATTTTAATTTTTGCTTTTAATATTGAACAAAGTCTACAACATGACAATCAGATGTCAATTTCCAAATTTAGAAAAATTGTATTTCGCGTGTACCAACCTGGTAAAATGAAATGTAGAGAAAACATAAAATGGAATAATGAAACGTAATCATATGGAGTATGTTTTCATACTCCATGGTACGTAATATCATCGCGTAAATGCAACGTAAAGAAGACGTCTTATCGAGAGGAAAGGAATGATAACCAAGTATATGTAAGCAAAGAGGGGAAAGTTATCACGACACGAACATGCCAGTGGGCTAAAATAATTCTTTGCTATATTCTCTGTAAGATCTTACTGCTTGTGTTTTCTAGCTTCCTGCTTTCCCTTATACGTAGTTAGGAATCCTCTTTCTCCCTAGCCATAATTTTCGCGCATCAGCCTGCTCCGTAGTTTTTTTTTTTCTCTCCCCTTTACACACGCCCACGCAACTCTTCTCAGTGGCAATTTCCCCTTGCGTCCTCGAACTTAGTTCAAGGTGACATTCTATGGATGAGAATAGAGAATCTTACGAGATACTCATTGTTATTTCTGGCATACCGCCATTTTATTTCTACGAATGGGGCGCCATCGAGTCTTCTTCCTTTGGAGCGATTCCTTTTCCCCCCTGTAAATAAGCTACTGCGTATCAAGTCTGTTGGAAAGTTGTCATAAAGAGATTTTTCTCAGCTTAGGCAAAATATACTGAAGTGAATAAAACGACGAAATACGAAATACGAAATAAAAAAATAAACGAAATTACGAAAATCTTTAACAAGCATTATCTCACATAACGGTTTGGAAGCGTGAAAAATTAACATGTTCGGTGTTAGTAATATTAACATTAACAAATAGCCACCGCATTCAAAATTTCGAAAACGGGTAATAACGAAAATTATTCAAACTTATATGAAAACACGTTGTTCGAAGTTCTCCGTGCCCTTTCATAGCAAAATTGTTCAAAATTATTTTTTCATCGCTCTTATAGGATGAAATATATATGAATCGTTAACATTCCCAACGCTTAAGAAGAAAGTAAAATATCCTACAGAGGATTAACAGGATTTCATGCATTTAAAAATTATTTGAAGATCTAATGAGAGAAGACGTAGCTTAATGGAAGAGCTTAATGAAAGTCAAATAGAAACGTATTAGGAGATTGCATTCAAGGAGATTGCAGCTACTACAGTAAGGACGAAGAAAGTTTCGTATATATAGATGGAGCAAAGTCAATTGATCGCTCAAAGCCACTTAAACAATGTCACAAGATCACAACTGATCGTATCCTTTGTGATTTTATTATATATTTCGACTTTACTATATGTTTCGTCCGTATTTGAGATAGAACGTGAATATACATATCGATAAAATTGGAATTGAAGGTAGAGAAGATGCTACCATACTTCCGGTGACAGACAACAACTCGAACAAACACTCGTCGTAGTTAAATACAAACTTGTTAGAATTGGTCGAGTTACAGATCGTTTAGATCGACAATGGTTTCTCGTTTTCTCAATAAATCCAAATTTCTGGAATCTTTTTTAATTATACAAAATTAAATCTTGTCTATGAAAGATATGAAACATTGGTTTTCCATCACAAATAAATAAATATGACAGATATTATCGATATCTGTTTTTCCTGTAGTATTTATATTCTTATTACGTTTTTTGAAAGTTATTAAGTAGATACATTATATATATATATATATATATATATATATATATATATATATATATATATATATATATATATATATGTCGGGTTATCATTAGGATTTAAGGCGCGTAATGATTCTTCGTTTGAATTAGCCATTGTTTTACGAAACAGAGAATATATTTACGCGAATAAACAAGATTTTACAAAATATTATGAATAATGAGTTTAATAAATGATAAGATTAACAAACAATAAGTTTAACTAATAATTAGATTAAAGAATAATAAGTTTAACGAACAATAAGAGGAACGAATAATATGTCTTACGAATAATAAATTTAACGAATAATGAGATTAATGATTGATAGGTTTTACGAATAATGAATTTAATTAACGCTATTAACAATGTTCCGGGGTTCAAACGAATCCACGGTCAACGGGATAACTCTTTACTATGCGTAGAATAATTTTAAACACAAAAATACCATTGCTGAGACACTCGGTAAATTGCTCGATGTATCACTTTCCAAGGCGATCACACGAATGAATATCTGATGAAAATCTTTTTCGCTATACGACCGCATTTGTTTGTTATATGCTCGCTGGAGGCATCGTGAAGGTTCCAATCGTTGTTGCTAGGCAATTTCTGTCAAAAGTTTGTTGTATACTCTTTGGAAACATCGAGAAAGATCCAAACGTCGTTGCTAGGCAGTTTCTGTCTGGAGATTGATTCCTAATACAACGTGTGTCCCATTATATCGACATCTCTAAAGTACAATTCTATGTGATTTCTAGGGAGAACGATACAACCGATCCACACCTTCGTCAGGCAAAACGTTTATCCCGTGACCGTGGCTACGTTCGGCGACCAGTTGTCACCTCGAACCCACTTTCGCTGTCACAAATATCAAACAATTACAAATGACAATTGCTTAATTACAGTTATGATAAAATCTAGGCTAAAGCATTAGAAGGCTTCCTCAAAATTGCAAAGGGAAGGCTCCGGTTTTCCTTTCATCTCCGACATATATATATATATATAACATATAAAGTTTTCAGGACAGAAAAAAATAAAAAAAAATACATAAAAAAGCTCCGCTCCCCAGCGGCTTAAACCCAAAAATTGTATTATACAACGAAAAATGTAAAGCGCCGACACATAATACAGCATGGCTACGTCGTACCGCCGCGTATCGGCACCCTTACCTAACATATCATTACAAAAATTCACCGTTTATTGTGAATATGCACCTAAAACTGTATTCGTGGGCTCAATAAACAACTTTAAATCATATATTACATATATTCTTTATTTATTTTATATATATAGCGTATAAATTGAAAATAAATAACAAATTCGTTAAAATTTGATAAAGACATAAAAATTATTTTGCGTTACGTAACAAACAATTATCTGGACTCTTCTTTTCAGGCAAAATTTGCAGTTACCATGAATTTTGAAAAGCTTTGTCCCATCACAGATACGTCCTTAATATCGCAGATTTCAAGTAACCCTTTGGAACGAGCTTTCAAAAAGCATGGAATAAATGCTCGCTACAAAGACCAGCCGATAGACGTTTTCACATTTGCTAATTAAAAATCAGCAGTAGGTATACTGTATGCATTCGAACACCCGAGGGAATAGAAAAAAAGAACCCGGAAGCAAGAGAGGTCGTTACAGAGTTAATGCACGCGATGGTTGCGAATCCGATACAATCAATCTACGAATGAAAAACAGTGTCGCTGATAATATAATTGACAATTGATATTTACTATAAATATTTCTTTTTAATATATTATTAAACTGTAGGAGACTTGTTTCTATCTCTTGGCTTGAATTTTTTCCTAGTATTTCGCTTCATTCCGAATGTCATTCATTACTTCCTTTCTCCTGCCTTATTGCGCAATTTTAGTAATTGTATTTTATTAAGAAAGCAACTCCGTTAGTCACAATTTAAACTTGCTATTTTACTCTGCACTCTTTTATTTTGAAAAAGCAATTTTCTATTCTCTAACGAGAGCCTATATTTTAAAGAAAATAAATTCCATTTCCTGGCTTTCATTTATTCGTGTCTCCGATATTACACATTTTATCACTACACGAGTTCTCATATAAAAATATGCTCTAATATGTAACAGCATTGGTATTATATCATAAATCTTGAGAAACCTACCACAGTTGCCAGACCATGATACACATGCGAACTTAATCTTCGCATGCGGAAGCGTAGCGTTGATTGTAAAATCTCGCAGCGCTCGTATCGTAATTACGAGTTCCGCTTCTGTAGTATGAAATTATGATTCAGTCCATTAAAACGCAGGAAATATAACATTGAAATTCCAATAGATCATAGCTTGTATAGTTCGTGGAAAATTATTAGCTTTTTTCTTTCTTTAAATTTAGTCGCATGTTTATGAGTAAATGTGGTTTGCGTGTTAGTTTTATGAAATGTACGTGAAGTCGAACTATTTTTTAGAACGAATTACCAGTGTGTGCTGTCGTGATATTGACATGACGATTTTAAAATATTATCGAACTTTGAAATTAAATAGTGACTATAATTAAGTAGTGATTAAATATGACGATGACATATGAAAAATTTGACGTTACATAATTGTAGAGAAAATTTATAAGGAAATGAACTTTTTTCATTAACAAAGGACAAGGGATAATTGAAATCTATTCACGTAAAAAATTATTGTTGAAGGTTTACGAATATCGATAACACTGGGTGAAATGAATAAATGAAACTTTGCGTTCCGTTTTAATAATTAAAACCCAAAAGAAGTTATTTCTTAAAATTAACTGAGCTAAATACCAAAGTTTCCGATCGATACAGACAGATCTGTCTGTGTCATTTAACCGATATCAATTATTTTAACTGTATCTGCCAGTTCAGATGGAAGAAAAAAATCTCTCCAAAAAGTCACAACGTATGTCAAGGCTTCAACGTGAAAAGAAAATATCATAATAAAAGTTTCTGGTTTTCTTAAACTAATACACATTATGATAAAAATCTATAGTTATCTGAAACCGAAATATTACAAATTAATATCAACAAATTCTGTCACGATGAATTTACATTAAGAATAACGAAAAGTTGAGAAACTATCGAGCGCGTGATCAACGTGATCAAAAATCTAAAATAAAGCAAGAAATATTAGAACGTATTAAAAAATATCATTTAAAATTAAAACAAGGAATCACATTGAATTTTACAAATTATAAGTAAGACCATGTAATTCGTTTTCGATAATAAAATTTAAGAATTTTAAAAAATTACAAGAATTCCAATTATGATAAAAATTTTGATCAAAGAATATAATTCGAAGAATATAGTTTCTCCCAAAGCAATTGAAACATTTTAAATCGACACACGTCACAGGACAAATTAAGAAAAGAAACCTACTTTATTCTACTCGGTTCCTTTCGAGCTACATTTTGCTTCGGGGAATGCGCTTACGACTAACCGGATCTTGGCCTGTATGAAAAGAGCGACAAAACTTTGGAAGAGAATTGCAAGCGAGAATAGAATTCAAGATTTCCCGTGGTTTTCACCACCAGCTTTATCTCGATAGTGAGTTTCGCATGAAAGAATTTTACTGCTTCACGAAGAACGGGTATTTTTTTCGATCGGGAGTCCATGACATACTTAAAAAATGCATTAAAAGTGATGTTGCTCGAGTTCGTGCCAATACTTCGGTTGGAGTGTGTTAAAATTAAATATACGTACGCGCATGATGATAAAAATTCTTTTTTATGTTATTTTTATTTTTTTTTTTTTTTGCAGGCTTTCGCTTATAAGAAAAAATGATAATATTAGAAAAGTATATAGTTAGTATAGTGTTGTTTGTACTATCTATTTAAATATTATTTCTATCCCTGTTACTAGTAATTAATATTATATTATCCTATATGAAGGTATACTATCTTAGTACTCTCGACAAATTTCTCTAATTTTCATTGCACTCTGCACGAAGCAGTGGAGTTTTTCATATTCTCCTCGGTGATCGCGATAATAAAAAATTTAAGCTCCATTTGAAAATTCAGAATACAGAATTATTTGAATTAAGGTTCTCTAGAATATCCACAAACGAAAGAATCGATTATTTTCTTAAAATAACATTAACGACAACCATGTAATTTCGAACTTATGCAATGCAACGGTTTTTCTATTTATGGACTACTTATGGACCCGTTTTTATAACATTGTACGTATGTTCTCTGCCAAATGATAAGCAAATAACTTTCTTATTTTAGAAAATATTCTAGGCATTAAATTTTAGTCCCATTAGGATATACGTAAAAATGGTTGAGAAACACAAAATTAATATACTCAGAGTGGTTGGTAACTGGTGGTACAAACAGAAAGGGGGTGATTCTACGCGAAAAAAGAAGTCGAAAATATAGAATAAAAATTTTTCGTTTGAGGCTTTGTTTTCGAGAAAATCGACTTTGAATTTTCGCTCGGTGCGCGCGCACTTTATCACGTCTCGTTATTTTTCCATCGAGGCAACGATCTACAGTGAGATCCGTTATAACGTACCGCAGGCGTACCGAGCGAAAATTCAAAGTCGATTTTCTCGAAAACAAAGCCTCAAACGAAAAATTTTTATTCTATATTTTCGACTTCTTTTTTCGCGTAGAATCACCCCTTTTCCGCATGTACCACCAGTTACCAACCACCCTGTATATATACATACAGAATTCCAAATCAGGCAGTAAATTTACTCTACATATTGTGACGGACAGAAGAAAGTTTATAAAATAAAGACTGTAAGGAGACATCATAATTTCGCAAAATGAATTTATATTTAATAAGAAAAATGAATACCATAGAATAGATGACTGTTATCAATACGACAAAAAATGTTTAGTACAGAAGTTACTAATATTCGTAATATATCGATTTTAAACTTTCCTTTGTCTGCTATTGTACAGTATTACAGAATCGTAGTTATCAAGTTGGTTATCAAAAGATATCAACGTTCAAAACTAGGGAGCGCCTTCAGATCGATTTTTGCGAAGTAATCGTGTATTATAAATTGACAAGAAAAGAGTTTTCGATAACAGAAAAGTGTATATGTATTAAAATATTTATTTCATTTACTTTTATTCTTTACAGAAAATGCCTGCCATCTACAAAAGAGAAGCGGAGAAGGTTCCGGAAGAACCGCAACCGCAACCGGTGGAGGAGATGGTTGAGTCGACGCTAAAGACTTTTGTGAGCACGGAGGAGGAAATAAAAGAAGGTAAATCTTTCTTCGCTTTGTCTTTAAACATGAAGATCGCGTCACATTTTCCACGGTACAATAACTAAAGTTATATAATCGCGTTTAGTTGGCACAGAGGCGGTGACCGAAAAAGAAACATTGGAGACTCAAGTGGAGAATCTCGGCGTTGAGCTCGCGGAGGAAATGGGAATACCAACATGGGCACTCGTAGCGATCCTAATAGGTAAAAGCAAACAGTCGCGTGTAGATTACTCTTATTATTTTATCCGCCAAAAGATTGACCACCACGTAAAGTAAAGCGAGCTACATTTTTGAAATAAAGACACCTACGTTTCTCTTTAGAAAATCTTGATGTACGACAATCTTAATTTTTTAGATACTGATTTTTTTTTAATATCTGGATTCTTTAGATTCTTTGCTGCAATAATTTTGAAGTCTCGTAACTTCTCTTTCTCTCAAAATCTCTAAAACTATGAATTATTACAAGTTTCTTTTATGCTTTTAATGCAAATTGAGTACACTTTAATTGATAAGACATGAAGTGTATATATTGTTATAAATATTAAAAATAGAATTATTTGTAAATTGAAGCAGAAGAAACTAGAAACGAAAAATTAATTTATATGCTATAAAAGCAAAATATTTTTAGTCTTTCTAGTATAATATTGAGAAGTTTGAAGGCTTTAAATTGAAGTTTCGCGTGGTAGCCAATAAATAAGAGACATAGATCTATCGATTACTACAATGGCACACAAAAATTCTCGAATAAGAGTAGATCTCATCCGATAAGATTCAAAAATAATACAAGTAAATGATAGTACAAACATTTCCATATTTAACATGACTATAAAAAATTGTATTAATATAAAAGCAACCGAATATAAATCCCGTACCCCTTTCTGGATAAACAATCGTCGATGAAACATTTTACTCTTTCAGATAATTCGAACAACACATAACATGCAAACATTAATCACGCAAATTTTCTTTGTTTCAGTTGCATTAAGTGTTGACGACACTCGAACATATTACATTTTATTTTTACTATATAATATCACATACATATATATACCTATGTAGTTCATAATCTAAATCAAAATCACATTCATTATACAAGCAGCACCAAAATAAATATATAAGTAAAGGAAAATGATAGAATTAACAAAACCGCTTTCGCGCTTCCGAACTGCGCTTGCATAGATGCAAAATAAGCATACAGTACGATGTAAAAATTTTGGACCACTAAAAACTGAAATTGTTCGCATAAATATATATCGTTATTCTGGTTTCCATTTAAATTTGCAAAGCTTTTCAGAAATCGTCTAAGAAGGATATGATTCAAGAATTAAAAATTCCCTTCAAAAATGTTGATTAATTCAAAACAATTAACATATTGTGATCCATTCACAAATGCAAGGACACTTATGGAAAGATGAAATGAAACTGAAAAATAAAATATGCCGAAATACGTCAAGAATTATTTCATTTGAAGAATACAGGGAATCTATAATGATTCATTTTCATATAACAATTGAAAACGTTTTCTCACAACATGAATAATAGCTATCGTGAAACTAGCGAGGGTGAAACGCTAATGGTCTAAAACTTTTGCACGATACTTTATTAAGAGACGCCATTTTTTTTAAACATAATCGAGCTTCCACAAAGTTAGTAATTTTTTTTTAATTCGATTCTTTCGATTTTTCCCTTCTTCGCTTGAGTAGCCGTAGGCGTAGTAGTTCTCGGAATCTGCTTCTGCTGCATCAGGAGATGCTGTCGCAAAAGACGATCCAAGGACGGGAAGAAAGGGCTGAAGGGTGCGGTAGACCTCAAGTCCGTGCAGCTATTAGGCAGCACGTACAAGGACAAGGTACGTACTCGGTGTTCCGTGACTTCATGTAGATGTTAGACGCACATTCTACACTCGTGGAATCCACTTCGATTTGTTAAGGTCCAGCCGGATATGGAAGAGTTGACTGACAACGCTGAAGAACCGGATGAAGCCGAGAGTAAGCAAAGCGAGGTGAAACTTGGAAAACTTCAATACAAGGTACGATTTTTAAGCTACGATATATTCGTCATCGATCTTTTAGTTTCCAATTAAAAAAGAAGTTCTTGTGATTTGTAATTCGAAGTTTCTCGAAAAGAATACTAACCGATTGATGATTTCAATGATATCATACAATACAAAGCTTGCAAAAGTATAACTTGTATGAAATGTGTAACAAGTGACACTATTCAATTGATGAGTCGCATAGAGCTTTTCATATGATTTCTATGTGTACGCTACAAAGTTGAAAAAAGCGTTTAAAAAATGTTATTTAAACTTAGTGCAACTTTTTAATCGGGAAGAACGAAATATTTCGTCATGTCAAATACGACGACCCTATTGGATGCAGATGACGACATAGTTCATCGTGACAAAATGTCGTATGGAAGTAATTACCTGTTTTAAACGTAGCCATTTCAACATAGGCAGGAAAATATTCTCCGTGAAGAGGTTAAGAGCTAGATCTATTTATATAAAAAAAAGGTCAGCGTGCGAGAAGTAGATGGGAATTTCCGTGGCTTTATCTATTAAAATATTTTTAAACGAATACAAAGAGCTTCTCTTCATAGAAAATATGTTCAATAGCGGTATATCTGTGTGTAATCAATGCACGACATAAGCTCTTGTCTCCGTCACTTTCTTTTAATTTGCTACAGAGAAAGATACAGTGAACAAAAGTAGAACGCATCTGATAAATCAATTGTCAACAAAACTTGAAAAATATTTCGCCGATAAAATCTATTAATACGTCGACGAATCGACTTTTACAGCTCGAATACGATTTCAACACGAATAGCTTGGCAGTGACTGTGATACAAGCCGAGGAGCTACCAGCTCTAGACATGGGTGGCACTTCCGATCCTTACGTCAAGGTTTACTTGCTACCGGACAAGAAGAAGAAATTCGAAACGAAAGTGCACAGGAAAACGCTCAATCCGGTCTTCAATGAGACTTTCACGTTCAAGGTTAGGTCGTTTCCTCTTCAATTGCTTTGTCTCGACGACCATTCAACGAAACGCAAACGACTTTTTCTTTTGCTTTTTCTGACGGTGCACAATCGTCTTTCAGAGCGTAGCATACGCAGACGCTATGAACAAGACGCTCGTCTTCGCGATCTTCGACTTCGACAGGTTCTCCAAACACGACCAAATCGGTGAAGTGAAGGTTCCTCTGTGCCAAGTCGATCTGGCTCAGACAATCGAGGAATGGAGAGAACTACAGAGCGTCGAGGGCGAGGGTGGTCAGGTAAATTTGTTTTAATACTTTTTGTAAATGTAAGAAAGATATATTGAATTGAATAGAAACTAAATTAACTCGCAAAAATAGATAATTTTTAAGAATTACCTAAGGATTTTTGTTCATGATGTATATCAATGGATACTACTGCTTAAAAGCATGTAGATACTTGATTACTTTTAATAGAATATTTTTAATAGAAAATTACAAATTTTGTTTTCGATGCTATATTATGGAAATTATTTTTCAGCAATTTATTTCTATCTTTTCGAGAACTTTGTCGTGTCTTTAAAAATTGTACAATATTCAAGCTGTAATTTCTTTTTCATTTGTTATTAAACTTTAGTAATTTATCTCGAACTACCTGTACATTATTTTGAAATAGGAAATGTTTTTTTAATATAACGAAACTGTCTATTTATTTGCTAATAATTTGAATTCCTAACAAGGACGAGTATTCGACGCTGTTTTAGAGCTAATAGAGGAGTGTTTTTTTATCAATTATGTATAATTATCATTTGAAACGACTGCTTCAATATTCGTATGAATAATAAAGTTGATGTAAGTTTATCAATTACAGGATAACAAATTGGGCGATATTTGTTTCTCGCTACGTTACGTGCCCACGGCCGGTAAATTAACGGTGGTGATCCTGGAAGCGAAAAATCTGAAGAAAATGGACGTCGGTGGCCTGTCGGATCCTTATGTAAAGATCGCTTTGATGCAAAATGGCAAAAGATTGAAGAAGAAGAAAACGTCCATCAAAAAGTGCACTCTTAATCCGTATTACAACGAATCGTTCACGTTTGAGGTACCCTTCGAACAGATACAGGTACGAATCTTTGAAATTTCTCTATTACCACCCGTTTATTTCATACCTTTCATTTGACACGGTCCACAGACACAGGTAACAGTAACAATACACCACTTCTTCTATTCTTGCTACATTAACTAGCACATTTTTTACTTTTTTAATTATCTTTTAGACAACAGCCACGACAATAATTTTATTTCTAATTTTTTTTTGTACCTCCATAGCGTAAGAAGTTTGTTTAAATACTTCAAATCTATTGCAAACGGATGATTTAAATATAATTGGTATAAAAACGAGTTTACGAGAGCGAGATTAAATGATCCGTATGTAATGCGTTAATGAAATACCCTACATAAAGTGCGAGCAATATAGTGCACGCCGTTTTTACTTGCGTAAATAATTTTGTTATAAATAAACAAGAAAGCTCTTTCTAACTTCTGTTTTTGAAAAAAAGAGAAGGACTAAAATGTTATCTTCTTGATTCTTCTATATTTTACTGTTTATTTAAAATAGGGCCAAATGTGCTTTATGAAGGGACTGATTTCTACAATTTTCAAAATACCGTACTTCCGAATCGTAAAAAGCGTTTTATAATATACAATATATGCTCTGCTACATTTATATCGTGTAAGGAGTTGCTACTTTTTTTCATACGAGCTTAAAAATGTCGCTTAGAAGCTTTGCATGTTCCTCGAATCGAAGGTAAGACGTGTCTAAAGAATAAACACCTCTAAACTAAACAATGTAAGTTCTATTAAACAAGCTCTGCTTATCACTTGCATACGCGCATATTTTTCTATATTTATTATTAAAAATTCTGCATCCTAAATAATGATATGAACAATTTTTTACAATTTCTATTTCTGTAGACTAGTTTTCTAAACAACCATAAATTCCTTTCTCTATATCTTTATCACATGTACATATATATATACATATATATAAATTTTTTCGTATTTTTCATATAAATATTCCATTTACCATTGACCGATATTTCCATTTCTAATGGAATTTATGGCTTCTAGTCATATTTTTACGTTACGATTCGGAAGTTATGGCGAGAGAAAGAAAAAACATCCACTGTGAGAAGGCAATGCACTAATGCGTGATTTCACGTTTAGAAAGTGCAATTGGTTGTCACGGTAGTCGACTACGATCGTATCGGCACCTCAGAACCCATTGGGAAGGTCGTCTTGGGGTACAACGCGAGCGGAACAGAATTGAGACACTGGTCCGACATGTTGGCATCCCCGAGACGTCCTATCGCTCAATGGCACACGCTTAAGGACCCCGAAGATGGAGACAAGAAGGACTAAGAGATCGTTGTGAGATGTCCAGCATAAAGGTAATGCACACCAAATGGTTCTAAGCAGATGCGACAAATGTACAGAAGCATTATCTCGTTTCGTTTCGTTCCATTCCGTTTTTGCTTTCGCCCCCACCTGATAAACTCTATACATATATATGCACATATGTATATGTAAAAACAAAACGCATATACATACATATACATATATATGTATACGTACTTTCCAACGATATCCGTGGACGTTGTACCGTAACGAGAATGCAGGATTTTTTCTGAACAAAAGGAAGAAAGAAAAAGCTAGAAAGAGAAAGAAATGAAAGAGGTGCGGAGGGAAAGGAAATTGAAGGGAAAGAAGCGGGGATGCGACCATCTCCCCGATGTAATCGATCGACTTTATTCGAAGAAAAAAATAATCCGTGCACGAGGATAAAAGTGAAATATATAGATGTGAGAGAAAGACAGAGCGAAAGGGTGGGAGAGAGTGTGAGCGAGTAAAGTACGAAGAGAAAGAGAAAAAGAAATTACAAGAAACAAAGGAAATATACTTTAGTAGATATTAACGATCTATTATTAAAACTAAACAACAATAAAATACCACTAAGAAAGGTTTTAGTATTAAATAATAATATGTTCTCATGGAGTGTAGCGTCTTGTATATACGTATTATCTACCATTACCTTTTTCTGTAGATGTAACAATTGAACGATCTTCAAGTAAACGCGTCCTCTTCGAGGTATCTCGAGACGAAGCATTGAATACTTTTTGCAAAAGATGTCCTGACTTCCATATACGAACTCCGATCGATAGTCTGCAGAATATGTTTCCTTTCTCGTCATTTTTAATTGGTGGCAATGTTTCATAAGATGTTTATATAAGATATTACATGCTGTTAATCTTATTAGATATTATATATTTATATATATAAACATATAAATGTATGCTATATATTCTATGTATATAGTATACGCGGAGATATATATAGACGTATAATGTGTATACGGTGTAAATTGTGTCTCGAATTGCGCGAGTTATAATAGCAGTACAATTTTATTTAAGGAAAATGTTGGCGATGCTTTGTATTTACCGATCGATAATACATGTTCGTGTAAAAAATTCGTACAATTACAGTTACGATTGCATTATAATCGATACGCGTAACAGTTGCAAAGTAAGATAATTTCACTATCGTTTGACCGTCGTTGCATTATTTATTTCATACGAGTAACACGACCTTTTATATCTTTATTCCCTGTATTTAATTAACAGTCGTTTCACTTTCGCATGGACCACGTAACTAACTAACCTTGGAGACTACGATCGCATTAGTTTCGTGCAAAAAAGACAATGCTTTCGATCGCGATAGCTTCGTAAAGTAACGATCTTAGATTGTGCGTTATCTGTACAGGGAACTCAGCCGATCGAAGCGAATCTACAGATCGGCGGGAAATTCAAAAACTTCTTCCAATAAGAGAAACGAAACGTACATGCTTAAACACGGTCTCACTCGCAGCGATGCGCCACAGTAGTTCTTGTTGCAACAGCATCCTTCGATTATAATATACTCTTACTAGTATCGTTTCGTAATTTCCTTACATTATGGACAAAACTGTTATAGTCGATGGTTGCGAATGGCGATTCGTTTGCGAGTGAATTGGGGCAAAATTAAGGGACGTTTCGATCGTTGAGTTCTTGAAATTGAATCTGCGCAATTGCCAGTGAAATCGAGCATAACGCGAAATAAATGGCATGTCTCGATCCGTATACGCTCGATTTCCCCTCGATTCCGCATGTTCATCCCGAGTATACATACGCGTGTACGTGAAACTGTAAACATATTGGTATATATACATATTATACATACATTTACCACGTGTTATATATGCAGATACTGTTATTGTTTTTCGATATGTAACGGGCCTACCGATTGTATAACTTACGTTATCGTTCCGTTAAACTATTTCTCGGATAATAAACATAAGAGGCTGGAATGAAGCTAAACAAAACAGAGTAGTGACGAGTCCACGGTGATTCTCTATGTATCTTGGAAATTGGAAAAAAAAGAAAATAAAAAAGGAAACACGGTTCGAAGAGAAAAACACGTATATCCATGATACATACGTTTCAAACCAAACTTAACGAAATAATTACAAGGACGTCCCGAGATTTAACAAAGCATTATTATTATTATCATTATTATTATTATTATTATTATTATAAATATATATATATTTATATATATATATATATTATATACTATATGTATCCTTCGAGTAAAGATAAAATCAATTGTTAGAAAACTAACTTTATACAGTATTAACTGAGTTTGACTGCTATAAAAAAAAAGGAAATTCATATATTTTATTGCATCGTTGACCTTGAAGCTTCGAATTTGACTGAATGAAAAGAAAGAAAATTGATGGATACAATAAATGTAGCGTTTTTTTGCGTGTGACACGTGTCTCGAGAACTAACGAAGAAAGAACACGTTGTTAAAAGCCCACACGAGAGAAACTTTCCTCGATGAAAACGATAACTATTTCCGTCAGTCTAAATCGACAGCTATCTACATATAGTTTGTGACTTATAGTGAATGATGAAAAAAAAAAGATACCCAAATGTAAACGGGCCTTAACGCTTTTTCGAGTTGTCCTTCCCCCCCACTACTCATCGCCGAAGATGCATAGAAAACTTTGTAAATATCACGCCATGAACATTTCAAAGACACTAATATTTGATAATCATATATAAGTCCATTCGGGTTATATTCTCATGATAGAATCTAGACGTCATTTGATTCTCAATACGATTCGATGTTTCTTTATTTCGTGTCCGTTCAACGTAGTACAGTGTACTCTACGATTCGCCTAATGACAACAAGTAAAACAAAAAGATATTTGCACGCAAATCGAACCGTATTAATCATGTAACGATATCATTACTAATAACGACATTAGTAATAAATTTAACTATACGTACATATATAAAAAAGACAGAAGATAATGTATCGTGAGAAGAAGAATGTCAGGTGTATTCGAAGATTTCGTAAAGGTTATGATTCACATGATCGTTACGAAATCCTGCGTACATTACGCCTGTCCGAGTTTGAATACGAAACGTGTATAAAAAGAAACGAAAGAAGATGGATATCAAGGTAAAAATCTCGAAACAAGACACGGATTTTCCTCCGTACGTTTCCAAAATCTTACATGCTATTCCAGTGATATATCTACCTGCTATGTATCAGTTATATCATACAAACTATAATACGAAAAACCCAAACGAATTATCGATTGTTACCGATGACACCTAATAATATTAAGAATTGAGTTGGTGTTGCTTGAAATTTAACGTGAAAATATTCCGCTCTTGGCATTCAAATACTTAACCGTCATTACATTTCGAGCAACACGAGCTTACCAAATACAGCAAATATCTATGAATCGAATTCACGAATAAACATACTTCTCTTGATTCGGTTAATCCTCTGTACGTTGCAAGATAAAAAGAGAACGAATAGAAACCTTTACTTAGAAACGCATATGCATAAATTCGCATTAAGGATAGATCCACTTCGAAGTCCATGTTTGTTTATCGCATGTACTACTTGCGGAGAAAAACTTGATAATTTAGTCGTTGATTTATTTCTGACAATTAATTTCGGTTGAATGTAACGTTTATTATATTGACGTAATTTTAGTATAATATTAACTTCATACGAAGAGAAACGAAACAAACATAACATCACCGTTTCGTGTGTATAATTCATTTCTATCTCTGGGCCCTTTAAAGGGGTCGTTGAAAGACTCGATGCCAGAATATGATCGCCGATCAGAATATCTAGTCCAGACAGCAAAGTACATTAAGCCATTCGAAATAACGACGCATAATACGTACACCTTTGCCGACAAAGTTGATCAATGTTCGATAAATGTATTATGCGTTGGCATAAAACTTGTATTTGGGTTAAAAACTGCATTTACTATCCGATGTGTCGAATGTGCGTATATGAAACACTGTTTTGAGCTGCTTTTATTTGCATGCTCGTTATAATTTTTTTAAGCGACAAAAACGTGTCGAGGTTACATACAATCGTTATATAGATGGTATCCGTAAAACGCTGGGAAAATATATAAATTGCAAGAGTATTCTATCGATAGTTTATGGAATCGCGACTGTAATAGCGATTTTGATTATCTACAGATAGCTCGATAGTTCATGGCACCACTAATACAGCGTTTCAGTCGGCAAAGTAGTACGCGTCGATTCATACATGCATCGGTGTAGGAAAAAAAAGCAGTCGTTAAATATACATAAAATCGATCATTGGAAATAACATAGGAAGTGTAGAATAGAGGTGTGTAAGTGTAGTCGTAACGTAGAGAGTGCAGATTCTTAGATTATATCATACCAATCTTCTGGATCCTGAAGTCGAAGTCTTTCTCTGAGATCGAAATCAGGATCCAGTATTCTTATCGCGCGCGAACAGCGCTTGACACACATGATCACTAAACACTTAACCAAAACTTGGTTCTATCATTTGTTCAGGACCAATTATCATAAACGATTATATCGATAGTATGTTCGAGTCATGTTATTAATGCAGCATTGTACTTAAAAAAAGGAAGAACTTTAATGAGGAAATTCAGGAGGATTTAATGTAAAAAAAACGAAAGAAAGAAAAAAGAGAGAAATAAGCGCCGCGAGCACCCGGCATCGATCGAGAAGCTACGACGAGCGCTTGTATGTACAAGGAACGAATGTTGTCCGTTCTTTTTCTCAAGGTATATCCTATCGGTTTGTTTCATCTAGCTTTTACATAAATGTTAAACGAAACGTCAGATCGAAAAGTCTCGACGGAATAATAACGCGGACAGTTGAGAAGAATGTTGAAATTATAAGTTCTATATAACGAAAATAACATTGAAATACAACGTTACTTTTTAACTCACTTCTTCGAAGTCATCGATATCTTTTTATTTACATATCCAACCGACCAGTGTACGATGTAAGGAATGGTAGCAAAAATCAGAGAACGTGACTGACAATGGGATTTTGAATACTTTTACGCAGACTCGCCATTTTTTACGTGAAGCTACCTCCTCTTTTTAATAAATATTCATCTACTTCATCCGATCAAACTCATCATCGAGGTTGCAGTTGCATTAGAGAACACGTCCAGGAGGACCAACCCTGTGTTGATCTGAATCTTATTCATACTTAGCCGACTAATCGATAATTCAATGAAATAGTGATAATCCTGAGTAAGTTCGAACAGAAAGCATTGACAAGTGCAGAGTGAAATTGGCTGGAAATGTTCGACTATTATCGAATCGAGTACAGTTCGGGTCAGCGTATCGTAATCACGTGGAAACCTACGAATGACAAAATACGCAATAACGTGCACGCGAGCGACAAAGCAAACTTGCTGTAATTATCTTCCGAGGCGGAAATACCGTACCGTTTTATGACTATTATCGGTGCCACTACCAGTGTCCACGTAACGTCTAAATAGTGCCTTTCATTGCTTTCGAAATGATTTCCGTGTGTAACGCCACTGATGTATGACAATCGATCGATGTCGTCGTTCTCGACGTGACGTAAAAAAGCGATATGCTATATAAATACAATGAAGAGAACATGGAACACAATAGGGGAAACTAATCATCGAACGAGGAAAGAGTATATCGGTAATATAATAGGTAAAAAAGTGGAACTATCGATTGGCACGATTATCGATAAATGATCATTAACATAATAGACTATGAGTAATTACTGAAATGAACGTGTCGATCGTGGTCGTGGTGCGACAAGTAAAAATAATATTACTATTGATACTAATAATAATTAATTTAAAGAAGAATAACACGCAACGCGTAGTGATTTAGTTGAGTAGATCGAGTGAACACACGACGATATAGAAAAATACGACGGAAAACATTCGAATCGATGAGAAGTGGCAATTGGTCTGAGCTGGCTCGTGATAGTGTACGTTGACGACGAGTTTAATGAACCGAACAGTGTTGAAAGTAACAATCGAAGGAATTCTATTTGACGTTATGCTAATTATTTGATTAATATTAATTCCTTAGTTTAAAGAGCAGTTAGAAAACAACAGGTATGGTTAATTCATGAAGTTTCTATTTAATTCAATTGTTCTTTCTACGCTATACTTTAGAAGCGTACATTGACATTTTATTCGTTTTTCCTACGAAAGAACAATACTATTTACGTATTTAATATCTTGTACGTTAAATGTTTCTTTTTAAAGGATTTTACTTCAACTGATAGCTTTCTATTAAAAATAAAAAGTGGGTAGAAATATGATAATGGTATTTTAGTCTAAAAAGATTCATCAATTTATATTGATTACATCGTGAAAGAACCTTTTTTTCTGAAGAATATATATAATTTTAGAAAATTCAACACTGTGCTTAGCGATTGGAGCACGCTCGAAAGCATTTGGCGGAAATGGATCTACAGTGATACGCGAGCAAACAATACATGTGCCTAAGACCTCGATGCCTGTGCTTTTTTACCAAATGTATAACTACATTACGTAGTAATCATAAAACGGTACATTTAAAAGTTCCAAGTAATCGTTGAGTTCCCTACTAATTATTTCTCAAGTATCTTATTTCTACCTTCGATCTTTCTACGCTATTTGTTACAAATAAATCTACTCGTCTGTATTTTTTTCTTTCACATTTCTTCTAGCTCTTAAGTACCTGTATCGCGATGATAAGTTTTATCTCAAGGATAAAGACATACTAGCAACCATCAACTATCATCAGTGTAGCACTCGCGATTTATCGAAATCACGTATAATCGAAGATCGCTCATTTTCTTCGTATTATTCATAAAAGACGATCAATCGAAAGTTCTTAAACGATACAAACCGCGCCAGTCTTTCGAGCATGGTCATTTCCGAGCAGTTTTAAGAATATAAGGCGATATTCTCTTCAAATCCTTCGAAATTCGCGCGCAATGGCGGGTCCGATCAACAAACGTACCGATTGTCATGTTAGCAGTATAAGGATTGTCCAAGAGACGTAAATAGATGTGTACGTCGGTCCAAATGGCACGTAGCGCACGAAAGAAACAATGATGTAAATAAAGAGAGAGAAGAAACAAAAAAATACAATGAATCTTTGTAAAGCCTTAATTTAGTCTGATAGTAAAATACTGATTTACCTTTTACTTTCGTCTTTTATATTTATTTCTTCGCGAGTAGAACGATGCCACAGCAGAATATAATTAACACGTAGAATTGAAAGAAGACCCCTTAGATGTTCTTAAATTCCTCTTTGGATAATGCATGAATTGCTCAGTTTTCAAACTTTTCCCTTCACCGTGATTCGTCACTAAAACCAAAAAAACAAAAACATAAAAAAGAAAAAGAACAAAAAAAAAAGTAGATTTCTTTAGTAACAATGATATGAGTTTCCTTAAACCCTTTTGGGACGGTTTTCAGAAACATAGTCAGTAGATAGAGAATTACATTTTAGTGGTAGTAACAAAAAATTACTTTCCATATAGTCGTAATGTTTTCCATTCAACAATATCAATCGACGTCAACGAAGAATAATTCATTAAACTATGTGTTATCGCAGGATTCGAAGTTTCTCGTGTAACATAATATTCACATTCGAGTGAAAGAGATATCCCGAAACAAGGAGAGAAGGACATAAAGAGTGTACAAACGGCGCAGAAATGATCGCTTTCCAAAGACTTGAACTTCGAATCTCGGTTGAATTGCTTCGCGCCTTGTAAATGAATCATGCTATACAATAAAATTGTATTTATAACGCGTATGAATTACTCCTTGACAATTTACACGGAACCCGAAATGGATGACAAAAATTCTTACATAGACGTTACCGTCGCGAAAGGGTCCAAATGAAAATAAACTAAACAAGAAGTAACTTCAATGAAAACAATAATGGAACGTACCAAAGCAATCGACAACGATAAAACGAACATACTGATACCAAACACACTAACGCTAAAGATAGCTACTAGTACTAACGCAAGAAACCAAAAAAAAATAAATAAATAAATAATAAATATAAAAAATAAAATAAGAGGATAGAAAGCAACAAAAATATTAAGAAAATGTGAAACGCACAGCTCGTTGAAGTTGTTGAAGCATCGTTCTGGCTCCCGGAAGAAAAAGACTCCGCGCTAGAAATTGATTTCTGTTTTGTCATATACCCATCGAACAACCGAAACTGTCCATTTTTTATCGTAGATCCTACGTTGTCCACTGTAAGAGGTGTAGAGAATTTATTCTTAACTCTATGATCTATACGGATAAAGATCTATATATATAAAAAAATATATATATATATACACGAAATTTAAAGTCCTACGTTTTGGGACGATGCCCGTGAGAACGAATTAAATATCGACAATAGATCGTGATCGATCTTTTACTCTCGATCAAACCCGAGCATCGGTCCCGCCGAGAGAACGAGAGTGAGAGAGAGAGAGAGAGAGCGGGAGAGAAAGAGAGCGAGGAAGAGCGAAATGTGAAGCAGACGAAGGGACACGGTTCCCTTTACACCGCATTCGAGCCAATCTGAAAAAAACAAACGAAGCCCTGAATGCCTCGAAAGCTTGAAACGTGGATGTATTAACAACTTGTAATCATTCCATTGCATATTATACATAACTAAGGTTTAGCGCGACAGTGTACTGTAAATCCATAGACGTTATTATTATTATTATATATATATATAAATATATATATATCGTAATTATTATGTAATAAATATTGTTGTTAACATAAAATTCGTAATGATCGATCGTTCTCTTTTTCCCGAACATCATTTCGATATACTACACGTATTTTCATAGGTTTCGCGTAGGAACCACGATACTTACAAAATCGTACGCCTATGTGTTAGGAAGATATAGCAATTTTTGTTTTCAATAACTTATCTCAAGACTATTTTTTCCTTCCGTTTTAAGTTTAAGATTTATTTTATCTTGATTAGACACCAAAATCATTCGAAAGGATAGCTTGGTTCTCAATTCGTCTATTTCGCTAATATAATAATTTGTTTGTTTCTAATTATAATTTACATTCATATTCATCACAGATAGAAAAACGATGAGCCGTGACGGTAAAGAATAGATTTACATATATTATAATAACGAAAACCGAGGATCGTACGATCACTAAACGCCGGACGATTCCATAAAATTGACAGAATCGGAAAAAGCGATAATTCTTGGAACACCATAACAATAGAATCCAGTGGAATAAATACATTAATCGGCAAACTAGCAATGGTATGCGGCGGTTGATGGTAGGTTACGTAGCAAAATAGTTTATTGCGTAAGAACTAATTAAAAAATATACAAAGAAACAACAGAGGCAAACATAACACAGCATACAGTACATACAACTAATAACCGCGTATACTATAATTATTCTATAATTATGTTGATTAACTGCTTCAGTAAGCTTAGTACTGGCGGGAGGACGATCGTTTCCGATTTGTCGTTCGTTGGCTTTTTACGGGAAGGCCTCGGGCGTATGGTTTGTGTGCGTTTGTTGACAGATAGTAGATGCCTCGTGCTCTGTAACATTTCAAATTAACGTTCTTTTTTTCAGTTTTTTACTCTTTCTTTAATCTTTCTTGGAATTATTCTATTCTTTCTTGGATATTTATATTTATCGTACATGGTTCAAAAATATTTTAAAAGCCTATGGCCATTTATTCAATAATTTTGTATAAATTGCGGGCTGTAATCTTCTGTTGTGCAAACAGTCTTTCCAATTTTACATGTTACGAATTACTATTATTATCGTATTATTAATGAGCTATTGGCAATTTTGCAAAAGCGCAGTTATAGGTACAACTTCTATAACTCTTTGAAAATTAATCATTTTTGTTTTAGTTTCTTCATTTAGTAAGTTGGAAGAATTAAAAATACTTACGTATATGGGGCGTCTTCTCCCATGAGTATGTGCTCTTCGAGTTTCGGATTGCACCAGCCGATCAGGTAGGAAAAGAGATTTCCACACGGCGCTGCCCAGAATCCTACTTTCGTCGTGATTGATTCTATGTAATAAGGCGTCACTTTTGTGTGGTCGCACGACAACGTCTCTGCGGACGAAACATTTCACTGATTTCATTCACAGTCGACCATCCGTCCCGTAGAACGTTTTCTCTAATGATAAGACCACTCTATGGGGAGTCATAATTACGTATTTTCACGAGTTCAAAGGATAATAATCTCCTTCTCCATTCCGTATTCCAATCCATAGCATTTAATGAAACTCAATTTAAAATTAAAATTTCGAGACAAAGAAAAGATTATAAATTGACGATAAGAGAAATGAATTACCATACTTACGGTTTCATCGAACTTCTTAATAAATAAAGCTTTAAATTATAAAATGTACAAGATATAGATCCTTTTAACTATACGTATTTCTATATTCTAAAAGGTTCGTGCCTTTAAAAAGAATACTTCGAAATTCACTGTTTATCAAAACTTCAATTTCCACAATTTCTATTTAACTAACACGCTTTCTTCTAACCATCAGCGAACGTTGGGGAGAGAATTATTGTTCCTTTTACACAAAAATATCTAATACGGATAAATGGAGCAACTTGGACAACTCAATTTAATTCCTGACTAAACTTAGACTAAAGAAACAAAATCTTAATATTCTTTTAATTTCTAATATCTTCCACAGCTGTCACAACGTTCAACAAAATTCCTTCCATTAAGAAAGTTCGTAATAACAACTCGTTTTATAAAAAGTCAAATTATATACTTTCGAGAGAACTGAAACTGGGCGAAGCTGTCATTCGTTTCTGGTTTAACGCCAACACGATCGTTTCTCCTCAATTTACTTTCTTTAATGCCTCTTTGAATGCTTCATAAACAACACGCAACCGATCACTTTGCTATTTAACAAATAACAGCCAACAGCTAACACAATACACGCAATTCTCAAAAGGTCTGAATCTCTCTTGCTCGTTGAGATAAGTGAAAATGGGTCATATTACTTACGGAGCAAGGAAGTTGTCGCGCATCCGGGCTGGCTGGAACCTCCGTTCACATAGAAATCTGCGTGCCCGGTCGGTCCCCATTGACCCAAAATCCCGGCACCAGTGTGGATCACATCGACGAAATGCGCGTCCGTTTCGTCTAAATCCATCGACCGGTTCCCATTCATGTAGAAAAATATCGTTGGATCGAGTCCTAATCGAGAAAAAAGAACCAACGTGGAAATTCATTCGCGTTAGAGAGCGATTTTTCATTTTCATGGTAGGCCAACCTACCTTACTGTTTTTGGAAGGTCGTCGTAAATAATTTAGCTACTTAAGGAGAGAGAAAAAATGTCGATTAATCCAAAATAAGATTAGTTTGTGGGATATCCATGGATGTAGAGGGTGTTTAAAAAACAAGGGGATGTGAAAAAAGACAGCAGGATATTCATAAGCTGTGATTTTAAATATCTAGACAATGAAGAAGATTCGTGTGAGTACATATAAATTAAATTAAATTAGAAGTTACATACTGTATCCGTGTATTTATATCGTTTAAGATTCATTTGTTAAAAATTAAATTAAATTTATCTTGATTACCTTTTTACATAATTTTAGTCCTGACTTAGCAAAACACAATGGAAAAGCTAATTAATTTAGATATGGATACAGTATGAAAAGATTAAATAAATTCACCTATATCTTTCACGTTACATTCAATTTTTCCTATTTAAATCGAGTGGTAGGTTCAACACCAAACTCTATGCCTGGATTGAATCATCTCAAAAAATATATATCTTTCAATATATAATTTATACTAGAACAAACTGGTGCTATGGCAAATAAAAATCTACGATATGTATAGGACCAAACTTGCCTTATTATTAGAGTTTACCTTAGCATACGTTATTGTATTAAGGTTCTAACAGAATTTCGTTAATCTGATCGTTAATGAGAGCGAAATCGCAAGAGATGCGATTAAATAATAAAATTACACACATTACCTGTAATCCTTCCAAGCTTGTCATCGGGCAAATAATTCGCAATCAGACCAGCTATATGCGCACCCACGCTGTATCCGAGCACGTGTATATTCTCCACCCTCGTTCCACGAGGATGATCCCTCAAGTACCTTACCAATTGAGCAATACATCGTGAACAGAAATCTGGACCCCATTGTATTTGCGACAGACAAGGCTCGCGCACCAACGAACCGTAATCGACGATTATAATATTGTAATCGCCTCGCGTGAAATACGCTGAAATCGAAAGTTTCATACATCGAGACCATCGCGCACTGCGTAGCCCACGCTACTTGTTCGAATCTTTTAATCTTCATCGACCAAAAACTGCGAGCTAACAGGCGATTGGTTTTTATTTCTTTGAAACGATATACAGTTACTGAAAAATTTTTATTTTCCATTATCGTATAAATGTTATTTTTTTATGTTATATAGATATACATATACGTCTATTCGAAGCGATATAGCTTATAATTTTTCTGGATTCGATTATAAAGATCACTGAAAAGCAAAATTTTCCGTACTTTTTGTTCTCGTTTATGATTGTGTTATTATCAAACATAAATTATTACTTTTACAATATCGAATGAATCGAACAATGCTTCATAACAAAGGTAATTTTCCATCAAATTGCTTTTTTTATCATCACAGAAGAGTTAGACAAAACCAATTGCAACATTTACGATGTTTTAAATAGTGGATCGATCAGAGTATGAAAGTTACTGACATATGACGTGAGTCGCTATTTTTCTCGTAGCAAGTAAAATTTTACAACTTTTCGAATAGACGAGAAATGCGATAAAAACTTTCACACTCTCTCGCTGAAACTCTCATCACCGAAATTGGTCACTTTCGTGTGAAATACATATTCAATAAATCGTTTATTACGTTATTATTCTAAAATGTAAGGAAATCGTATAAAATTTTTAAACAATAAAAATGTAATTGCGTTACTATCAAAACATGGTCGCACGATTCTTAAATTTCTCTAAAAGACAGATTTAGTAAAATTGAACTATGTTAAGAATGACACGAAATAATAAACTGAACTAAGTTATAATATTCTTCAAACGTTACCTCTTCGAAGATCCGGGCTGGGTATTAAATTCCTCCCTCCACCAAAACCGTGGATAATGATTTTCGTGGGATGTGACTTATTGAATTTGGAGTACTGAAGTGACTCGAACCTTCGCACGTTAATGCGTAGAGGCTTCTTCTGTGTTTCTCTGAAAAATGGCAGTCCCAAGAAAGTTACATTCACCAATTCAACGATCTTCCTAAGAAAGTAAAGAAATGCGTGCGCAATGAATAAAACAAGAGAAAAGTCAGTTTCTAAAGTAAAGTGATATATCAACGCTAAATATAATACAGTATAATATCTTAGACTTTAACATAATTATAATATATTTATTATTGCAGTATTCTTAGTAATTATACATATACTAAATATAAATACTTTTTTTAAATAACTACTTGTTAAGTTTCATCAAATATCAAGTATTAAATAAATATTAGATAGTCGTATGTTACATTGTATATGAATCTACGAAGCGAATGTCAACGACCTTATAATCTCGAATGGAGTTTCACTCGCGTTACGATATTTCTTTTATCGAATCCTATTCCTTTGACTTTAATAATATTCGTATATTACTAGACACGTCTTCATGAACGCGTTAGTTATCCCTTCATGATAATTATAATACATTACGGACATTTATGCACTCATATTCTTCTAAACACAACGAAGAAAATGCCTAAGTATTACAACGAGTAGTATACTTTAGATATTTTCTATATATTATCATTTTATGCTCATTCCGTCTATGTTTGCATCTTCAAATTTCTCATAAATGTAGAAAAATGTACAATCTGATACTATAATCTCTCAAATTCGTAATAAATATCGTTTCTAGAAACGAAGCAAATCTGATACGTCGCTTAGAAACCAATACGAAGGAAAGTGAATAATCTTAATTTTTAAAATATACGCCGTAACGAATCGACATAAGTATTCGATTTTCGCTTTTAAACAAGATAGCGTGGTACAGAAAAGAACGATCTAATCGACGCGACAAAAGAGGAAAATGTGAATGAGTAAAAGCACTTAGAACGTGCCAAGACACTGTTAGTTACCGGAGAAAGGTGAACTTTGAAACGAGGCCACACTTTCAGCGCGAGACGGACTGATCGTGATCTTGAAATCGAGAGTCGTATGTCCACGTTCTTCCTTACGGCCAACATTCAGGTTCGAGGTGAACATTCTCGAACGTCGAACGAAAGTAAGTTGAGGAACCGCGAAGCGTTCAGCTGACGCAAAAGTAAATGGGAAATTTCACCGAAAGTTAGAACGGCTAGTGTCGCAAAGCGTAATTTTTTCATCATCTCGTTGAAACGAGATCGAATTCCGAGACGGTAGCGGAAAACGCGATACAAAATAAAACCGGTGATGATAGAAAGTTACAATTTCTTCATCTAGAGTTTCCTGAAGCGCTCGGCTTATTATTCGTATAGCCAAGACAAATAATATGGTATGACGATAGTTATATAGGATGTTACAGAGAAGCGTTATTTTTAACAAATAATTTTAACAGATTGTTTGGCACATTGACTTTCGAGAAATAAATTCTGTACGATTTTAGGTATTACAGTTTTAGAGTATAGTTTTAGAGTATGGTTTTAGATTATGGTTTCAATCGTTAAATAGCTGAAATTGAATGGTTTCACTCGTGTTATCCATCATCGTTATTATCATTTAGTTAATGTTAAGGAATTACGACAGTTTGACGAATGATTTATTTTAACGAATTAAAAGGAGTAACATTTCTTATATCGCTAATTGTAGGGATTTTAAAGTAAAGTATGATATTAGTTTATGTAAGAAAACATTTGCTAAATAAAAACATATTTAAGTCGTTTATTATAATAAAACTTATAATAACGCTTCAAATAGGAAATAATTTATTTAACACATTTCTATTTATTTCATTTAAGACAACTATTCTTCCTTTACAGTTTTTCACATAATCATCTTGAAGTACTTTTTATAAGGTATATCTTTTTATGTTTTCCTTATAATTATTTAGTAAGCTTGAGAAATTCACAAGAAACTGAATGTTCGCAGAACTTCTCATTATTAAATCGAAAAATATATAAAATATGATGAACAATAAAATATACTACACAAAAGGAAATTCAAATAATGTACATAATTGATGTGTATATATAATGTATGTGTAATGTGTATATATAACTCAATTTACATAATTTATTAATATTATATATATATATATAAGTTAGAGTAAAATAATTTATCGTTATTTTCGTTTACATAATTTAATTAAATTAATTTAAAACAACCTTACCTTGTGTACAAATAAAATTCGATCTGTGGATGTGGGCATTCAAAAGGTGGTTTCGCACAGGATGTACTGTTAAACAGATCCTTGAACGTTTTTGTCTCCGCACTCACATAATCTAAGAACGAAATCGACGTATATTACCGATCTGCATACCGATTATACCTATTTAATTTCCTCGATCCCGATTTCACATAAATCATTTTTTTACGGCTGGTTAACTGCCGATTGTTCAAGATCAATCATTTATAAATATAGCTTTTGTATAAAAAACCATTCGACCGTTCTAAGAAACCAAAGAAACAGGTAAAGGTCGATTGTTTCGCTGTATCGCTTTTATTAACTTTTTGTTGCTCTTCTTTCGTTAAATGTATTCTTGCGGCAATAGTATGAGAATGTAGATAAGCATTCAATTAACGATAACGAGTAAAATAGCATTGACATGATTCTCTCTAAGGTTGTAAAAAACGACCTTTGATTTCTGATTTATTCGTTAGCATCTAAATAATCGAGTATTGCAAAATTTTTTATAACGATAGCTTTAGTGATTATTGACGATTCTTGACAAAATCTTTTGATAAAATCTTGATAAAATCTTTTAGATGTAGTATTATAAATAAAAGCAATCAATTTGTAGGCACTATGTTTAATATTTCTATTTGGAAGATGATTTAATTTACGAGGAGATTTGGTATGAATTACTTGATTCTTCATTTTTTAGTCATTTATCTTTGCTTTGTTAATTATTCACAAATTTCATCATACAAACAGTTTCACTTTTTACTTAACATTTTAACGTGGAAATTTAGAATGTACTATATTAATAAGTAACTATGTTGTTAATTATTCACATTACGTTTAAACGTCACATTTCTTTGATCTTTTTATAATGAAACATGTAATAAGATATTTTTCTGGGCAACAAATATTTTCGTCAAAAATTGTTTCTGTCAGAAGTCGTCTAACAATCGTAATATTAAATCAATTAATTATTCATCAATATGCACTGCCTTATACTAATATATAATACGAATTGCATGCGGTTCATAGCTTCTCTAATTATTTTATTATAAATCACATCGTACACCTATGTCATAAAATGTAAAACACTAAATGAAAATGAAAAAACACTGAATTTGCTACAATTCTTCAAGAGACGTAACAAATAGATATCCTAATATCTGTGACTGGCAACATACATATTTTCTTAATTTTCAATTATTTCATAAAATTACTCTGTCCTATTCGGAATCTACCTCTACAAGCCCATTACCACGCCAAAACACTGCCAACATCAGACCCCATTTCCTTAATGCCACTAAATTTTACTCGAGTACACTTTAGAAATCACGCACTAAATATCAAAGCAGGATATAGTTTCTCTCAGACGACGGACGAGTCACAAGTCGTCCCTGCAACACCATTCGAACACCAACGCGACAATTTCCAACTCGCAACTTCCAAAGTTCCAAGATCAAGTTAAATCAACTGTTATATTTTCTCGTGGTTTGCGCGAAACCGCGTTTGCTTCGATTCTTGATTTGGATTTTGAGCGTGAAAAAGGGACCGGCAGTCGATAATCGAGCATCGACAAACTACTTACGATACTGCAACGCAGCAAAGAGGACGAACATGAGATATCTCAAGACACTGACCGCCATCTCCCGCGCTCGCGTGGTTTGTGATATAACATTCAGACACGCGGTGGTGAAAAATCAGTAAAAGTGCTTCCCGCCGCTTCTCTCGGCCGATTGCAACATGCAAAGTCACCGTAGGGATACAGAGGATCCCCGGGGGGGACTTTAGAAAGTCGCCAGCTGCTTCACGCGTTCAATAGCTTCTCTCTGCGATTTTACGCACGCCAGTGCACGTATGCACGATGCATCGCGAAATGTGCACGTTGTTAGGTAGAATATTGATGCTTCGATAGATTTAGTACCGCCCAGGGTGTTGCATCTTCGGCGGATGTTCGTGGCGAGCCTCGTATTTCCGGTAAAGCATATACATACCACGGCCAATTGCAGTGAGTTCGTTCATTCGCGTGCAATTAAGCCATTATTCGCGGACAGATTTCGCGTGCCATCCCCTTGCGCAGTATACTCGCTTATAAATCCTGAATTTTGGGCCAAAAATTCCCACTGATTCCCAAGAAATTCCGTCTCAAAATCTTTGAGCCCTGGTACAGTCTTGTGTTCCTATTAATTAATTATAACTTAATAATTTAATTATAATTCAATTATAGTAATGCAATTAATTAAATTAATAATTAACTGTTTTGTGAATGACCAGAAGTGGTCAGGGAATGGTAGCAGAGTTAGGGGAGTCACATCCAGTCTTTTGGATAAAGTTAATCGTTCCGTACTTTATGACACCAACAAAATTCATGTGCACGATGACGTAAGTAAACAACCTTAATTTATCATTTTGTGAATAGTTTATCGATGGTGGTTGAGTAGAAGCAGTCGTGCTAAGCTTGTTTATTAATACTAATTGACTTACCTTATGGTACCAACAAAATCCAGCTGGAAAATACCTGTTTATTTCCGATTCGGCAAGTAGCAGTTAAACATACCAGGTGAATCATGTTTGTCTAACACTGAACTTTCACTTCAAATGAGGTTGTTTCTTGTGCTCAAAGGCGTGTGTATTTATATCACTAGCTTTTGGACTAGGAATTTCATCAAATAAATATAATTGTAAAATAAGACTACATGTATATTCGTATGTGACAAAATAATAATCATATGTATTTGATTTTCATAAAATAAAACTAGACACTTCTGATAATTAATGATTTCTTTAGAAAATACTACGCAAATGTCAAAATCTTGGCTTTGTCACTTTTAGCCGTCTGAAAGAAAATTATGAGTATTTGAAAACATCGGCTTACAATTTATTGTCAATAATCAGTATTTCTTATCTTTTTTTTAATTACATAATACACTCAAAATTACAGTATACATACATATTTTACATAATTATTGTTGTAATAATTATTAACAAACCAGACTTACCGGCGTGTGTAACAATGACTCATTTTTGTTTGCTTTTTGTTCTCGTCCTAACTTGCAGCTACGTGTATTATAATAGAACAGGCTCGCTATTTCGTTTATTTGAACAGTCAAAATAGATTTTCTTTAAATTGCCCACCACGGGGTTATTATGATTATCGTTTCATGTCATCTGTGTTAATTATGAAACCGCTATAAGAGAGTGCGAATTAGTGATTACCTCTGAGAGATTTAACGTCAATGGACACAGAAGAGAGAACGTTTCACAGGGAAAATCGCGATTATAGTTAAATACCAGGGCATGCCATGATCACGAATAATGGCCTTCAACTCTTCAGCCGTGATAATAATACACGCGACAAATCGATGTCTACGTATCTTCCAACTTTAAGATATTCAAACTGATATCAGGTGCCGACGTTCTAACGCATTATCAACGAACAATTTGTCGCGTTATCAATTCGAAGTTCGCATAAAATCCTGTTCGACGCATAGTGACAACGTTTCAGAAGTTTTGAGAAGAGTTTTGTAAAAAATGTTAATTGATCGTTACAACGTACCAATCTACTTCTATAATGCATATTACTACAGATATTGCTTTATTTGAATAATTCTATTTCAAACATTGCCAAATAGGTAACAATGGAAAGTTCACGATTAACGATAGATCGTGATAACAAAATTTTAATGGAACCCATAAGCATTTCAAACGTCTCACATACTCTGTCTACTTACAATTGTAAAATTGTAAATAATAATAGTTCAAGAAATTCGAGCTCGTGAAACTTCTTCTACCAACTTCTTTCAACCGCTCAGCTTTAACGATGTAATCTACAAAGAAGGATCAAGCAGGTATGCGAAATTTCACAGTGAAATTCACTGATTTTAATGTCACGTCTTAAATCAGTCTTATCGTCACTGTTTAAGAGACCTGGATCGATGATGAACATAATACCTCTCGTTGATAATGCGTTAATCGGAGATACACTGGAGCACGGGAACGTGAATCGTGTGATCGAGCATGTGAATAGATCGTTAACACTAAGATCTCGTGTACTTTGATGCACAGCACGGAAGAGCAAATTCTTTTGACTCACGCGTAACACTACTTCTCGAATGCCCTTAACAAATATGTTATTGTCGGTTAAACCATAAGTCCGATCAATTTTAATATTGTCAGTTCGATACACTAGGATCGATCGAAATTTATATAATAATAATAATGTATAATGTATATATACGTATATATAAGTATATATATGTACACACGCACGCGCATATACAGGGGAAACTAGGGACGCACACACGCACCCACACCGGTTACGGGTCCGCGAGAATTAGAAATGTTTGAACTAACATTCAGATGGATAATTGAACCATTGCTGAAATTTTTCAATAATGACTCGCTAAATATTTTATACTTCTTAACAAACAAACTGGTTAATCGTACTTTGTTGCATAAAATATTTCGTTACTTAAAGGATTAGTTCGTTTTCAAAAAAGTATTTCCAGTTAACTCAAACGAGTTGAAAAAGTTACTTTCGGCTTTTTATTTAAGAATATTATTTTTCATGTTTAAGACGATAATGATTATTAGACTGAGGATGTTTATGCAAATTCACATCTTTATGAATATAATTTTAAAAAATGGAACCTAGGCGGAGGTCAGTTTTATCCGCTAAATATTATAATGAATTTCGTACCTTGAAGATTTTATATATCTTTGCATATTATGTACATTCTATGCATTTCACTATCTTTAAATTTCACATAAATACATAAAAATCCGCAGTCTAATGATAATTTAAAATTCTTAACGTAATAATAGACAGAATTTATATAATTAACAATTTGATAATATAATTACTTCTAAATAGACTTCAAAACACTAACTAAATTTATAATGAATTTTTTACCAATTTTAATTCACAACATTTATAAACGAGAAGATATCCTTCGTAATAATTTTACTTTCAAGGTTTAGTTTAACAGTATCGATGATTATGACAGAAATGTATGTGGACTCGAAATGAATACAAAGAATATTCTAACAATAGGTAGAACAAGCTCATTTTTTCCAAGCATTATTTTGACTAGAGAACACAAACAATTGCTTTCATTTACCATCATTTGAATAATGCGATACATACGCTTCTATTCTATATAATTTATAGAGCGATAAATTATTTCACGTAACATAAAACAATTTTCTCGGCAGATCACATACACACAGAAAGGATTTAATTTAGACATTTTACAGACATAAAACATAATAACAAAGAATTATTAGTAAACCTGCATTCATACGTAAAGCCACAAGAAGCTTAGTACGATTGAAACTCAAGTATTTCTTTGTGAAACGCTCGTGCTCGCTGGAAACAATAATCTCCTTGGTAATACATGTAACAATTATAATACACAATTCTGACATTCTAAATAATATAATAATTCTGACTATATTAATAGAAACTATATTTAACAAAAATTTAAGAAAGAAGACTTTAATTTAACAAATTTTATCTTTCACCCGTTTTAAGTCTAAAACATTTTCATACCTTAAAACATTAGAAACTTCCAACGCTAATATTCTCAACGTACAGCGTGAATTAATAAATATTAATAATATAGCAATATTTTCAGAGCCTCTCTTTTACTCGAATAAGTCAAAAGCACGAGGATATCACGTCAAAATCTCGCACAGTATCGACATACATATTTTTAAAGCATACCTACTTTATTGCCCTTACAATATATGCTTTACTATATTTGCGAGCTTCCTCCATTTATTGTCGACATTTAATAAGTGAAATTTCTCTTTCTCGCAAAACAAGATCGATAGAACGATGTAGCTCGACACTATCTGAATTATGTACCTAAAAAATGTACATATAACGACACGTATTATATGTGTACAGAACATGTAACACGTTACACATGGTATATACATGTAATGTATATTTGTATATGTATGTATATATATATTTATTTAATTTATATATTTTTTTGTTATATTCATATAATTTCATATGGTTCTTTCAATACTATACGTTACAATTTAATTTACTTTTCGTTAAGACCACAAGGTAATACTTTCATGTTTATGAATAGGTAATGTACATTTCAAGCATTTTCTAAACTTCACGCCATATACAATTGCGCCCGGAAACAATAGCGTAGCAAACTCGTCGGACACCCATAATCAATCTCTTACACACGTTTTTTTAAACCGTTTTCAGAGAAAATAGTTATCTATCGAAGCAATAGATTAAAAATTACATCTGCAATACCTGGACATTGAATAATTTTTGCATGAATATTCTTATGACATTTGAGGACAGACATGTAATTTTTGACAGCAATTTATCATTTATTTTTATAATTCCTCTATCGTCGTGAGTGACAAAGTAAATGTTAAATGCTTCTAATGAACATGATGATATATGTTACTACGTGATACCAGCGGTTTCATGATATATTCCTAACATATTTTTGTCATTTCACTCTCGTGAAAATTATAATTTGCAACTTGTAATCAATTCTCTATTGATAACATATAAAACAATTGTAAATTTTCCTGGATTAATCAGCGATTCCAATACTCTTTTCCAGTGCAGCTTTCGAGATCAAAAGTTTTATTTCGAAAGAAGAAAATTACTAACATCTACGATATTATTTATATAGTTTCCCTTCTCCGTATTTTATCGATGAAAAGACAACCAAATAACGATTTACGCGTCATCAACATTGCTACAAACCGATCTAATGTAAAGGGTTAAGAAAACATTTAAGTATTTGTTAAAATTGTTGCAAAATATAACGGTATAAGTAACGTGAATAATAAAACAGTCAGTTATACTAACTTACAACATACTGATGACGAAAAGCATTTACGAATGTATTAAAAATCACTTGAAGAAGCTATAAATATAGTGCAAAAATTAACAATTACATCAATGTTGATGAAAAGATCTTTCATTGCGAAATCATTTAATACATTCGCTGTTATTAAGATATGGCTACCCGCCTCTTACATTTTTCTTTCATCAGAAAGATCTGTATTTTAAATAATAATGACTGTGCAGCTTACTGTTTTATGTCTCTTCATAAATCATCCTGTCAAACAGCAGAAACTCAAAAATGCGTTAGCGTTATTCAGCAGCAGTGTTCAAAGTCCATATAAGAATGTTATAAAAACTTATGTATATTGAACTTAACAGCGTTATATCTATCACTGATAACAAATATCCTTGCATAATGTATCGTAGTAGCTATATAACTCTGACAATGCATCATTCGTCTGTCTGATATTTATGAATATTCGCTGATTGAAAACCTTTAGCATATTTGTCTGTCAATCGTAATATAATCGTTTTCACGGATAAGTGAAACGTTCGATTTTTTCTTATTCGTTTAATATCGCATAGACGGTACTCTCGATTATACATACATGTAAAGCTAATTGTTATTTAAAACGATACAGGGTGCACCGAGAAAAGCGTGCGCGATATTCAAAGGTTTTACCGTCATAGTATTTCATAAATAGTGCAGCAATTCTATCCGATGGGATTCGACTTTTAACAATGTAATTTGATCCAGAGACGATTGGTTCCTTTCATATTCGATGCATTAGTACGCTACGATCGGCCCACCCCGTATTTTTCTTTTCTCTTTATTGTCGTAAAATTATTATCGGAGCTATATATTCATATAAATATATCAGTATTATTGTTCGAACAGCATTAGAACTTATCCTACGTATCGTCGTAGTGATTATAGTTAATGTATATTTCGAGTTCAACCCCACCTTTTGATTCTGACAATGGAATAACATGGATAAAAGTTAGGCCTGTTACTACTTCGATACAATAGCGTATACAATATCTGATGCAGCACTGAATTATGCGAGCCACGATTTTTTCAAATAAAACGATGATTATATGTATATGACTAGACGATTGCTGGCAGAGCAGAGTCACAATGATTATATACGTTTATATAATATATAATTATTCGAACAAAATTTTTGTTCGTATCTTTCTTTCAGCTCGGTTTGGATATCTTTTAATAATTATTTCCTTTAATTGTTTCTTTATTTTTGTGATTACATTGTTTCCGGAATCTTCATATTTCCGTAATTCGTAGTTTCAATAAACCACGTATATTAAATTTCATTGTTCCAATTTCTCTATATTTTAACAGTCTCGTTATTTCAGTTGCGACTATCTTGGTCTTTCATATCCTCTATTACTTCTGTTTTCCGCATGGTCTCCATCGCACATGTATTATCACAATAGCGTAATCCATTCGCTATTCGCCATTTCGACATTTCAATAGCCCGCTATTTCAACATTCTCCGATTTTTATATAAAGTTCCATGTCATTTTATAAAATAAATTACATCATTTCTCAATATATATACGTGCTGTCGTTTTATTTACAATCTCTGTTCCAAGTGCTCTTAATAGTTAAATATTGGTTCAAAAAATAGTCATTTGGCCGTTTTGATTTCTTAGAGAAGAGATAACTTTGACTCCACCCTACCATATATCTATGCATATAAGCAGATATTATTCATAAACCAAACTAACAAGCTTGTTTGCTGCGAAAATGTTAAGCGGAAAACGATACTTTCATCCTTTTCCATGCTAACCGGACGCGCGACTTTCTTCTGTTAACGTAACAACGGATCGTTCCGCTCGGCGCAACGTTCCAGTGACAAACATATTGGCGAATCACGAACATCGCGTGCAACAGCAATTCGTTGGAACGCGTGTTGTTTCAATTTCCGGCTTTTCACCGAATGGAAAAACCACGGACCGAAGACGATACCGCGGAAACGTCAACTCAAAAATACGTTTCCCATTATTATCTGCATCATTTTTGCAATTATACTGATTATTCCCGAACAAGTAAATCGTGACTCTGCTATTATCTGTCGTTACTGTCGCTAACATTACGCCCAGCAGAAACTATTACAGCAGCGCATCGGTTCTAACATAACGTACATACGAATTCGCTTGAGGAAGCTTCAATGACAGCCCTAAAGAGCCGCCCCGTACAAGAAATTTTCCTAAGTTAGCGTTTCGAAAGATGTTCATCTACCATTGGGTAAATCAATCGAAAGCATGTATATCTGTATGGTAAAACGCGAATCGATGAAAGAAGTTTATGCAACGATCGTTAACCCTTCGTTTTGCGTAGCGTCAAAATCTGTAAGTAATTGATGATTTAATAAAATATATCAGTAAGTATTGTTGATGTAATTTTGTTTAGAGGACAGGAAATATTGCTAAATTCATTCTATCTTCGTGGTATTTTTTTGAACGATTGTAATTAAATACGATTTACTAAATTATTTGGAAAATTATAGACAAATATACTTTCATTGCTGTATAATATAATTATTGTCGATGTAATTTTATTTAGCAGACAGGAAATTTTATTACGAATTTACTAAATTTATTTTATCGTAATGTAATTCTTTTAACGATTCTAATAGAATATAGCCGAATAAATTATTTCGTAAATTATAGGCGAATACTTGCATTGTTATATAATATAATTATTGTCAATATAATTTTATTTAACAGGCAAAAAATGTTACTAAATTTATTTTATTATAGTATAATTGCTTTAAAGATTCTAATAAAATATGGCTTGATAAATCATTTAAAAAATTATTGGTAAATACCTTCATTGTTATTTAATATAATTATTGGTCTTTACTTTTAAAATTTCGTAGAAAAATCATTTTTATTGTCTTAGCATATCTTTACCATTTCTTTTAATTATTGTCTTACATAAAGATAAACGAAGAGTTAACCGGAATCCTTAAAAAACGTTTATATAACAAATTGCATAGAAACACTATTAAGTTTGTTGCGTTTTCATAACAAGTGCATGAGATTACAAGATATTATTGTCGACACCGCGAAACGTCTAAAAAATAAATTTTTCCACAGCTCGCCTTTAGATCTCTAGCGATTTTCAAAACACGTTTTTCTTTCAACATCTGCGATTCGTTTCAGCAAGCATTTCGTCTATTGCGATTACGCTCGATTATATCGATCGCCATACACGTTGACCCCAACGATATGTACATACATACATATATATGCGTATATATAATAATACAATAATATAATTTTATATGTATTATGTATAACGTATGATATACTGTGTAATAATATATTCATTAAGTTTAACAATTAATGTTATGTTATATTATTTACACATCCTTTATAAATATCGAAATTTATATTAATTATAGAGTCATTGCTTTTCTATTAAAATCTCTTCGCGTGCTTGTTTCCAAAGATTTGGCAAATTATAACTATAAATGTATGGACACACTAAGAAGTAAGTAATTATTAAAAGTGTGAAAAAGTAAATGAGAATTTCCAAGTCAACTCGATTCGTCTAAAGCTTATAGTAAAAACTATCGTTATGACTACTCCACTTTTTGTAATTAAATATCTGTATCAAGATGTTGATGCAGTCTGACAAAGGAAAAAATTTGCGATTACCATACAAAAACTTTGATACGAAAGGATTAGTATGATTAGCTTACAATTAGTATCATATGCTGCAACATGGGCTCCATACGTATATGGGTATGTGTATAATATTAATTACACCACGACATGACCGAGAAAATGTATATCTAACCTTAATCATCATTTAGCGCGTTGAATTATATATATCGGCTACATATATATGTATATACTCGTAAATATCCGTATATATCTCATATTATGTATCTATAATTTCTTTTAGAAATAGATATCGCGCAAATTGACTAATCTCGTGAATCCTCGGGCAACGAAAAGGAGGGCTGTTCGAATAATATAAGTATGTATATAGTAGTACTTTCATGTAATTTTGTGATTCGACGTTTGACGTGTATAGCGGATCGATCGATCGTTCTTGATACATGTATTTTTTGTAAAATTCCGAAAAATTTATTTCTTGCAAAACTTTACTGCACGATGAAAGAAAATATTAATTTACATTGATATACGATATTAAAATCAACCAATTCAAGGTTATATGCCACGAGCTTTCGCTAACAGATATGTGGATACCATAGCATATTATTATAATTTCAGTCAGTTACGACACAATTTGATTTCAATATACAGACTGTTTCCTTCGTAAACTTTTATTTTATTTACACGTGTGATATCGATCCTGAATACTTTTTCCTACTTTCGACAGGGCAATTACTATTTCTTAATTTTTTGCCTGCTGAATTAAAATTTGACAAACGATCGATCGATATCCGTACATGTATCACGTATTATTTCTCAACGTACGAATATGTATACGTATACATCTATATCGTTACGACTCGACCATGAAATAATGCAATAAATTGGATGTTATATCATCCTCAACGTGTATATATTCTGTTCTCTGATATCGGCGATGAAAAATCACCAACAACGTTCGAATATAGTAACGAAATATATATATATATATACTCTTTTGTACGTATATGTGTGTATGTGTGTGAATGCCCATGTGTGAATACTATGTATGTATAACAATTATGAAGTATAAACACCTAGGACAAATGTATAATAACGCGACTTGTTCCTAATTCTCGAACTGACGTTCGAACTTTCATGGATATACTTTCATCAAATACGTACAGTAGAACTCGATGTATCCGAACCGTAGCACCGTTGTTCTGAATAACTCCAGGATCTCGATACCGTCTATACACCATTTTTCAAGAAACATTACGACGTATCGTGAGAAGCTTCGAATAACATATCGATATTGACATATTCACGAATTTCTAAATTGTGATAGCTAAATTGCTTAGCTTCTTCAAACACGATATTATCTTTGCGCTGTACATCACGCACTGTAAAATCATCTAAACATTAATGGGATATTTGCTGGTTACCTTCGTTGAAAGCTACGATATCCTTGATATCTATTATCGTAATCGTATCGGAATTCTATTGATCCAGCTTTAACTGTATATGGACTTTTATGTTAATTGTTCGTTGTTAGAAATAGACTCTCCTCTGTTTCTTTGTTTCATATTAAGCGTTCAGTGATTCAGCATTTCTGTTTAATAAGTGGACTGCGGATTTTTATACAGATTTATACTTTTACGGACACGACTAACGAAACAGAAGGTAAGTAGAAGTTTTGTTTCTGAAAAATTATAACGAGTATTCTACTTTGAATATTTCGTATTTTTATATCTTTATATTTCTATATACTGTATCCTGTCAATTGTTGCATCCTTAAGTTTTACGTAGACACATAAAAATCCGTGGCCTATTTAAAAATGTGCTGTTCTACGCTCAGAAAAATCACCGTATAAACGCTAATTACATATTTCAACTCGAACATACTACTACGTTTCATATATGACGTGTTTCACATTAATAGAGCTTGAAATAGAGTTTTTATTATTAGAGTTATAGTATCTTGTAGTATCACGATAAATTATTAATATGATTTGAATTTCAAATAAGAGGAACGGTAAAAAAAAAATGAAGGAAGATACGTGTTTGAAGAGGCTATCAATTCTATGGAAGATCCTCTTGTCGGTGCACAAGATGAGAATTCACTCGAAGAGATCAGGTCCCAACAAATAGAGCCCTACGGTACTTTAATGCCTTAACGTACTAATACTTTCATCTTATCACTTTCTTACGAATACTTTCATACGTTTCAGATACGTTTCCGTTAGGATCCGTGTTTTTGTGTATTACATTTAAACTCGAAAGGCTTAAGTAACGTAATCTCGTCTATGATACGTCTTGTACCCGAATAAACGTATTAATGCCTTTCTCGTGTTCCAACGCTTATACGAAGCAGCGTTCTCGAGTAATGCATTAATTAACAGAACCCGCCAGCCCACTGTTAAAATATTGACGTTTCGATAATTAATTCGTTCTAGTTACCGTACGTTCGCTTATCATCGAGGACCGGGTTGTACTATTTCAAAAATACGCGCCATAACTGCGACGTGCATACCATTCTTCGTTTTTCACTCTCGACAATCAGCATAATACTTTCAATATTGGTTTTTTTTTATTGCTATGTTTCTAAACTTTCTCATCGTTGAATTATCTGCTACCAGTGCCAAACTGAAGAGTAACATAGAAAATACCTAAAAGTTTCAGCGATCGTGCTGAACTGATTTTTCCACCGTCACTTCGCCAAACCTTCTTAGTATTATTGTCTTTGATTATCAAATTATTGTCTACGAAGGTTTGGCAGTTGCTTATTGTCTGCATATAGGTATGCTCGTATAAATTTTTTAGTTCCATAGTAAGAGTCTAAAGAAGTAGCAATAGTTGAAATGTTTTCTTAAAAGATTATTACGACCTTCGAGTTGCTTCTCAATTAGGCCACTCATGTCCACTTCTTCGTTTGCGATTACATTAAAGGTTACCAAATGGACGATTTACATAACCAGCAGACCAATGTCAGATTTATAAAATAGTCAGCTTGGTTTCACTTCGAAATGCGCAAGTTATACTGATAAATAATTAATGTAGAAAGTTTCTTTCTTGATTTCTTATAATTCTGTTTTCGATTGAATGTTTTCTTAAAAGATCTTACGATATTTCGATATCCACTTTCTAAGTCGTTTTCGACGCTTCTTGATACTCTTTTGTGGATATCTCAAGCCTCTTTTTACGTTCAAAGGTTTTGTTTGGTCGATTCGTGTGCATCAACTTACAGCACCATACCCTGCACTCTTAGGTATTGCAAAAAGAGAACATTTCCTTGTACTTCAATTGAGAATACAAAGCCAGCAATTCTGTATCGATTGATGTTTCAACGTCATAAGTTGTTAAGAAATTATTTTGATGCTCTTTCAGTAAACCTCTAGTACTTCAATTTCTTAATAGTTGCTTACTTTATATCTTTCCATAAGTATCTTAAAGCTCCTGCTTTTATTCGTTAAATAAAAAAAAGATAAATCACCCGTAATTGCATTTAATGTGTTTTAAAAATTCTGCTTATATACCCTTTTTACAGCAAAAGGATTAAATGTGTGTGTGCTCAATTTTTAGAAAAAAATGAGTAACCAGCTTTTGCTGAAACAATGTAAATACTTCCCATCTAATCCTAGAAGAAAGTAATTCTCTTGTTAAAAGAAGAAATCTCCGAAAAATATTCAAAGAGAAATTACTATGGAAAATGTTTTATCAAAATTCACATCGTCGCAATGATAGGCAACAGTAAGCAAATGGACTCATTGAAGTACTAGACGCAGTTATGAAACAAACATAATCGATTAAATGACCAGTCAGCTTAAACAGATATCCTTACGTCCGTCCAATTTGTTCGGGAATCGATGAATTTAATTCCACTGTTGATTCTGCTGTGTTACGTCGTATGCGTAATCGGTCGTCGCTGGTGGTTGTACCAGAGATGCGTTTACATCACTGGCGAAGGGATTTGTAGAATGGAAGGGATTGTTGCTATTGGTTTCCGTTGATCCGTAGCTTATCACCGGTGGTTTTTCTTGTTGAGCGTATATGTTATCCGCAGCTGGTGGTTGATCGTAATTATTCCAGTCGTCGGCTGCACCATCACCCATGGATGGTTGTCTCTGTGAAATGAAAAAATATTACTTCATATACATACAGAGATAGTGCTATAAAGAAAGAGGATTAGAAATTTACCCCATGGATATGAAATTATTTTATATGGAATCTATATACGAGAAAATAAAATAAAAGTGTATATATGAAATTGTAATAGAAAAATGGACAATTTTTAATATATATAACATGAAACAATTGATACATGGAGAGAAGAACAATTGACTATTTAGCTTTCAAATATATGTATATTCATATGATATTTATCTAACTCCTTGGCCTACATGCTATCTGCCGATCGCAAGAAGTTCATGAAGTGCCATTCATCTGTTCGGCCGTGTGCCCGAACTGGCGCAAAATATAATATTGATATGTATATTTAGGATGTAATTTACAAAAGGAATTGTGAAATAATAAACAACGTTTGAGGACAAATAGTACTTTTAAGACGTCTAGGGCGTAGTCATGATCAATTGATCGGTTAACAAAAACAATTTATCATTTCAAAGTAGATAATGAATCACCAGCAATTTGTAAATTACCACGAGTCAGACTCGTGGGTTCCGTTTATGGCACAAATTCTTTATCACGAGTCTGACTCGTGGTTATAGGCCAAGGGGCTAATACTAAAATGGATAAATACACTAAAATAATACGTACTATGAATTCGGATTGCATAGTCTTCGGTGGTGGAGGAAGAGGTGGTTTCGCTTGTCCAAATTCATCCATAGCGAACGTCTTTTGCTCGTCCAAATTAGGATCAGCCCAAGGTTGTAGCTCTCCGGAACAAAAAAGTCCATAAAATATTACACCGAATATGTGCACGCACGCTGCTATGATAAACACGTTTCTCCAACTTTGAGTGTCCTGTAAAGCGTACGAAAATAACGATGATATTAATTCATTTATAAATAATCATATTTATGAAATTTCTTTTATTTTAGAGAAAATAAGAAACTGGAAGAAGAAATAAGATGTTAGAAAAAGCAAGGACAATAAAGAAATAACACATAAATGATCAATAATCATTTCGTAAATATTTTTATATGCTGATATTAAAAATAAAACAATTCGTTTGATACGATACAAGGATTGATAAGAGACATTTAAAATTTGCACAATCAATACCTTCTTCTCTGTGATGTTGTCTACAAAGAAGGGTACTAACAGACCCGCTATCGTTCCAATTCCATTCGACATTCCCATCAAGATACTGGCATATCTGGGAGCGATGTCCAAATGGTTTACGTTGAAACCAGAAATGGCAAAACCACTGCACGCGACACCACACGCTAGCGCGAAGATTGCCGCTGTCCCATTTCTTTTCATGGTTGCGTGAGATACCACCAAGAAGAATAAAGCCTCCATACCAAAACCGCCACAGTTAAACAGCTTCCTGACGTTTGTTGTTGACAATATTCCACGTTTGCGAATGTAATCAGCCAACAGACCTCCGCAAGGCACGATCATCGTCATCAACAGATGTGGGAGCGAGCCAATTACACCAGTCTGTAACAAATGAAATTCATTTAGTGTAAATTCATAGCGAATATGATTTATTTATTTTCGTTCTTGATATATCTACATGTGACGAGTTTCTACGTTCTATGTAGATAACCATTCGACTCTCTTACTGTCAGTTTATTTAATAATGTAAAAATTCATTTACTATAATTTATAAGGAATAAAATTTATTTATTCTTGTTCTTGACATTCACACTTGACGGATCTCTAAATTCTATAGCAAATAAACGTGTGAGAGTCGGCTAAGCTTCGACATCTTAAAATCTAACAGTTTGAAAGAGGGAAACTCACTTCAACTAGAGGCATGTCGAAAGCCTCGTGCATAAAACGAGCTTGAAAGAGCACTAGAAGATAGAAGTTCCAGGATCTGCAGAAATTAGCTACGATAATCGCGTGAACTGGCATGGACGTCAGAAATTTTCGCCATGGTGTCGTCGCGAATGTTGGCATCGCCATAGGTAACTGCGATTGTCCTTGGCCAAGCGAATCTTCGATGTAACGCAACTCGCGTGCCGAAATACAAGGGTGTTTCGATGGCTTCTCGAATGCCAGCCACAACCAGAAACAGTACCAAATCAATCCGCAAATACCTGTATAATCAGATTATTAATTATAGGAATCACGCGTCTATTACTGTTCCTTCGTATTTCATATTTTTATTACAACTTTTTAAATACAGCTTTAAATTCAGCTTTTTTTTACACCATAAAGGATCTATTCTCGCCTAACATTCTTTGATTGATTATACACATGGAATATACTGACAGAGTTTGACTGATAAAGGCATAAATACCTCAACATCTTTCTACTCAAAAAACATAATCCTAACGCACCATAGAAATAAAAGGACGCTGCCCAGCCAAAGGTCGAAGTTAAAAGGCCCGAGAGTGGCATTCCTATTACCATAGCAGCGTAAGAACCGCAAAATGCCAATGTCGCTAAACGCGATCTTTCCAACGGTGGTGCCCAATATTTCCAGATACCGTGACACGCTGGATACGTAACACCCTGGCCAGAGAAAGGAGTATCCGTCGTGAAAATCGCTCAAAGAAATAATTCAATTATAATCTTAATACTTTCACGATCGAAAGCCACTGACAGTGTTAGACGCGATCCAATTATATCTTATTATTATTTCGATGAGAATAATATCTTACCTCCACCAATCCTTTTATGACCTGTACAATCATATCGACGATTGGATGGATGCTCAGTGCGCCAGGTACCAACAGATTTAAAAACGAAGATACGGCAATTGCAGCCCCAAATATCTTGTTCGCAGGGTACAGGGAGGCGAGGAATCCTCCTGGTACTTGAGTCACAAGGTAACCCCAGAAGAAGGACGAGTCCAGGGCGCTCTCTGTGCCAATTGTCCAGTTGAACCTGAGAGTGTGGTTGGCGTTATCTTCGGTGGCATTCTTCATGGCCATCTTCGCCATTCCCATGTTACACCTCATGCCGAATGAGATTATAAATCCTGAAGGGAATATCGATCAGTTTTATTAAGCGTATAATATCATTTTTTCGAAGACAATACAGTAAATGTTAACCCTTTAACAGTGAAAGAAAGAATTGGATAAATCATCAAATAATATATGTATTACTATAAGTTAATTGATACATATTTCCTATAAGGTATTGAAAATATATAGTTTATATTTATTATCGGAAATCTTACAAGAAACTTTGAAAATAAGAAGATAATTATTTTCTAAATCATTTATCCTATACTCTATATCACTTTAGCGCACCATTAAAGGATTAAGGGATACGATAGAATAAAATGGAGAAATACGAGCATGTTTAAAGATTCACCTATACAGGCCAAAGTGGCAATCGTGTATCTTTTCGATAGGCAGGGACATTCTGGTTTGCAATAAGTATCGATATGGCGCAATGGGGGTCGTTCAGGTTCCGGGAGTGATTCGAACGAAGCTTGTCTACTGTATCCTCTCTCATCCTCGAACCCCTTATTGTCTTTGCTACCCTCGCGGGGCATCTCGAATTCCTCGTAGCCGGCATTACTTCTTCTTAATCTAAAGTCACAAGTGACACGTTTTACGTACAGCTTTTTATCGCCTATGACAAGTATACATTTTTCATTTCGCATACTAATTAACATTTCAATTTATAAACGAGAAGAGCTAAGGTCCAGAATGTGAAAATCTATTTCCAATTCTTCGATGTGTTTTATATGCAGCTTTGGCAACCTACGTTTCTTGAGATTACTAAAACATTGAAAACTCGTTCGCAAGATTAGTCTAAAAAAAAAAAGGCAGATTACATAACAGGGAGCAATTAGAAATTCGCGTAGAACATGTGCGTTTAATTACGCGCATGGTCAGATATAGATGTACGCTGGCTAAATATAGCCTTTAAACGATTTTTCGTCTCTTACACGTCGTATACGAGCATGCGTGACATTACCCAGCAAGTTTCCGCGATGCTTTGGACTTGATGGAGTCGAAGGCCACGAGGCCCGCCGCCGCAAATCCGGACATTTTCCAATTATTGGGGTTGCTCTCAGGCTGCAAATGGTCGCGTTGGCAATTGGCAGCCCCTGAAGCACATCAACCATCATAAATCACCAACATAAATTCCATCATTATCAAAGACATCACTGAATGAACGTTCTTCTAACAAATGATTCTTTTTTGCATGTAATAAAATTGTTTAAATTATATATGTAATTAAATGCAAATGAATAATAAAAATTAATATTTTATTATCCTCCGTAGGTATATTGATAAATGATAGGACCTTTATTATATTATTCGTCAAGTTCAATAATTTTTGTGATATTTGATCGTAGGATTAGGAGGGAAAAATCTTCTCAACGTAATAAAACATTTTGAAAGAAATAATAAAATACAAATAGTTGATAAGATTCGTTAATTGTTTACTTGTTTATTTTATACGAATAGAAACGTTAAAAGAATAATAATACAATTTAGGTCGGATGTATGAAGGACAAATATGGAAGATAAGTTAAAAGTAACAATAGAAACAGATATTAAAAATATATTGTAGTATTTTTGCAACAGATATAAAAATTCCATTTAATTCCCTAATTAATGAATACTATTTCTAAACATATAACTAAACATTACCAAAGAATAATAGGATAATAATAGAATAGAATTGTCCGTAATTTTATATTTCGTCATTTGTGTAACGTTCATTCGTCAATTTCCTATTTATTGGATATATAATAAAATAAATCACAACTATTGAAGAAGAACATATTCTCTTTAATTTTATTGAGCAAATTGCACGAATGCCGCTACAATCTCCTATTTTGTACGAACAACTAATCGGTGTTCAAACAATTTCAGCAGTCGAACGCTTAAATCTTTAAAACCTTCGCATTTTCTCTTCCAAGTACGAGCTACGTCTGTGTGGAAACGTTCGTTCTCAATATCGAAACGCAAGGGGAGCTCTGTAGTAGGGGTGTTTGTTTGGAGTGGCAGTCTCTCCAACCCTAATCCCCGAACTCTCCGGGGAACATCTTCAGAGGGTAGAAAAATGCGAGTAGAAACGCGCTCTTCCTAACTCCTATTTTTCCTTATAGTTCTTCGTCCAAATATCGTGCGATATATCAAGAGTTCTGATAAAATAAAGCTACATGTACCAAAATTAAAATGTTTTTCTTGAAAATCTTACAACGATGGAAATCTCGTTAAGACATAACAACGCAATAAAATGAACAAACACAGAAAGAAACTAATACATCCAAATATCAAACAATGGAGAAAATAAGAGAATTTAGATAAAAATGATTCTGTATCTAATATAAATTTTTTTTATTTCATAATGACAGTATGGTTACAAAAAAGTGAAACAAATTGACAATCTATCAGTTATTATTATACGAACAAGTGAGGGGACATTTTACTATTTTTTAAATATCACAAATTGTACCATAAACCGAAAGTTCGATAGAAAATGAAATTAGAAGATTCGTAAAATATAAGAATTCAGAAATAGAGACCAATAATTGTCCTTAGTCAAGTTAAAAAATCTCTCATTACTATAAAATCTTTCAAAAATAAAATGAATTATTCTTAACATCTAAATGATTAACGCCAAGTTACTCGAGACATGGAAGAATATAATTAGTAACTGAAAATAGTACAAATAGATTTCGATATCCTTATATCGAGATTATCACGCAATGTTGCTTGGAAATGATTCTCCTTTGTGGAATTTTATAGAGAACGGATCGATCGAGACACGACTGCTATCAGAGAGACGACTTCCACCTTCATGGATGGGCACAGGAAAAAATTGTTGGCACACTATCGAGTCGATCACAAAGAAACGTATCGAGGGACAATGGATGTCGGATATTAAAACGGCACGTGACAGACAAAAGGCAGAAAATGGACAGCACGTGTGTTAACGAGCTGGGGTGGAACGATGAAGATGGAAACGGCCGATTTCACTTAATGGACTCGTTGCATATTCTTATGTGGTTCTTCCACGAATTCTTAACAGAAAGTGGCAAAATACTTTTTGAAAAACGTTTCTTGTTGTAGGAGCCAGTCGTACGGAACTGGTTCGAATATCGATTATTCGTTAATTAGCTATTCGTTTGTGAAAATGATCCCGATTATTCTAGATTTACGTGTCTTTAGTATTAAAGAAATTAGAATGGTTGTAACTACAGTTAGCATTTGTCTACCTGTGTTAAAGAGATGTCGTTACTAAAATAATGAAGTAAAACAAGTGGAATATACAAAACGAAAGATATAGTATTGAATATTTTAAAAGATGAAAGAAATCTCTATATAAATTTCGCCTTTTATCTATATTTTCGACAGAATTTCAGCCAATAATTAAAACCAATTTTTGATAAAGATAAAATTTGAATTCTTAATGATAGATTGTTAACTGTGCAGAACGTTTATTAGAAACTTCTGGTAAAAATAATAAAAACTTTATTACATCGAGCGTCTTTGCAAAATGAAAAAGTAGCTTCACTAGGATTTAGAAGATCCAGAGGAAAAGGAGGAAAAATGTTGAATGAAATGAAGCCAGAGCTCGATGCACATCCCCGGCAGATCAATACGAAAAAGTCAGTGATATTTTTTCGAATCCCTGACATTTCCACGATCCGTCCTTGCACAAATCTCCCGGCTGTATCCGTGCAGAGTCACGATTCATTCCGAATCGTCCCTTGTACACTTTCACTCGCACGAGCAAATTCCACCGTAGGAAATCACTTGGAAACACATGTATGAATCATAGATTTTAATCCAATGCCAATGAAATCCACCGTAAGCCAAAAAAATCAAAAACGTTGTTATCACTTTGTCGGGTGACACGGAGAAGCTTGAAAGCTCTATCAGACAGAATTCTAGTCTTACCAATTTCCTGACAGAAACACCTCACTTTTCGCACCGAGATACGTCACAACGTCGCTTTCTCGACTGAATTTCATCTTTCTCCACCATTTCACGAAACCATCGTCATGGAGAGGAGACCACCGAATCTTCGAGTCGCTCCATCGCAATGATACGAATGCGAAAACTGATCGACCATTATTCGCGTCACACGATTGTTTAGAGGAAAAGCAAGGATTACACAAAGAAAAATGTAAATTTTTCATAGAAAGAAATAACGAATAAACCACCACTCACCAATAATTAAGTCCAGATATGGTTACGAGCGGAGTGGGTAGCGGTAGCGCGCGGGGTACGCGACGGAGAACGTCGTCGACGTCGCCTGACGGCGTCCACGGCAGCGCCGGGGTACCGCAAAGTCAGCTTCTGGTCATGGCGTCCGCGCAACCCGGCGTCGCGACGCCATTGGATGACGCGCGGCAACGCATCGATATCACTGGCCAATCGAGTTCGCAAGCAAACCCCTTTAGATCGACCCCAGGCGGGGCTTTGTACCTCGACCAGCAGTTTTGCAATAACAAAACGTTACGCAGCAACAGAAATCGTAACGGTATTAACGTTAATGTGCCGCGTATCTTCGTTGACAAGCCGAGATCCCCCGGGCTTACTTATGCAACAGCTTGTAATTCGCCACCCTGACGCGTAGCTACGATAAATACGCGAGGGTGGCATTAAGGGGTGATCCGAGAATATTGCAAAAATGAATTGCTATAACTTATCGCCGTATGGTTAATATAGAAGCGTTGACATCGAAGGAAGCGATTTTGGCAAGAATTGATGCTTAATTTTGTTTATTGATGAGATTTTAAGTTTAATTCGAACTCTTCGGACTCGCAATAAATAACAGTTTCTTCGGAATAAATTCGATATTTATTGCAATGTTGATCGATTCTGGCAAAAGGTTAGCTACGATTCTTCTCGTTGCAGTTACAGAATGGACTTGGATTTGAATAATAATTATTCTATAGTCGCATGTATATAAGTTCTTATAGAAACGTGAATACCATTTACAGTAATATCATTATAATTCCATTTAGTTGTATAAATAGCGTGTAGTATGGTATAGTATATAAAGAGTACGATTTATAATAATATGATTTTTCCGAACGCTAACTTCGAAACGATGGAACTAGTCACGGCAGAAGTCTTATAAAAGAGGAAAGAACTCGGTAGAAAGATAATGGACAATTGTAGAAAATGAGAAAAAGTACATCATGAGTTAATTATCAAGAGATAGGTACTTCTTTACTTATGTTTGATTTATGCTTAAAAAGAATCTGATTATTTATAAAATGTGGCTAATTTCGTTAGAGGGTAGATTTACACGAATTACTTTTTATTCGTTCTATCATAAAAGAAGCTTACATAGGAGCAAATGCTATACGTATGAGTAGTTAAGAATGTAAAAGAAACGAGAGTAGCAGAATGACGTTTTTGGCTCCCTACGCTGGCATTTATGACAGAATTTTTGGGGTCAATATATATAGGTATTTTTCCGACACTATGATTGATGAATACCTATATTAATAATAAAGCAATTGTATGTCTGTAGCGATAACAAAGATACGATACATGTGCGAATTGTGTTATATCTGTGTCTTCTACTTGTATTCTTTACAGTGTTTTTAAATTATAATCTTAAAAGAAGTGGTGATTTATTGTTGTTTTGATATCCAATTTTCTAGTGAGCTCATTAGGTTCGTTAATTAACTTTTAATAGGTAAAAGTTAACAGAACACAAATATAATTTACAAATACAAAATTCTAATTGTAAAAATTGATGAAATGTTACATTACTCGTAAATAATTCTCTAAATAAAATCATCATTTTTATAAAACTTTAAACCTTTTTATTTTCCATATGTAAAATTTATTTATATTCACACATATATATAGATATAGAAATTTTTAAGTTCGTCCTGTTAATTTAAGTATATCATCGTAAAACATACATATGTACATTATTATAGGATAACAGTAAAGATTACTTGAGACGCAAATCCTATTAAAAGTTTTCAACGTTTCTGGACGAGTAATGTTCGAGCATTTAGATTGCTCGTAAAGTATGGGCGGCATAAAACTATCTGATTTCACTATACACTGTTTCTCGTTCTACATTTTGTCCGCCGGAGACTGTCCGTCTCTACTGCAGTACAGCGTTACTCCATTAATACTACTAGACTAACTATATCTTTAGCTTCGACCAATTTTTATTTCGACCAACAATTCGCGTGAATCGTAAATGCAATTTTGTTCATACAATCGTAATTACATATATCGTTTGTTAAAGCCGAACTTCCTTTTTGAAAACAAAATTTATCGAGTTAAAATTGTATAATTTAAAATGTTCAGCTGCACATTCAAGTGCAACGTTCGAACAAAATATCCACATTCGATTAAACGAAATAAATTTGAACCATTTAATTTTTTATTTACAAAACACAAGAATTTGAATGTAATTCTATGAATGACAATTGAATCTTGCTGAGACTGTAAACATTTTTAATAACTAACACTTGCTAAAAACATCGACAGTGAATTGCTACAAATTTGTTACGTAATAAATTATATATCAATTCGTTGTATCAGATTAGATCGTCAAGGTCCTCGACTAAAATGGATAAGAAAAAAAAAATCAATGATATCGACTGCTTAAATCTTTCACTAGCTGTTAGGAATCGACTTGCATTGTTACAAACACAGTGTAACTGGGGTGGGCACCCTCTCCGGTGGTTGCCAGGAAATATCGATCTGGCTAGAGGGATGCTGCTGCTCTCAATGGTTGGTCTACAATACTTTATCTCCTCTTCGGGGCCGGCACGCCTTAAATAACTCGGATTTCACTGTCATTTTCATCGTGGTAAGTGATAAGGTTCCAGCAACGAGTACTCTCCCTCGAACGATTCTTTGCATTTTATCGTTACCTTTCTATGGTGATTGCAATTGTTTTTTCGCCGTGAGAATCGTGTTTGTACTGAATTTTCATTTAGACGCATATTGTGCGGTGAATTTTATTTTTAAACTAATTTTGTCACGTTCTACAGATTAAATAAAACCGAATTCCTAAAGATAGATTTAGAGAGTGATATAAGAGATATTGTGTATGATGATTGTAAAACTTGCATAATGTTATTAAAAATTACTATCACAATCAGTATCGTGTAAAAATAATTGTTTGCAAGTTTTGCGACTGAGATAAGGTAAACGTTAATTGTCTTTGTGTGGCAAAAATATATTATAAGTAATATGATTCAAACAATTATTAAATATAAAGTAAGATTGTTTAAATCATTGAAATGTATTATGTCGTACTAAAATATCGTACAAATTTAAAATTCTGTAACAAAAGTGCAAAGATATACGCTACTCTTTACAATCTAAATAGAATATCTAAATATTCAATCAGACACATTTACAGCCTAACAAAAATCGAAAGAAAATTCGATACAATACCATCTGTCTTTTATATTTCCAAAAAAACAATATATTACACCAATGTATCTAAAATCCATTTTTCTCCAACTAAACACGACAAGGTATCAACGAGAAAAAAATCTAATACAGAACGCGGTATAAAGTCATCCTACCCTCGACCCGATGCTTAACACGTTATTTTATCGACCACGATCGCGTCATTAATCAATCAACTACTTTAAATCGATCCCCCTTTGCTACACGGAGCTCGAATTGACCTCGTAAACGTCATCCGGTCGTAACCTCTTCATTAACGAGTTCTTCACACTCCTGCACAACGTCACGTATTGCAGCAATTTCAGCCTGAAATCAGCATCCAGCTCATTGACGCGTTTTTCATAGTCACTGAGAAAATTGACAAAATTGTTTTCTTCGTCGCGTCTCCTTTCGAGCTTCGATAATCGTTCCTCGAAGGATCTCAATTTGTCGTAGCATGTCTTATCCTCTGCATCCATTCCTTTCCGATTTTCTTTACGCTCGTACGAGCTTCCGGAGAAACCAGGCTCATAGTAACTTCTTCTGGCATAGTTTCTCATCGATTTTATATCGGTAGACAGATTTTTGATTCTGCCTTGCTGCTTTAAGTCACGATGTTTTTGACGAACAAGCTTCTGGCTCAAAAAATGATCGCCATCGTCTTTCAAAAGAAACATTCTCGTCGAATTCAAGGACATGATACTCGAACGATTCTTCTGCTCTTTGTTATTCCAAGAAGAATTAACAAGAAATCTTTCCCCGTTTCTACCCTTCCATTTGTTTCTTCTAATTGTTTCTCCTCGTTCGCCGATGAAATCTTGCGTATCGGTTAACTTCGAATCGTATTTCTGAGACCTTGAAACGTTAGCCATCCTGATCCTCTTAAGTATGTCGTTACCTTGTATCATTCTCTGGCATCTTGCTTTAATAATGTCCCCAAAAATGTTTTTATCTTTGCCCAAGCAACTTCCTTCGGTGAACGTTTTCTCCGCTTCTCCTCTAGCTTCGTATCGATTTCTGGTAGTAAAAGGACAACGAGTCGAGGAACAAGACTCGCGAATTATTCGACCGCCGTTCAATTTTCCGCTCGAAATGCTGACAAGGTATCTATCGTTCCTCAGAAACGTTTTCGACGTGCTGGTCCCCTTGTCACGTTCTTCCAGCAGCAATTTTCGGAGTTTCTTACGAATCAGATATTTGATCCGGTCGATGGCTGGAAAAGAGCTGCACAGACTTCCAGGAGCCATCGGTCCTCGCCATAGACGATTTTTATATCGAGGGACGATCGGAACGTCTTTCTCGTTTGTTTTCTCTTTCGAACTATGTTTCGCGCAATTGACTCGAGGGACATTTCTCATGGAATAGGAAGGTTTACACGTGATGGAGTATATCGACTTCCGGTGACATTTTGTTGGAATAGCTCTTCGACATGGCGATCTGGATTTTCCAATTTCTTGGCTTCTTGCACGATGATTTTCATTCGGCGAACATTCTTCGTCCGTCGAGGAGTTCGATATGGAAGAAAACTGTTTCATGTTCGAATTACAGAATACGAACAAGGATTCAGTGATCGGCGAATCCTTAACTTTGGAATATGTCGAGAAGTTTGCAGGATTATCAATAAACGTAGCTTCTTGGTCGCAAGGACTCTCGATTGAATTTTTTTCGCAATTACCAAGACATTTTTGTGAGAAATCTGTCGAATTGTTATCGGTCACTGTGGAAGATTGATCGTGAATCGAAGTTGTATTTGATTCAATATGAACATTCGGAGCCATTTTAAATTCAAGATAGTGAAGATTAGAAGATTCTCTTACAGCTTCCGAAGTTGTTGCGTTTTCTGTTACAATGAGATTTAATGTCTCATGATCGTTTAAATTAGCAAGTGTTTTATTAGCACAAGTAGAACGTTTGTTTGCTTCAACGTTAATTTTTTCGACAGACGAAGGATTTGGAAGATCTTCGCCGCAGCAGGAACACTTCGTATCACAGCTAAGTTCCATAAAGCTGGAATTTGACGCGCAAATAGAATCGGCGCTATATTTATCTTCTACTTTCAAAATAACTTTTTCCTTTTCCTTGAAACCTAAACTGCTGATTTCTTCTTTAGATGCATTTTCCATTTGAAAAATATTTTGTTTCGATTCGAAAACACGTTCTTCCTTCCTTGCGACTTCTCTTTCTATTCCTAAACAGGAAGTATCCTTTGAAATACGATCTTCTAGCTTGGAATTATTCTTTCTCGTCTGCGAAGTAGATACTTGCAGTTTCAAAGCGTCTTCGTTTAAATGACAGAAGCCCTCTACCTCTGTGTTTTTATTATCTAAGTCTTTTGTTTCTGATGAACTATGATCGACGATTCTATCGCTCGTGCAGAACGCATCGCAGAAACATTCCTCAGGGTTGCAGCCTCTGGTCGTCGAATAACCTTTCCTAAAGACACCTTCCTCGAAGCTATCCAGAGAACAGTCACACTTAATATCGTATAATTGTATCAGATGATTCTCAGAATCTTGTATAGAATCTTCTACAAATCCATCATCGCATATTTCGATTTCTTTATTTACATCCACCACTTCTTCAGTTCTACATTGTTCCTTCCCTTCTTTTTCTCTGTTTAACGACGTCGACTGGTAAAGCTTTCTGTCAGTAATTTCATTATTATATTTTCCAGGTCGTTCGATACCAGTTTCGGCGGAAGTCACGGTATCCTTGTCTTGTGAATTTATTAAACCCGAAGAAAGCACGAACTCCATCTGCTTTTCTCCCTCTCCTGCCCACGCAAGATCAAGCTGCTTCTCTTTCTCCTCCTTTTCGATTTCATTCCCCAACGTAGAGCTTTGTTTCGCTTCCATCAGACTGTGATTCGAGCAAACAGAATAAAAAGCAACGCGTCGTTCTTCGAATTCTCCGCTACGTTTCGCCACATCTTCGCAGCAACCAGCATTAACCGGAAGTTCCATCGAACGTCGAGGCTCTCCGCGTCGATCCCTCGGATTCTCGCGGCTTTCAACGCTCCCAGTGTACGAAACGCGTTTGTGAACGTTGCTACAAGTCGGAACTCGAGCAAGGAACCATCTAATCTTCGAGCTTTCGCCATTCTTGCATGAAAGATTCAGGTCTACGCGACCAGGTCGAATCTCGCAATTCAAATGTAACTGTTTGATCGTTGAATCGTCCAACTTCTTCAGAATGTCGTTCATGCAAGAGCAAGCGTTGTTTATGTCTTTCTCGAATCGTTTCCTCATTAAAATTAGACAGGAATCTGATAACGATGGGTCAGCTTCGAACAATCGAACGATCAACTGACTCGATTTACAAGGCAACGAAAGATTGGACACGTTTAGTGGACTTCGAACCTTAGAACGGCTAGTGCTCGTTGTTCTATGAATATAAATCTTTAATTTGGGCTTTTTGGAAGATTTAGTTCGATCGCAGTCGCATTTCGCTTTTGCGTCTGAGCTTTTTAAATATTTTCTTCGTGGCGAGGGCTTAGGAAAGTTGGAAATGTCAGAAGTTCCTTTCGGAGCGTTCAATGTGCCTGGGCTTGCTTCGAAAATAAAGTTTATATTTCTTTCACTAGTTTGCGCGTGTGCGAATTTTGCATCGCTTTTTGTATCGGAAGCTTCTTTTGGATGGTTCGATGTGCTTGGATTCGCTGTGAAAATAAAGTTTATATTTTTTTGACTAGTTTGTGTCTGTGCGAATTTTCTATCACATTTTGTATCAGAAGCTTCTTTCAGAGGGTTCAGTGTGCTTGCGCTTGCTTTGAAGATAAAGTTTAAATTTTTCCCACTAGTTTCAGTCTGTACGAATTTCGTATCACAGTCAAACTTTACCTTCAGACCAAACTTTTTTAAATTCTCCCTTCTTGAACAACAGCTGGTATTATCGAACGTGTTTGAAATATTTTTGCGCGAGTTTACTATATTCCCATTTGGTTCCAAAATCACCTCGAAATTTCGACAATTGATTTTTACTTGAGATTTCGTGCTGTCGATTGTTCGATTGCAAACTGAACTGCAGATAGAGTTTGTTCTACAGCTACTGTAAACGGTTGACGATTCTTGCGAAATTGAACCGACTTCGACGTCTAAATCGCTGCCGGATCTCTGTTTTCTGCATTGGTAAATTTGTCGACTTGTTTCTGGATGTACGCAAGTGGCTGTTCTGTAAAATAGTATTTGGATAAATTAGTCTTAATAGTGACTCGCCTTAAATCATAATCATTCGATCTATCTAAATACGTACATTTTATACACATTTTTATTATATACATTTTTAAATTCATTTGAAATTTCACCAATATAATCACAGTAGTCGATAGTCTCGTTAGAATGCTAATGAGATTTTTAAATGTTTTGTATAATATACACACGAAAAGTTGCTACAAGTCCTTGCCTTAAATCATAATCATTCAATCTATCTAAATACGTACATTTTATACACATTTTTATTATATACATTTTTAAATTCATTTGAAACTTCGCCAATATAATCACAATAGTCGATAGACTCGTTACAATGTACCATACTTTATGAAGAAAACATGAATGGACAGACTGCAGACCCCAGATGGAGATACAACATGGCCCTCCCCCGGAAAGACACCAAAGACAAACACAGAAAAAACACAAAAAAATACTGGTGGATACAGAACCCATAGCAGAATAAGAGAAAACATCAAACCAACAGAACACAACTCTGACACCGCATAACACAGGTGTAAAATTGTAAATATTGTAAATATTTGTAAATATAGTAAACACTTGTAAATAAACCTGTTTGACACCTCCCCCCGCCCCATCCCTCTCATCCCCCCCCCCCAAGTCACACAGCACCCAAAAAGCAAGCTACCGAAGCGTCCTGTTTTGCAACCAAGTTTTCAGGACAGAAAAAACAAAGACAAAATCACACAGAAGCTGCGCTCCCCCAGCGGCTTAAACCTAATAATTAAACACGAAAAATGTAAAGCGCCGACACATATCACAGCATGGCTACGTCGTACCGTCGCGTATCGGTACTTTTGCCAAAAACATCACTACAAAAATTCACCGTTTATTGTGAACACCAAAAGGTATTTAAAAAACTTGTATCTTGGGCTTAATAAACATAAAAAAAAACTCGTTACAATGCTAATGAGATTTTTAAATGTTTTGTATAATATACACGCGAAAAGTTCCTACAAGTGTTCGAATACTTTCTAACACTGTATATATCTTTCACATCCGATAACAGAACGAACGCAGGAAATCTCGACGATGGTGAGATAATCATTTTCTAAATCGGTCCTTCTAAATTCCCCGTTATTTTCTTACACTTTGCAAAATGATTACATTTAAAAGAAAATAATTGCATTTGCGAGAGAAGACGATTATAATATTTCCTTCTATCGCGGTACGATATATCGTGAAAATACACACTCACGCGCAATCTTGGCACAGCCAGTAGTCCTTCTCGTTGATAAACCTCCAGACGTTCATGGTCTTCAAGGCATTCTGCTCGGCGGCCAAGGAATCGGCGTCTAATTTATTCGACCCTCTGTTGAGAATGGCCGGATCTGCGAATTGTGTCACTAGGCCATCCTTCAGCAGAAATTCGATCGTGTGCTTAATCATTTCCTGCCTGATATCCGTGTCCTTGGCAGAGACGTCCAAACGATCGGTCCATGCGGCGACCATGTTCAGGAATTTCTTCACTCGTGGAAATCGTTTTGCACAGTCCGAGTTCGACTCGCAAACAAACTCCTCGAGCATCGCGCGAATCCTGTTTTCCAAGCTGGGACCCAAAAGTGGTTTGATCCTGTCGAAGCACGGGCCGAGTTTCGCGAATCCCAGGACTCCATTGTTGCTGATGCAAGATTGATTCTAGGATATTGTTGAACGTGAATGATTAAAAAAGTAGCACGTATACATGGCGTTTAAAAATAAATATCCGCAAGCCACTTTCTTACTTTCGACAAGACGTATTTTGATTAGAAAATTAGGAATAAATTGAGTAGCAGTAATTGTATCCTTTATAATAATCGTTCATTCCGAATTTGTTATCATTTTATCGTACTGTCAGAGAGCGAGAATGCATACAATTACACAATAGTTGACTTTGATCGGAACTATCGTTCGATTATAGAGACAAAGTTTGGATTTTGAATTAGAAATGTAAGGATGAACAATGTGACATACCATTTTATTTTTGCTGTTTCTCTTTTCATTTGTATGATTAACTTGTATGGAGTGTGTTTAAACAGAATGTAATGAGGTTAGCCGATAGATCAATGGTGTTTCACGTTACTACAAACGTTTGATGAGCTTTGTATCGTGCATGCGTGATTCCTTCGTTCGTATCACAGGAACACGTGTAGTATCTAATTAGTTGCCACATGATCCAGGAGTTTCGATTTGTTTGGAACCGATATTTTCCATCTCGTACAATGCAAAAGCTTCGATTACAGCTTGAAGTTGACCAAATATAGAAACCTTTAGAATTAGTATATAATATATTAGGTTAAGTAAAAAGTTCTGAGCGTTTTTCGCTAGATGTCTTTAGTGAGCCATATCTCACGATGTGCACATCGCATCGAGTCATAGTATACACCGATTTCAAGGTGATATTACGCATCAAAAAGGTTCTTTGTCAGTTTTGTGTTCGGTGAAGCCAGTTGTGTGTTACAGCGTTCGAAAATGGAGATAAAAAAAGAGAAAATTCGATACATTCTTCAGTACCACTACGACCAAGGTGAAAAGGCGGAGCAGGCGGCCAAAAAAATTTGTGCTGTTTATGGACCCAGTACAGTATCGAATGCAACAGCAAAGCGGTGGTTCCAACGATTCCGTTCTGGTAATATGGACGTCGAAGATGAGGCACGCTCTGGTAGGCCAATCGTCGAAAATGTGGATAAAATCATGGAAATCGTCGAGTCGGACCGGCATGTGAGCACTTATTCCATTGCCCAGGAACTGAAGATTAGCCAGAAAACCGTTTGGAACCATTTGCATAAGGCTGGTCTCAAGAAGAAGCTCGACGTATGGGTGCCACATGAATTGACGCAAAAGAACCTTTTGGACCGAATTGATGCCTGCGATTCTTTGTTGAGACGTAACGAAATCGACCCATTTTTGAAGCGGATGGTGACTGGCGATGAAAAATGGGTCACATACGAGAACAACAGCCGAAAAAGATCGTGGTCCAATCGCGGTGGGCCGGCCCAAACGATCGCCAAGCGTGGATTAACGGCCAAGAAGGTTTTATTGTGTGTTTGGTGGGATTGGAAGGGAATCATCCATTATGAGCTGCTCCCATCGGGGCAAACACTTAATTCGGACCTCTATTGTCAACAACTGACCAGACTGAAGCAGGCGATCGACCAGAAGCGGCCAGAATTGGCCAATAGGAAAGGTGTTGTGTTCCATCAAGACAACGCCAGGCCGCACACATCTTTAACGACGCGTCAGAAGCTCCGAGAGCTTGGCTGGGAGGTTCTATCGCATCCGCCGTACAGTCCAGACCTGGCACCAAGCGATTATCACCTTTTTAAGTTTTTGCAAAATTTTCTTGATGGTACAAAACTGGCCTCAAGAGAGGCTTGTGAAAATGAGCTGGTCAAGTTTTTTACCAATAGGGACGAGGACTTCTTCAACCGCGGAATTATGAAATTGCCTTCAAAATGGACAAAAGTAATCGAACAAAACGGCGCATATTTAATCTAAATCGAATAATCTTGACTATGTTAATTTCATCGTCGAAATAAAGCGAAAAAGCGCTCAGAACTTTTTACTTCACCTAATAATATAATAGAAAAGCCTGTGGAAAAATCTTGTTCGGTAATTAGGATGGGAGAATATAATATTTAACAATCTTGCATAAAAAAATAAACAAATAAAAATAAAAATAAAGTATGAGATATGTCCACGGGTTTCTTAGTCGTCCCAAAAGCCCGAAAATTGATCAATTACAGATTCTTCAAAAGAAGGTTTATGGATAAACTAATTTCGGTCGTACGAGTTAACTTTGTTAATTTGAAACAGAGGGTCAGCTAGGAAAATCGAAGACCGAGCAAATATGCTAATGTGCTTTGGCTTAAGTGCAGCTCCGCGAGGGTCCTTTCAAACCAGGGACAGAGATGAAAGAAAGGAGGGATGCTGTTGCGGGAAAGGGCCGTGCGAACGAGCGAAAAAAACCCGGCAGCGTTTCTACTGACCTCGCTTCGAATGACAGATGCAATTACCGACAAACAGATATTGCGGGTGGAAATGCGGAGTACGTTAAATCGAAGAAGAAAACAAAGAAACGAGAGGGATAGCTTCTGAAGAAGCGCGAAGCTTTAAAAAACTTTAAAAATGAAAAACTCGAAGGAAGAGAAAAATAGAGTGGGGCGAATGTTTTGTTGATGAAAATAAAAATTAAGTGAGGAAAAGAACAGCAATGGAACGAAATTATTAATAGAAGGGAATATAAATTAGCTAAAATTAGTTAAAATTTAGTGTTTCGATAATTCAAGATTTATGAAAAGCTCGGACGAGTTACAGGCAATTTTTAGTTAAATGTCTCAATCGAGTTATGATAAAACAGATCGTTCGGATTGCGGAGAAGTAGGGCATCGAATTTCTACTAGAAAGGCATTAATTCATTTCTACTTGAATGTGGAATATGCAGAAGCAAAGATAGGAATTCCTCATGACTTTCCTTCCCTCCCCTCAATTCCTTCGTTTGTCATTCCCCTTCATTCGCGTACATTCCTTTCCTTTTCTCCTTTCTTTCCTTCATTCACAAAAAAATAAGATAAACGAACTGGTGATCCCAGGAAAGGTGAAATGTAGGCGAAACATGTGACTACGTCATCATCGTCAAAAATAAACCAACGTCATACGATATTAGACAGAACCCCTTAGAACTAAAGCTATCTTTAAACTCGCCACCTAAAACTAGAACTAAAAATCGAAGAAACTAAAAAACAGGTCAGGCTCGAAACAGAAAGTGAAATAGAACCTTCCCACGTTCCTTAGGAATAAGCACACGCAAGCACGTAGTCCGAAACGAAGAAACAACCCACATAAAACGGAGCCGAGTGCAAACCGAAAGGGAAGGAAGGAGCAAGAGTGTGAAGAAGAGGACAGGGATGGAGATTCGCGCTTCCAGGATTCAGGGTGAGATGGTTATAGCCCATTCACACAGTGGCTCCGTGGAGATCAATACTCGTGACGGCGAGACACAGCGTAACAACCCCACGCCGCCCACTCTTCGAGAATGCTACCCTCCACGCACCCGCTAGAAAAGGTTCTGGCCTATTACGACACGACTGATCAGCGTGAAATCTAAAACGACTAAATATACAGCGATCGTAAACACTCGATTGAAATGTTAAGCTGTAATTCGTTGAGAAGTATAGAAGATGACCTTTTACTACTGAAACGTCATTCCTGGACATACAGAGAAAGATTGATAAAGATATTGTGATAAATCCTAAAATTGTAGGTCTCTCGACTCGTTGTTACTCACTCTGCGTACTGAGACGTTAGCTTCGGTGCTAATGATTAGGAAATTAATGTAGGAAATAAATTAAAAGATGCAATGGTCGTTTTTTATAAAGAGTATTTCTTTATTTTGTCCAGATCGAAGGAAGGCACGTCTTATGTTTCAGATCGAACTGTTAAAGATTGACCGTTAGTAAGAAAACGTAAGGAAAGAATATCGGCGTTTACTCATTCTAAACAAATTGTTGTTATCTCATTCTCCTATTTATATTGCAACCTATGTTTACGGTAATTTATTTTCAATATGTTGAATACTTTTTGCTGTTGCATACTACACACCCGCACTCATATCTCGTAATAATCTAACACCGATTTATATAGTTTTATACGAAATTGATATGAAAAAATATTGTATGAAATATTCTAAGTATAATTAAGGTATAGGCTTTCTAGATTTATTAAAAATTGATTAATGATTATTATTACTATTATTAATAATTATTAATGAAATAGATTTATTAAAAAAGAATTAGATAAAATAATTTTCTATCGAGATTCTACTTTCTTAATTATATTCTCAAAAATATGACTATAAAAATTAGTAGGCTATTGATAACAAAGGTGTCTCAAAGTATCACGATCACTGTCTGAATAACGACACCTTCCTAGCAACGTTAGAGTGCTATGGGCCTCTAGCAAAAATAAGAATTATACATATGCGTTGTTCTAACAAGAACAGTGGTCGCTAATAACCTTGATAGTTGATGACTTTAAATAATAAAAGCAGAAGGAAACAACCAGAAACCACGCTCGTTTGAGAAAACTGGATTATTCACAGTGAACAAATCGTGAAACGATGTGTTAACACGTTACACTACCACGAAGACCGCCGATAACATGAAATAAGCAGCACGTACAGAGTTGATAATATTGTCTATACTAGCAAATATAGAAAATATTCATCGCGTCTACTTTTTACCGTTTCACAAATATTTGCAACATGAAGTATTCCACGTCATAAATGTCCAATATCATAACGCACACTTCCATTTTATTTATCAAATAAAATCTGTAACACATGTTCAAAAGTAACATGGATGGAAGCGCAACTTGTGCACGAAAGAAGACATAAAACTACCCTTTCGTGACGAAGAAATCTATATCATAGATATATATCGAGCATAATATTCGTGACGGGGAAATGGATGGAAATAAAAAGTCATCCCTTGAATTAACGCGCATCCCTCGTACGTTTTGGTCATTTAACTGCCGATAACATTTCTATTGACGTACGTGACGAGCCCCATGCGTTTTGACGCACCAGCAGGGAGACATTTGCAGAGTTATCGAACCATTCGATATCGAATCTCACGTTGAAAACACTTATTTGCGCTTTTTTATCGTTAATGTCATCGTAAAAATTGATTTTCATAAAATTTTACCTTCATAATTTAACGATGATTTAATCTATGAAATAATAAGCAAACTGCCATTCTAATTTTAACAATTCGTGATATAAAATTTTAACAATATACAATTTTGTGTAAAGAATAAGAAACGAATTTAAACTTATATTTCTTAATTTTTAAACGAGGTTACATTTTTTTGTATAATTAACTTGGATAATTTTGTTTTTGTTTAATATAAACAACGAGTGAAATAAATTTGTCAACTAGAAAGAACTGAGCGTAGGGATGACTAAAGATATAAGAAGTTGTATCTGATAATAAGATAATTCTTCGTTCATCTCCTTTATCTTCTTAGAGACAGGTAATCTTCTGTTCCTACACCTTTCCCTCCTCTGTGTAATATTTCCGACATTTTTTCCAGAACATATAATACAAAACATAATAAGTGGATTATAAGATTATTAGTAGATCGGATGACTATAAGATAAATAAAATAAAATTATATAAAGATCTTTCAATAGATAGTAAGAGTAAGATTTATGTTTTCGAAAATTATTAATATAAATTACTGTTAATTATTATTTAAAAAGAAATTTTCTTAGAGAAAAATATAGATAGAAATACATGATCATATAACATGGATAAAAGAAGTCGTTTATCAAAACCTACTTTCGAGGTATTAGTTTCCTAAATTATTGATCCAATTACTGGAGCGTGCCGCGTTTATTAAATCAAATAAGCATTAAAATATGTTATCAACTAGAAAATAAAATTTCCTCAACGTATAAAAACCAATTGACAAAGACACTTATCCAGTGATTAAAAATACATAAGAAATAGTTTTAAAATTTAGTTTTTAAAATGGAAAAATACATCAGATTCCAAATGTTCGTACGTGTAAACCTACACTAAATAATATAAGATAGAGAATAATTATAATTGTGTTTTTACAAATTTTTAATTATTTTATACTATTCTTAACTATAATTAAATTCTTCGTTCTTAATCAAATTCGACTACACGATAAAATTATACATATTGCGTTACAAGTACGCAACTATTCGCAAATTTCGTATGAACGCAAATAATTTGCGATTTATTCGTTCGCTATAACAGAATGATTTGTAGACAAGACGAGATGTTCCTCTTGCGCGAGAACATGATTCAATAGAGAAGGTAATTTTCGTTGGTGGACGCGGAAACACGGTCGCAATTCGATTTCAGAAATTGAATTGGAAGTATGCAAAGCGAGACAATTACTAATGGACGTTTATATACGACCATAATGAATGCTTGGGGTCTTTTGATCTCTGAGCCCTTGTTGATGTCGTCGTTTCCATTTTGCATTTTAGTCCTTCCATCAACTGTGTTCTATGAAAGCGTTAGCATCTGTGCAACATGGATTTCGTCTTCTCAACGTTTCTCAAAAAATTTTTCACAAACTTTCTTGTCACAGCAACGTTCTTTATTTATTTTTTCACTCGTTACTCTTCTTCCGAAAATCTTACAGAAACTTAACTAAAACATTCTCTTCGGAATAATTTTCAAAAAAAAGTTTAAAGACTAACCGAAAGGATAATAATAAAAATAAGAAGTTTTCTTTTTACAAGCCCTATACAAATTACAGCAATAGTAGAGAAAGAGTAAAAGTAGTAACGAGTCAATAAATAAAATGCAAATATCGAAGAGAATACGACAAGGCCACGACCTATAAAAATCTTCTGAACACCCACACCAAAAAGAAAATATCAAAACCCGGAGAAAAATTCCAAAAGGCTGCCAAAAATTTGCGCATTCCAGAGTCTGAAATTCCATGCGTAGCCACTTCATTCATCGAACGGCGAGAATACCTCGGTCTGGTCCAGGAATTAACATGGAGCCGGTGAGCCACAGACTCTCATCCTTAATAGCAGAAACCACGTCACGAGGCTCGGTTGTGGGCCGACCTTTGCTCGTAACACGGTTTTACGAATGTGGGTTGCAAAAGAGGATCGTAGGTGGTACAGTGGCCGATGAAACCGGGGGGAAAACGGCGTGGAAAGCGTGGATCAATACCTCGATTCCGCACGAGCACAGCGCCGCTTCCGGTTGGCAAAGATACCTGTACTCCCGAATCCGAACTCTAACACTCGCGAAATCTACTCGAGAATCTCTTCGTCGTCCCATCTTGTGATTCTTCCACGATTATTGGTAAGTTTTGTTATTCGTTACTTTGCTCAAGGAGCTTTTTTATTTATGCATTTTGAGACAACTTGGAATATTTGGACGAAAAAGCTAAGTTGAAAATCGTAATGATGGAAATTATGAGAAAGGTGGCTTATTTTCTCGAGATTGGGTGGATGTGAGTTGATGATCGATAGTGTTGTTACTTTTTATTGGATGTATTACATGTAAATGTTTTGTTGATTTTTAGAGATGAAATTATTAGGTGTGAATGAAGATTGAGGGAAAATTATTTTGTTCTTACGTAATGATATGTATAATGATTTTGGTAGGTACGTTATTGCTTTGTAATTTCTGTATTTAATTATTGTAAGAACGTACTTTGTGACAGATTCAAATCGAATAATTGTCCAACTAAACATGGTATAAAATACAAGATCAGATTTTAAAATTATTTCTTATATAACACTACTTATATGTATATACTATTAATTACATTAGAGTGATTCAGAAGTCAGGAACTAAAGTTGAAGACGTATCCTACTTATTTTTAGAAATGAAAAATGTCAGATCATTCGAATTTACTTTCTTATATTGTAATTATATACAAAATATATATATATAACTATATCTTTTTAATTATCAATACGATAAAATTTTCATCCTACCAATAAATTATTGAAAATTTCTTTTTAACAGTGTATAATTTTTTATAGATAGATCATTTTGTTTTCTAGAAAATATCAACACATCATCTATGTTTGGATACCTTTAAAACTCTTCATAAAATATTGTATGAAGGAAAGATTTTATTAGTTGCAAAAGCATATTATAAATAAACGTAAATTAAAATAAATGATTCATTAAAACTTAATTACCTATCTCCACTCAATCATTCTAAACAATTAACTACAAACTAATCTAAATATTTATTAGTATTACCTTACTTATTAATATTAACCCAAACATTTCATTCATATAGGACATTAATTGCCACTTTTTATCTATTCCAGCTATCACACAAAATGTATTGGGTCCTGTGTCTTTCCGTGGCTGTTACTGTTCAAGCATCGGTATATTTGTCTCCACCACTTAAGGTAACATCTTGCCTATAATTCTACTTATTTTTAATATACTTCCTATATCAAAGTCTTTTTACTTGATACTCCATATCTTACGCCTTTAATTTACTAATTTACTATTTATACATTAATTTTAGGAAGAGCAATTGTTAACCGATACTCTTCTCCGAGAACTGATCAATCAAATGGGAAGCGAGCTGGTGGATACAGCAGATTCTTATCTGGAGTATCAAGACAAACCGAAAGAAATTCCTATGGAATTACCTGCTGACTATGATGGTATAGACACTTTGAACCCCAATCCTAGCATTCGCGATCAGGAGTACTTGCAACATAGCACGTTATGGAGTCACCAACGTGTCAATAATAACGATAAGGTGGATGATAGACAGAGAATTAAACCTGGAAGCATAAAGAATATCAAGGATGAGAAAGAAAATGCTTTGCCTGCATATTGCACACCACCGAATCCTTGTCCGGTTGGATATACGAGTAAGTGATTGGTTTCTTCTCCAGATTGCGATAGTATAAATAATTCGTAAAAAAATGTATAACGTTTCCGAAAGTAACCGATATAATTTATTTAACATATTTGTGATTAAGCCAACTACGTCCTCTGAATCATTATCAACTCAATCGAGTTTCTTTTATATTAAAAGATCTCTTGAATTTGAGGAAATTATGAAAAATACATTATAGATAGTACATAATTTCCTGCTTTAATTTTGTACTAAAATTTTACTTAAAATATTAAAAATCTTTTTGTTTGTCAAAATAATGAGAATTGGAACATAAATATTCGAGGAGCATAGCAGTGTTAGTGAAAGTCAACGAGATTCATACTTATATTAATAGAGCTATGATTAAAAGTATTATATATTATATTTATTATAATATAATGTATATGATGTATTTTATATTAGTTAGAAAATCTAATCGGATTATGCTTATTGTTCAGGTGAAAATAATTGTATCGTGAATTTCGAAAATACAGCGGCATTCAGCCGGGATTATCAAAGCGCGCAAGATTGTATGTGTGACACGGAACACATGTTGGATTGTCCAGTTGACTCCGCAAACAGCAACAGTATGCCAAGCATGCATATCCCAAACTCTAATTTCAACCAAATCGTCGATCAGTTCCAAGCTGTAAGAGATATGTTTAATTTTTTTAAATTGAATTATCTGATCAAAGCGATAAAAGGATAATGAAAAACCCCTTAAATAGTCGCTAAACTTTTATCTCTAAGTTTTTCTTTAATCGTTAACCTTGTTTTCTCTATCTTGAATGCACCTAGAAATAATAAACTCTCGTCACAAAATTGTAAAAAGAGTGAATTTTATGTGACGTTCGGAACAGAGAAAGTAATAAATTGTAAATATATTTAAAACAAAGAATAAACAACGTTTTCTTTTTCAAATTAAACTTTTAATCTTTTAATTTGAGTTATTTTATTTAAAGTTTCATTCTTATTTTAATTTTCGGTTAATTACACACTAATGTAGGTAATAGATTTTATATAACGTTTAATATATTATTTCAGGAAGAAAATCCGTTTTTCCGAGGTGAAAAGTTGCCGATCGCGGCGAAGAAAGGTTTAAATGTCGTCTATTAAAATACCGGGTATATTCCACTGGAGACTATTAAGATGCAAGGATTGCGAAACTTAACAGTATTTTAACATATATCAAAAAACATCCTCAATCGAAAGTGTGATTCAGTAAAAGGAAAAACACAGAGAAGCATAAATGAATCTGCAGCTAGAACAGATTTTACATAATCTGGAAACCTGGTGCTAAATAAAATTACATAAATATTTTAATATTATATTACTAATTTTAATGCAGAGTAATGACTTCAAATCAGTGTATATATATTAAACAAGAGATATATTAAATATTCTAAATGTGTTATGTTTTTAAGAAATATATATATTCTGCTGCTAAAAATTAATTACTAAATTTCTATTAATCCACAAATTCTCTAGAATCTAGAATATTATTGCTGTTTCTCAAGATAATAAGTATTGGCAATTATGTTTATAAATGTTAGATAATTGATCTATCTGTAAAATATGTTTGTAATATCTTTTTTTCGATAACATACTTAACGTTTGAGCTACATCTGGTAAGGTAAGAATTTTAGAAATGTATTATGTACTTATGAGTTGTACTTTATTTTCATGGTAATGTAAAATCAGGTATTATTCCTATTATTTACAATATTCAAAAATATATACGTATTTTAAAGTGATGTATTGCATTTATTTCTACACATACAAAATATGTAAACTATGTCAAGAGCGTTAATTTAGCATATTATATATTTATATCCTATATCATTTATAGAGTTTTTATATAAATTATAAAATTAATTTACTGCACAAGATCCATTAAAATTTCTTCAATAATTGCAAACATGAAGCATCACTGCAATAAAAGTCACTACTAATATATAAGTTAAGAAGTTGATCAATTTGAATTAAATTAAATCAGTTAATGTATAGTAAATTTGAATTGTCCTCATACAAATCGTATATTAACGTAAAAAGCAGCTTAAAATATTGAAAATTCTGTTATTGCTTCCTAAAACTTTTCAGTATTGGATATATATTGTTTAGTGCATCCTGTAGTTCAACTCGATTCTTTGCTCCTAAAATGTTATTATGTGT